>NW_004524578.1:583854-590598 GCF_000260255.1 Octodon degus
CTCCTTTTTTCTTTGCAGTATTGGGGATTGAACTCAGAACTCTGCGTTTGCCTTCTACTGAACTATCTCCCCAGCCCTCAAATCTAATTTCCTATAAAATATTCTTTATAGCGAGGGAGATAGCTCAACAGCATAAGTGCCTGCCTGGAAAGCATGAGGTTATGAGTTTGGTCCATGGTACCATATACACAATAAAATACAAAAAAATGGGGCTGGGGAGATGGTTCAGTGGAATAAGTGTTTCCCTGGCAAGTGCTAAGACCTGAGTTCAATCTCTGGTTTTGCCAAAAAAGAAAATAAATTTAAAAAATTTTAAAAAATTCAATATACTTTGCAAAAGTAACGGTTTGTTTACTTAGTTATCAGAATGACTTTTTAAATGGTAGAAATGCAAAAGGACACATTCCATGGTTAGCATGGTATGTTTGGATACATGTATGTATAAATTATACAATATTTATATCAGCATAATCATCAATCCTGAAATCTGTAGGGTGAAAAAGCATTTTATGACTAATTTTTAAAGGAATTGAGGCAGATTTATCTTTTAGAGTTTGCAATTCAACTTAGCTTATTTGGCAAAGGTGAGACACTAGAGATCATTAGCAGATACACGGATTCTAAGCACTTGGGCAGGAAGAAGGAGGGATGCATGACGTATAGAGATTTTCTCCCATTTACATTGTGTTCCTTGAAAGTGGAAACGACGTGCCTGTTCACCTGCATAAGCAGCATCCACAATTGTGATCTTTCCTGAGTGTGCCCAGCCAGTTTGCTGTCGTCCTTATTCATTGACGCTTCCTCTTAGTTTGGATTTACTATTTGCCACTCTCTTATTTTAAAAATATTTTCTCTACTTCTTTATTCTAATTAATATAGTATTCATTTTTTCTTGACTTCAAACTCACAAAACTGAACATGTATACATTAATGTGTACCACTAGTATAATGAAGAAATCCAGCTAATTATCCTTGCAGTGAGACATTCTGCAAAATGCTTAACTTATGTATTTTAAATAGGTCAAGGCTATGAAACATAAGTGAAGACAGAAAACACTGCAGCGTGGAGAAGCCCTGACCTGGCAGACAGACGCCAAGATGGCACCCAGCGACTCCCCCATGCTGGGGGGTGCAGCGCTGCGCTCTACTCCTGTCTGCGGGGTGTGGACATAGACTGCGATTTGCTCTCCAACCACAGGACATTGTGCAGGAGCTGGAGATATGGCTCAGAGGCACAAATGTCTGCCTGGCAGATACAAGGTGCTGAGTTTGATTTCTGAAATTAAAAAAAAAATACTGTAAAGGTTCATAAGTATCAGTTCAAAGCATTGTGTTACATGCACTTGGGTTTTTCATCTTATTAGACAACTCCCTCCTTGATGACTCTGATGTAGCATTCTGCTTTGAGGAAAAGCCCACATAGCACAGAGATGAATGCAGCCAGTTTCAGGAGCCAGCAAAGAATGGATGTCGTTGGTAAAACAGCCGGCCTTAGAGTTTGCAGAGGAGTCTCAAGTCGCAGTTAGTCCGGACTCCCTTCAAGTAGTAAGATACCTCTTTAATATACTGTGAGTACCTTCCAAGAGGAAAATAATTCTAGCTTGTATTTTGGCCAATTGTATGGTTATTGTCACTTATATCATGCCCATGAAAGCGCATGAGCACACACACACAGCCACACACACATACACACACACTCAGGATACATACACAAGAAAATGCCAAAAAAAACCCCTCCTACTATATTGTTTTCCACAAACCATTATTTGTTAGCATACTTAAAGTTTTTAAAATCATTTATTTATTTATTTATTTATTGGTACAGGTCTTGCTATGCAGCTCAGATTTATAGTGATCCTCCTGTCTCAGCCTCCCTACGCTGGTATTACAAGTATGCCCCAACAAGCCCAGTTTTGGAGGGCAGGGATCACCCAGGGTCCTAGGGGCTGGCACATTATGGGGTACCTGGGTCCTTGTGCTTGCCAGGCAGGTGCTTAGACCACCAAGATATCCTCTCAGCCCAGCATACTTAAAAATTTTTAAATGAATATTTTTGTTCAATAAGATACCTATTAAGAAAGCTAAAAATAAGAATGAAGGGCAACTGAAATCCAAGGAAGGAATGTAACAGGCTCAGGTTAACTGAGAAAAGCAAAAGTAAGACAAAAATAAATATAATTCTTGGGGCTGAGGAGATAGCTCAGTAGAATGAGGCCTGCATGGCAAGCACAGGGTTCTGAGTGGGATTCCTGGTACCACCAAATATATATATTTCAGTGAAAGAGCACATTCTTCACGTGCATAAGATGCACAAGGCTCTGGGTTCTACTCTAGCACACACACACACACACACACACACACACACACACACACACAAATCCTAGAAGATGGCAGACAACAGAGTAACCCACAACCCAACTATACCAATAATTAGTGATTATCAGTGGTCTAAATAAATCACTTCATAAAGATATTGTTCTGCAACGATGTACTCACGCAGATGGAACACTGATTTCAACATAGCAATAAATGCAGGGAAATGCTTCTAGAAGCACGTTGAGATATTGGTCTACAGGATTGAAGAGACAAAAAAGGAACAAGTGTTAATGGGGATGTGCAGAAAAGAGGATAACTGCACACTATCCGTGGCAATGGGAAGAAATGCAATTACAGGAGTACCACCACATGACCAATCCCTGACTGCTGCTGCTTTATGTTTGAAGGAAACAACATCACTATGCCAAAGAACATCTGCTTTCCATGCACTGTCCATAATAGTGAGCCTAAAGAATCATACTAAGTGTCTATCTACTGATGAATGGATGAAGAAAATGTAGTACATACCTCAAAAAAAAAGTATTCAGCAATACCAAGGAATGAAGTTACGCCACTGGCAAGGATATGGATGAAACTAGAGGTCACTATGTTAGGTGCAATAAGACAGGCACGGAGTAACAAGTACGACTTGACTTCATTCATATATAGAGTCCAAATACAGTGAAATTTGAAGCATTACAGGTGTACAGCAGAGATGGTGAGAGTAGAGTGAGGCTGCCGGAGGCCAAGGAGAGAAAGGGTGCAGGGGAGAGAGAGGGGAAAGGGGCCCACGGGGATGGACTTACAGTTAGGAGACAGCAAGTTGGGGGAGCTTGTGCACAGTGTGGTGACCAGGAACAATACTGGGCTGTGTGTTTACAGAGGGAGAAAAGAGGGCTTTGAATGTTTTCACCCAGGAAATTACACTTATATGTTTGGCCTACATGATATATTATTCAATCTATACATCTACTGAATGTTAGATGGAGTCTCAACACTTACGCTTTTTGTGTATCACTTACAAGTAAAACAAATTTGGGTAGAAAACAGGTGAAAACACAATATAGGTGGGGACTTCAACCCTCCTAATCAGAAGTAAAAAAATAATCAAAGTTTATTATATACATGCACAAGGGGCCTTGTGGGATATCTCAGTTGTTTACAGTGCCTCTTGGGCAAATGCAGCCAGGTGCATAGGACCGCGGGTCGATTCCCAAACCATCCTTAAGGCAGTCTGAAGTAGCCTAAAAAAATACTTCTACAGGTACAAAAAACCAAAATGAACCTCTTTAGGAAAAAAAGTTCTTTTAAAAGAAAAAAGACACAATTGAACTCAATAGCATGCCATTAATCAACTGTACAAAATTCTTAACTACCTAGTGCTTTATTCAACATTTGGTAGAACACAAATTCTATTTTTAGTAGGGCCCAACAAGCAGAATATGTATGTATGTATGTATGCATGTATGTATGTATGTATGTATTTGATGGAACCAGGGATTGAACTCAGGCCCTTGCACTTGCCAGGCAAGTTCTTATTTTACTGAGCTATCTTCCTGGCCCAAAAGGTAGGATATTTCAGAATAATCTTGAAGTTACTATTTCCCTCCAGGATCTCACACTCCTCTTGCCTCAAATTCACTAATTCTGGAATTATAAAGGCCTCCAAAACTGGCCAGAACGCACACTGTTGTCCAACCCATGTGGACCTATCACGAAGAAAAACTACACTCTTGTCTATTGGAAACTCCTAAGGTATGCTCTCGGCCCACAGTGGAATCAAAAAGCAATAAAGTACGAAATGCAAGTTTAACACTTAGAGGATTAAATAACATTCATCTTAAGAAAAATTGAACAAAATAAAGCTTATCAGAATTGGTGCCCTGCTATAGAGGATCTTACAGTGAAATTTAAAGCATTACAGGCACATAGCATAAAACAATAAATCTAAAACTGAGTCATACAAAATTCTACTTCAGGAAACATAATTAGATCCCACACAGCTGAAGAAAATGTGCAATACTCTAAAAGACAGTGAAAACAATTAAGTGATCTTAAAATGGATTTTGGAGCGAATACTGGTAGACATGTACTATCCAGAACATGAAAATACAGAACAGGAAAAAAATTGCAAGGTGAGATCCTCTTTAAGGGCATGAAAGTTGACTGCTCAACAGAAGGAGGAGCTGCTGACCTTGGCCTGATTAGAGGCGTATTAATACAGGGGTATTTCACATAGCTCTTGAGTTGGCAAATATTTTTGTTGAAAAATATTCAATGCATAATCCACCATCAAAAATTTGTTATGTAGTACTAGGACTACAATATGTGGAGATGATGGAGCAGAAGTTTTGGACCAAAAAGAGGCCTAATTCACCAATTCCTTCTCCAAATCTAGGATCCCGAATCAGAGTGAAGATTCATGCCAGCCACTTGAGTGAGAGCTCTCACGTGCCCATCCTTATGCCACTAAGATGTGGGACACCAAACCATGGGACCAGCAGTTCCAGAAAGTCACAGATAGACTGACAGTAAAGCCAATTGAGTGAAAACGTTTTCAATTATTTCATCTTTTTCTTTACCACAAAAAGCCCACATTCTTCACACTGTGTATATTTTCTGGGTGTAGGGCTCCACACTGGAGATGGGGGAAAGGAAGTATGCTAATAGGTTGAACCACACAAACTGGAAGCTTGTATTCCTGCGATTTTTTTGGGGGGGGTAACATGTGGTTGATAAGTTCACCAAATTTGAAATAATTCAAATAGCATGTTCTTACTACAAGAGCAAATAGCGATATGCATCTCCATCTAAGTTTTGATTTTTTTAAGTAGGATAGTTACAACAATTAATACATTGCATATTGTCTTCATAGTAGTTATTCAGAGGACAAGATGTAGACATGATATCCTGTCTAAACAATATTAGTACAAACCTTTTTTCTCATTGCACTAAGAGAAAGTAGCTGTATATCTATCTTATCTTGTATATACATATATATTTTTTTCATTACAAAATGTTCCTGTATTTGTTTTGTTTGTCAGAGATGGGTGTTCCACTACAGTTACAGAAGCTGCATTTGGAGAGGTTTTAAAGGACCTTTTCATACTTGAAGCCAGTCCAAAGATTGTAGGTACTTGGATTCAGCAAAATAACCCAAAATAGTCCAATAGTCCATAATAGTAGTGGGTATTTTGATATTATGACTTTCATTATCTTTATTCCTGAAAATTAGAAGCTGCTGTCATTTACAGTTTATAAAGCTCCATTTTAAAAATTACCAATATTCCACTGAGCTATCTCCCTGGCCCCCAGCTTCCTTTATCTTGAGAAGGAACAATTTTTTTCTTTTGAGCTCTGAGAAAAAAACCTCCAACAATCTGTCATTCCTTTCAATCAGTGTTATATTACGGAAAATTTCTGAATATCAATTAAGCAAAGAATATACAACACCTCACTTTCTTAGAAGTGATTTTACACTGCCATTAGTAAGGAGTGATGCTTCAAAGGATGAAATCAAATGAAATTTTTTTTTGAAAAGAAAATGATTGCTGCTGCACTTTTAAAATGGAGATGAAGGGCCAGAATCTATAATACAAAAATGCATTCGATCTCAGATGATATGTGACAAAAACGTAGAAGAATAAAAGAAAGCAAGAGAAAGAGAAAAAATGCATTTGGATTAAAGACATTTCGAGGTATAAATTATTTAAAAGCAAGAACCAACGTTACCAGGCACGCCGCAGAGATAACAGGTTGCTGGTCCGCAAGCGGAATGACCATGAGGACAGACTCCTTCTGCCGCAGAAGAGCTGCGCGCTGGGAGACCTCGGAGGGCGGGCAGGGAGCGGCTGTCCTCGGTCGGTCGGGGCATGCACCAGGGGCTGCGTGCAGAGCCGGCCAGGTGGCACTGCAGGCCTCGGTGGGCGGGCCCGGGGAGGGCTTCTGGGGGCGTCTGCACTTGCGCAGGAGGCACTCACCGGTGGCTCTACAGCTGCCAGCCTCTTCTGGTGGTCACAGGCATCAGGGTAAAAAGATGGGGAGGCAAAAGGCGAGCCCAGCACTCTAATGAAATCCACTGAGAATGCGCTGTAAGCTGGAGCTGAGAGCAGCACGGGCGGGCGGGCCTGACAGTCACAGGACCGTTAGAAATGTAAGCCGCTAGGTAAGGCAAGCTTGTCAGCCCTCCTCTTTCGCTCTGAAGCTGGAGCTCAGAATACAAGTGAAGCGTGCTGATTTTCAGCCTTCTTCTGCTGCTTTAGGTAATCATATTGGAGAAAAGAAAGGGTCCTAAGAGATTTTTTAAAAACAGAAAACTGATGCCAGGTGGAGCCCTCTCTCCTGATGGAAAGTAAGGAAGAAAGAAGTGGAAGAGGAGGAGGAGGAGGAAGAGGAAGAGGAGGGGGAGGAGGAGGGGGAGGAGGAGGA
>NW_004524578.1:590698-604125 GCF_000260255.1 Octodon degus
GGAGGAGGGGGAGGAGGAGGAGGGGGAGGGGGAGGAGGAGTGCCAACAGCTGCAGTGTGTTTATTTACACCCTACCAAGGTAGAGCATCACCTGAAAGCCCTGGGCCTAATGGTGCATCCACGTGGCTGGCCTTGGGGATCCGGTGTTTTTGACGCTACAGCAGCTTAGTTCTGTGACTTGCCTCAGACAGCCAGTGTTGTATAGAGAATATTTTTGTGCTAATGGAATTCTTGTTAATTAAGATGACACAGATTTGTACAAAGGCATAGAAACCAATGAGGAGAAAAGAACAGGGACCTAAAATTGACCTGTGCTCAGGGAAGGGTGTTGATTATAGTTAATGGCCCATGAAATCCATCGTGAGGTATCAAACTCATGCTTAACCTCACATTTCATAGAAATGAATTCAACTGGGGTTATGTACCTGAAAACAAATATAACTTAGTATGACACAAAGAATCTAATGTAGGAAAATAAGTTCATGATAAAAGGGAGAGGGCAAGATTTCTTAAATGAGATTGAATATTCTTATCCCACAAAACTATTTCATCATAGTTGATCTAAACCACATCTCTGAAATACAAACCATGTCCAGCTCAAGTTTCATCTGCTTCTTTACGTCAAGACTGAACTTGGGCCACTAAAATGGCAGTAGTGGCATTTTCTCCCAGTGCCCTGAGAACTGGATGAGCTATAACCCCTGAAGCCAGGAGGCTGATAATGCTTGATTGTGCAAACTAAGTCCGTATTTAATGCTGACAGCTGTTCCTAAGCAGTGGCGATGTGTGACCTGCATTAATTTTATTTTTCCTTTTTATCATCTGCCAGTTTAAAAATCCACCCTTACATTATGTGATAGGAAAGGAATAAAATCATTGACAAATTATGACACAAAACTTACCTCTCTTTCCCTGTATTAAACATAGTTTGCTTCAGCTTCTCTGTGAAGGAGGAGCTGTCTGAGCTCACGCCTCTGCCGCCGTGACGCGGCAGCACAAGCGAGATGCGTCAGCAGAGGCCTTGCAGGTTCTCCGGCTCTTCGAAGATCTCGCTCTGCTGAGTCGCTTTTCACATCATTGAGCTTATGTTTCTTCAGCATGATCATTATCTGAGATTCGGAGGCTGCATTTCTAGAGAGCTCTGTGCTGCTGTTGGAGACATGGGCACTCCGGCTGTTCAGCTCTTGCAGCCCTTTCGTAAGTGCTGAGGTCTGTGCTATCACCAGTAGAGTCCAAGCTTCGCTCTGTGACTCGGGGGACATATGTGCACGGAGCCCAAGGGCAACGACGGCTGTGGGGACAGCATTCTGCAGCGCAATTCTGCATAAGTCTCCATTTGAAAATGTAAATATTCACTAAGCTTTAGTAGAATATGTGTTTTTATACCATGATTGCCTCGGTCTCAGTGAAGTAACTTTCTGGTGTCTCTGCTGTGCTTTGGTCTATTATTGAGATAATTTGCTCAACTATAATTCATATGAATTGATTCCTCCGTAGTCCGGCTGTTACATATTCATATCTATGTATATAGCAGACGATGAGTACACTGCAGAGCTTCCTGTTTATACGTTGTGCCATCTCATTTCATGCTCCATCAGCATCCGTTCTGAGTCGTGTTTAACGTGCTCACGTCAGAAGTGGGACTTCACTGTGATGGGGACTGCAAACTCCTGAGTGTGACAGATGCAGAACACTGACTTGGGGGAGTCAGCACACCCTGGGGACAGCTGGATTCAAGGCATGGCTCTTTCTTGTTTGATAACAATGCTGCTTTCTTTTTTTATATTCATGTTATTTGCAGGGAAATGGGAATGATATTTAAAGAGTAAAGAAAATGGAACGACACACAATGCTGCACTGGCGGTGGGTCTTACATCTCTGAACTCTTGCCGCTGCCTGCTGCAGTCCCTCTGGAGCTGTGTGCATGGCTATTGTTCTACAGGGTTTCTCTCTGGAGCACGTTCTCACTTCTTTTTTATTATATTATAAAAATTAGTATATGTATATAATATTTAATATATTAATTATATGACAATTCTTTAAAACTAGAGTGTTGGGGGCCTGGGGAGATAGCTCAGTAGAATAAGTGATTGCCTGGCAAGCACAAGGTCCTGGGTTCAATCCATGGTACCAAAAAAAAAAAAATTGGATTGTTGGTTTGTCACCCAAGTTTTCCTTAAACTTACTGTTTTAATTTATTATTAATTAAAAATTAATCAATTAATTTTGATTGCTTTATTTGTTTCAGTATGACAATTAGGACATACTGTAGCATGTGTCATGAAGTATACAACAAAATGAAAAATGAAAGATATCTCACACCCAGCCACCACAGGGTTTTCAGATAAAATGAAAGGAATGGAAATGACCCTCTGTGCGCTATGACAGGTTTCAGGTGAATCTGTCCTAAGTGGTGAACATGAACACAGAGGGGAGACAGCACCTAAGTGTCTGCTGATTTGATTCTTGAAGTGAGAAAAATAGCCAAGCCAGATGTATTTTTCTTTCCAGTTGTTCAGAACCCAGGAAGTTTTTCACCTACAGTGTGAGTAGTGCAATGGAGGATAGAACCCACAATTCTTGAGCCAAAATTCACAGTATTGGCTTTGTGGATGTCCTTGGAGAGCAGTGTTCAACCGCATGGGCTATTGGGGTTTGTATAAATGATTCCGTTACCCCACCGTGACACCAGCTTCCGTGGAGCTGTGGATGCGGACAGTGTGGCGTGAGCATGAGCGAGCTGTCCTCCCTACGGCGGGACCCTGCTTAGCCAGCACGCCACAGAGCCCCATGCCACCTGTGTCCAACTGTTAGATTAGTGTATCTATGAACTCCTATGAAACAGGAAACAATAGAATTCTAAAACTCAACTGTACCTTTCTGAGAGGGTGCAAGAAGGGGATAAGAAAGCAGGACCAGATCAAAGCAAGACCGAGTCCCCTCCAGGCCAGTGTGAAGCACCAGTGCTCTGACTCTCCCACTCTTGGCACACTGTGGGATGAGGATGCTCGAGGACTCGGGCAGCCTCTCAGCATTAGTCTTGCTGAGTGCAGCCTGCACTGCACAGCCATCCTCCTGGGCTGCCTCTGCTCTTTGTCTGCAGCTTGCTGTGTGATCCATCCAGTGTTGTTCTCAGCTGTAAAGTCCTGCATTCATGTTGAACCTTTAGCTTCTGTATGACGGCTTCACTGTTGCCCTCTCAAGGCCTGCTGGATGAGCTCTGACCTGGCCACACACTGCTGGACCTAATGAGGTTACTTCTGCATGATACCATAATTCTTGCATCCTACATGCCTCAGAAACCAGCATCAAGTGCATGACAGCATGATCTGCCATGAGCTCTAACTGAGCTTGTTTGAAGTGAGGGTACAACAGCCTCTGAGTGCTGAGTCTAAACACCAGGTGGCAAATCTGGGAGACACGGTGGGCTGAGAGGGCATCTGCATGATGATGTGGCATCACATAGAGAGAGTGCATGATGTCATTTTTCAAATTGTGAATCACTTTAAGATGGAGAGAGTGAAACTAACTGAATGCATATTGAAACCTTATTATTAGGTCACAGGATATCAGGACAAGATGCAGACGAAACAAGTGAAAGAAATGTAAGAAATTGCTTCACTGAGACTATCATAAAGACTATATGGGAACATGCAGCAACATGTAAGGGGATGTGCATGAGCAGACATGTGAACATGTGTATATATGTGGAGGGAATGTGCACAGGATCAAGGCCCAGGCCTACCATGGTCTTTTGCTTCCGTCCTAGTGTTTCTGACTCATGGATGTCACCCAAGCTTGTACACTGCCTGAGGAGATAGGCCCTGCACCGGGCTGGGTGTCAGAGGGATGGGGATGTGAATGTGCACGGTCGCGCCCAAGATCCCCAAGCCAGTCTGAGGCTGTAGGGACCTCGCTGCCCTCCGTGCTGCCCTCCGCAGCCTCAGTCTCTCCCGACCTGAATCCCCTTGACATTGCCCAAGGTCAGGCTGTCTTCCTCACACTGGCTGTCTTCCAGAGGCTGGGCCACATTGTGGGCAGCAAGATCCAGTCACTTGTCCTCAGCAGGGGATGTGTCCCTCTGCCAAGCCTGCTGCTCTTTCTCCTGCCCGGAGCCTGTGATCACCCTTCCTACCCTGCCTTACTCACAAATGAGCATGTCATGAACATGCTGGCTCATCTCCTTTTCAGGCCTGTTCTACGTGTGCATCTGTTTTCCCTCTCCTCCAGTTTGCCTGGCTACTTGTTGAGAGTATCCTCTGATGCACTTCTCCAAGAGCCCATCACTGTCTCCTCTGGGGGCTGAAGCTTTTCTGTGGGACCCACGTACAGCCTGTTCCATCATGCTTCATTTGTCTGCTGGGTGTTCTGAATGCCCACAGGACTGAAACCTCAGAATACGAACAAACTTGTCAATCTCTTTCCCTTGTGAGACTGTACATGCAGTAGACAGAGATGATCCTTTATTCTGATGTTCGGTATATATTGATAAATCTCTCAGCATCCTCCTTTGAATTCTTACTTTTCACACAAACTACAACCGATATTACTCCTGATAAGGATAAAGTAAAAGATGACCTTTTGAGTGTTCTCCCTTCTCTTCTCATCCACATGGGCCCTGGCTGCCACCTCGATCTCCTCTCTGGTCCCCCATTCTCAGTCCACTCTAGGGACCACACCGATCCTTAGTTCATCTGCACCTTTTGTGGCTGCTGGATGGTTTGCCATCTTAGACCATATAAATATTTTCTTGTTCTTGAAGACTCAGCTCATACATTTCCTCTTGCCATTTAAAAATCATTGTGACCAATCCTATTTCATTCATTTTACTATGTGTGGTTTTATTTTTTAAGCATCTTGACTACCACTTCCCTGGAGGCACTGTCTCCACTGTCTCCACGCAGATGAATTTGCCCTGGAATGTTCCGTTACTGGATGCTGGGAGCTCACCTGCACCAACACATGCAGTGTGTGTGTCCAGAGGAAAGGTAGGAATGACTTAGGCGATGCGGCAGCCTCTTCACAGCGATCGGTCTCCATGTCACGGGAGGGATGGGAAGACATTTGTGACTAAGTAGAAATCAGGCCCTGAACCAGCAAACTCAGAATAGATTTGTTAATTTGTACATTATATCCAATATGTTCCTATTTTATGTAAATATTGCTTGCATTTACAATTTTAAAATTAATTTTAAAACAAGTTCAGATCTACAACTTAATTTACAGTGGTATCTGTTTTTTCACTTGCATATTTTTCCATACAGTGACTGATGCAGCAACATGAAATACCCAGTTCTGACTTTCCCTTCCTGTTACGCGGGCTGCTTGACTTCTGTGATTTCTCTGCATCAGCTACCTTGTTTCTTATTCACTTTAATTTTTGTTTGTCATAGTTATCCACAAAGGGATACAGGAGTGAGCGTGTTCTTGCAGAAGGAATGAATATATGAAAAACTGTACTGGTTTTCTCTGGCCCTTGCTACATGAAATATAAAAAATTTCACCAGTTATAGAATGCAATGTGGTACAACAAGGGGCATGAACTCTGTGCCTATTACCATATATAAAAACGAAACTTGGAAAATTACATAGTAGACAGTTCTGCAAGACCTTGTGCTTCAAAAGATACAGAACCTCTGTGTCTAGAGACTAGGAGCAAGACTGTGAGACCTGCAGTTACCCCATTTCATGGCTTCCCGAGAATCTCCTAGTGAAGCTGTGACAAGTAACTCCGTGGATGTTCCCGTTTGGGATTTTAGAAACAGGCTGCAGAAAACAAGATAACCAAAAAGCATGAGCCTTCTTCCCATTCAGTAGTTAGGAAAGGTGAGGGGAACAACACCAATGTGCATGCAGTTAGGGCGGCACTGTGCTGTCCTTACTCCACGGAGGTGTGGGTCTGGGAGCAACACACACATACACACACGCATGCATGTACACACGCACACACACACATGCAAGAAAAGAAAGAAAAAACAATTGTAGGAGGCATTTGAATAGATTCAGCTTTCAAAATCTTTGCCTTGTTTTTGACTATAAAAGCAGAGTTCCCTGAATGACCTATCTTGAAAAAAGAAACTATGTAATATGGTTTAGAGATAAAGAAAGTTATGGGTATTGACAGGTTACTTAACCATCTGGATCAGCCCTGCTTTTCTTAGGAATTTATTTACCATGTGCAGCTGAAAAAGTCACTATGTTATAAAGTATTATATACAGACCTGTCTACTTCCAAGCGTAGAATGTGATCGATAGAAGGAGGAGCAACAAGTGGGCCTTTCTTCTTTCTGTTCTTAAAATGTCCAGTGTCTGTTGCAGTTGGCATTCACTGGGGCTCTCACCACCCTGCACAGATGTCATGGTCTGTGTAGTTGGTATGCCTTATTGCATGGCTTCCCATCTGAAGTGAAATCAAGAAAACGCGTGAGGGGCCGGGGAGATGGCTCGGCGGAATGAGCACATCCCTGGCAAGCACAAGGGCCTGAGTTCAATCCCCGGTTCTGTAAAAAAAAAAAAAATATGGGACGTCTAATAACAATTGAGTAAACACAAGGGAATTTTCTAAGCCAAGATTTAATCTTTAGATCTCTGCACACTCCTGAAGCCTTCAGTCCTGTACGTACTATCCTCACTCTTGGTATACTTTCTTGGTAGTTTTCTCCCCTCTAGTTTCATGTACTGGAATCCTGCTCATTGTTGTGGCAATGTTGGGAGCGGGGAGAAAATGTAAGATCCTGATATGGTAGAGAAATGTCCTGTGACGCCGCCAACCAATTTATGTCTGTTTTATTGTTTACCCCACGTTCAGATATATGAATGTAAAACATGTTTTTTATGAATCACTAACATCTATTCTGATTGTGCCATGTTAGTTTTGTGGTTCACCCTGGTGCGTGAGGCAGTAAGCGACTGTGAGGAAGTCGTGTATTCCTTGCCTCCGGTCTGAAGTTTTCAGCTGCAACTGCATTCCTGATAAATCATGGAAGTGTTCGTCCTTCCTGTGTGTAACTTCTTCTTCTCACCTTGCTTATCAATCTAGGTAGAAAAATAAGGCCTGGGGATATAGCTTAGTGATAGAACGTCTGCCTTGTAGGCAACAGAGCCTTGGGTTCAACTTCTAGTGCTTAAAAATAAAAGATAAAAACAATATCCAGGGGTGGCGGCACATGTCTGTAATCCCAGCACTCGGGAGGCTGAGGCATGAGGATTGCTGAGAGTTCGAGACCATCTTGGGCTACAAAGTGAGCTCAAGGCAGCCAGAGCTGCATACCAAACGGAGACCCTGTCACAAAAAGACAAAAAAGAAGATAAGTAGAAGATAAAGAAAAAAATAACAGGGCTAGAAATAGTCAAATTCTAATATTTATCAAGCCTCTTATTTCTTATTTTTATTTTGGTGGTACTGGTGATCAAACACAAGACCTTGTGCTTGCCAGGCAGGCACTTATGCTGCTGAGCTATATCCCCAGCCCTAAGCCTCTTATTTTTAATTCAGTTAGGAATCATTATTTAGATTTGTTAAAAATATGAAATTTGCAGAAGATATACACGAGGAAGTTGTGATTACCTTGGGAAAGGGGAAAATGTTCAGATAATATAAATACCACACGCCATAGGCCTCAATCTGCGTGATGGTTTTAAATTGCCACCGTGTGTTAGCTAAGTGGTTGGATCCCCTCTTCTCAGGCACTGGGCACACCAGGGCATAAGCAGCATTGCATAAGAGGCGCTGCTGTCTGGCTGGAGATGCAGGTTCTCTAGATGCCTTCATGCTTTTTTACTGTTCTGGGCCTTCCTCAGTTAGGGTCTCCAGAGAAGCCCACCATGAGACTCCTAACCAGGGCTGCAATGTGACACAACTGTAGAATGGAGAAATACCTTCCATGGCATAAAGTTGGAGACCCCCTTGAATAAACAAGCCCAAATGCCTTAGAGGCAGCGTCTCCTTGGTCTTTTCACCTCTGCTTTCATAATCAAAGACAAAGCCCCTTAAGTGTGCAAGCTGACACAGCGACTGGGAGGTGGGCACCTGTGTCCAGCAGACAGCCATGCATCTACAGCCAGTCATCCTTATCAACACAGTATTTCATTTTATCAACATGTTATTGTGTGTGATAAGCATTTTTGTTAAGATAATAGTAACAATACAATCTCTGAGTTTTCAGAGTGAATCAAAATTCTCCCCAGTGAAGGAGCTACCAGAAGGGTTCTTTCCGGTGTCTTCAGCCTTTGGAGTGCCCAGTTTTCTATTAAATGGTTAATTAGTTCAGTGCTTCCTTTCCTACAAGTGCCAGAGGCTGTGGCTTTGTTAGGAGAAGGGGGATTTCAGGGAAAAGTGAGGCTCTCAGGTTACAGGATGTTGAGGGAGCAGGGTAGATACAGGACTCTTCCACTCCAGCCCTGTTTCCCCTTGACACCCTCCTTCTCAGCCTGAGAGCTGGAGAAAGCAGGCACCTTGTGTTAGGGTTGGTTAGTAAGATAATCATACTCTATAGTCTCGGTTATCCACATGGTTCACTCCTCCCATGAGCTGCTAACTCCTAATTTAACAGATGGAGTATTTAGGTCACTGCGCTCTAGATTTGGTTACTGAGCCTTCGAGACCTACAGCCAAACACTGCATCATAAAACAGTTGTTCTTAAAACTTCTTGGCCTTCATGATGTCGGACTTACATGAAGAAGAAATTAAACATTCTAAGTTTCCACCTGGATATTCAGTCTGATCATATAAATTGATGAAATGGCTCAGAGCTTGGGATTTTGTCTGCAAGTCAAGAGGCCTGCATTTGTAATTCTTTCTAATGAAGTTAAGGCACATGCGTAGTGTGACTTGCACTGATGAACAATTTTTTCTGCATTATTCAGAATTGTGAGAGACGTACTCTAGCAAATCCCAGGAAATCCAGTTCTGCTCTAGAACAAGAACTCTGCACTGAAGGCAAGAAGAAGACCTTGTCTCTGAGCCCTAAACTCTAGGTCATATTAATAACCCTGCAGGATAAAACTCTAAAGTGAATGATAAGGACAGGTCATTAAGTTCCCTTGGGCCAGGACCTCTTTCTAAATACAAAGTGTGCTCCCTAACCAAACTGCGAGGACCACAGAGCAAATGTGTCTGTTGAAAGCCAATAAATCCACACGGAGTATATTTTCAGAGTAGTTTTTCTGAGCAAACCAACCAGAATTAAAGATGTGATCCATCAGTGAGATTAAGAATGAGGTCAGTAAGGTTAAAAAAATGGGTTTCTGTCTTCTGATGGTCAGGTTTTTCAGTGTAGTAAGCAGACAGGAAGGTAAAGAGGTCTTTATTGCAGGCAAGGGGAAAAACACAGGAAAGGAGAGATTGGAGCTTCAGAGGGCCTGGGGGAGCCTGGGGCCAGTCAGGGTGACGTGGCCGGTAGTGACAAGGCAGGAGGTGGGGACACGGAAACAGGACACTGTGGAAAGGAAGGAGGAAGTTGTAATGTGACCAGCAAGGAGAAAGGCGGGGCATAGCATGTGGCCTCCAGTGGCCTGCGCCATACTGGCTGGTCGCCATGATGACTTAGCAGAATATCTATTAAGCCAGAGAAAATGCATCAGCGACACTGTATGTGTGAGGTGTGTGCCATCCTACGCAAGCTACTTAAGGAAGTAGACACACATTTTTTTCACTGATTTAATGGCCAAAATAATGGCATAGGACATACACTTTTTTTCAATCCAGGAATTGCTACAAAATTCAGCTCTGAAACATAAGATGCTATTGCAGTTCTGTGTAGTGTAATTTTCCTCTTGAATAATAATGGAACAATAATGATAATGAACTGCTTTCTCTGTTCAGACCCAGAGACAGCAATAGATGCTCAGGCAAAACAGCTGAACAGGGACCTTTTTATCATTCCAGCTACTTAGCAATGAAGGTTGTGTGAGGGTTCACCCCTGAACTTTGAAATCTGAAGATATTTGGGAGCCGTGCAGACCTGCACTGTCTGCAGTGAAGACAGTTACAGAAATTTCCTGACATGGAGCTCAGTGAAGCATAACATGTGTTCATGGACCTTAGAGTGAGTTACAAAAAGTGGAGCACTAGAGAAGTAAATCTGAGACTACTCGCAGCCTTATTTCTGTTGTTCAGTTATTTGCACTGTGTGCTGCTTTTCTCTGCACACTTCCTTCAACTTCGTAATCATCCAAGGATTTCTAGGTGCCTTTCAAAAAATGAAAGAAAGCATTCATCATAGTTTCTGTACTTTGCAGGACTGTTGGGACAAAGAATAAGAATTGCAGGCAGATAGTGATCACCACCCACCCAGCAGAAAAATGTGCAGGATGCTTGTTGTAGGACAAAGAGTCACGAAGTGGCTCCAGGGATATTGGAGCGAGAAGACTGCAGACTGAACGGCGCCTGCAGCGCTTCTGCCTGGTAGGCGAGGAGATAACTCTCGCTTTCTTTTATTTTAAAAAAGAATTTTAAGAAACACTAAAAACATTACAGAATTTCAAAATAAGATGATAGGATATCTATAGTTATATTGTTTATCTGCAAAATGGTTGTTCCAATTACCAGATGTAGACTTACAAAATTGACCAAATAATTATTGTTCCTTTCTATAAACCAATAAAAATTAGTTTTTATATTAGTAATTAGCTATCTTGTGTCTTTACATATCTTTTCTTTCTCAAAAGTGCAGGACAGAGGTGCTTTTGAAAGGCACTTCTTAGAATTCTTTATGAACATAAAATGTCACCCAGTCTCTCCAGTGGCATGAGTGTGAATGTCATTCTAATTAGGAAGCCCAAGCCTGAACTACCAGGGCCCAGACTGACCCCTGAATGGCTCTGTGGATTACACAGGCTC
The DNA here is from genome assembly GCF_000260255.1 of Octodon degus. Lineage (NCBI taxonomy): Eukaryota > Metazoa > Chordata > Mammalia > Rodentia > Octodontidae > Octodon > Octodon degus. The sequence goes on from NW_004524578.1 coordinate 601,540, forward strand.
CCTACAGCTGTGGACTTCGCTGTTGCAGCAGGAAGGCAGCCACAGACACACAGATGAACCAGTTAGCTGCGTTCCAATACAGTTATGTCAAATATAAAACATTTACCTTTGATGGAAAAAATTTGGACCTGGGGCAACTAGCAGTAACAAGCATGTGATGGTGTCCATCTCAGCAGGGTAAGGAGCAAGGTCTCTGCAGGCAGGGAATGGTTTTGTTGTTTGTTTGTTTTGTTTTGTGGAACTTGGGGTTGAACTCAGGCCCTTGGGAAAGGGCCTTACTGCCTGCGCCATACTGGCTGGCCGCCATGATGACTTAGCAGAATTTCTACTGAGCCGGAGAAAATGCCTCAGTGATGCTGCATGTTTGAGGTGTGTGCTTTGCCACGCAAACTACTTGAAGAAGTATACATGTGAATTGTCTTACAAAGTCCGAACACTATGAAATGGAGATTAAATCAGTATAACTAAAAAATAAAACCACTCTTGACTTGTGTGCTTTCATCCACTATATCCTTGCTTACTGTGAGCAAGAAACTGACTGGGGTGCAGGAGCAGACACTACGTGGTGCCTTCAAAGCCGCACTGCTAAATACAGTAAAGGTTTACTGGGTGCCTTAGTGTCTGTCTACACAAAATCTGAGGTTGCATTCATGTCCAGGCCGTAGAGGTGACAGCTGCCAGAAAGACAAAATGGCCCTTCTCATCTAAATAGCTCGGAGAATATTTTTTCTATGAAAAGAAAAGGATAAATGAGAAAAAGAAGGACAAAGAGATGAAGAAGAGCAGGACGAATATGAGGAGGAGGAGGAGGAGGAGCAAGAAGATACAGAAGAGAAAGAGGAGGAAGAAGAGGAAGAATAGAAAGATGAAGAACAGGAAGAAGCGAGAGACAGAATCTCAAGCTGGGAGAGTTAGTGTATCTTGTGATATTTAGGCACTGAATCATCAGTCATGGGGTGCTGGAGTAGGGGAAGTCAGGATATACAGAAAAATCTGTTCTAGTGGTTTTAAAATGTCATGAGAGAGGTTGGGGAGATGGCTCAGTGGAATAAGTGCTTCCCTGGCAAGCGGAAGGGCCGGAGTTCAATCCCTGGTTCTGCCAAAAATAAATAAATGAAATTAAAAAAAAATAAAATATCATGAGAAGTGTTTTAACCATGTACTATTTCTTAAAAAGAGAAGTAGTATTATTTTGAATCATTGACTATATAATGGGCAGTACTCACTTTTAAATATCTGCTAGTCCTCTCATTTAAACCTTTCCATTAGAAAAGTGAGAAAAAGTACACTCTACAGAAACTAAGGACAAGAAAAAACTAAGAGCAGAGTATTTCAATAAAAATGGCACTCAATAAATTCAGTATTAATAAATAGAATTTTTGGATGAATGCTAAAAACATGAAATCAACTGCCAGACACGGTGGCACGTACTTCAAAGTAATCCCAGCACTCCAGAGCCCGACACAGAAGAGTCTCTGTGAGTTCGAGACCAGCCTGGGTAACAGATGGAATTTAGGCCCAGCCTGGTCCTTTCTCAAAAACCTTACTGGACTGAACCCGACCAAAGCAAACCAAACAGAAAACTGAAAACTAAAATCATTAATTTTGAAAGGGCATAAAATTATGTTCTCAGGTTGTTCCCCTGCGTGATTGTTTTTGATAGCTATAAAAAGAGGGGGTGCTATAGAAAACTAATTTTTTGGGGGGTAAGTCATTATTGTTAACAGAACATTAAAGAACAAGAGCTAAGTCAATAATTAAAAAAAAAACCCTAAAGAGGAAATTTATTAAAGGGAAGTTACAGTATAAAATGTTTAGAAGGATTTTTTTTGGCTCCTTCAGGCTGCCTTAAAGGCATGGCTGGCACAGCTTCTGGAGCTGGGAGTCGAACCGCGGTCCTCTCAGCCTGCCTGCATTCACTCAAGCGGCGCTTTAAACCACTGAGCTATCCGGCAAAGCCCCGCCCCCCACAAGATGTTTAAAATGCAAGCGACTCTCGGGGAATTGCCAGCGCTAACATAAGGGCTACAATAAAAGTACAAAAGACACCCCGCTGAGCGGCGCCAAGAGGGGTGCGAGTATTAAATGAGAACAATTATCCCCTTGGTCCCGCCAGGACGCTGAATTACGGACCCAACTCCGAGGCCGGTCTGTGGCGGCGCGAAGTGATGACGTACTTCCGGCGCGCCGCGGCCCCCGCCCGGAAGCTCCGCCATCAGTCCTTGTGGCGCGGCGTGCGAGTATGACCTTTCCGCGCTTATTGCTGTCAGCGCGTCGGAGCGGGAAACTGCGGGACGGTGAAGGCTCGTCGCAGCTGCAGAGACGCGAAAGAATAGCAGCGTAACTCTATTTTCAAAACGCCACATTTAGACTAAGTAATTCCGTTCAGTTTCTAATCTGTGTTACAAGCAAAAAAATAAGTGTCACTACACCCACGCACAGTGCTCAAGGTTAAATACCACATAGTGCGAACTCACCTGCATAACATACTCTGCATCATCGTTAAGTATCCGCTAAACCGCACGCGCCGTAATCTCGGACCCTCGCGTTGTGTCGGGAAGAGACGGGAAAGGGCGCCGGCCTGCC
>NW_004524578.1:604868-611105 GCF_000260255.1 Octodon degus
AATTTTTTAAAGTCCATTTTTCCCCAGAATTATTACTGCAGCATCTATCAACCTTGTTTTGCTTTACTTTGATTGGTGTTGCTGGGATGGAACAGTGCCAGTGTCGCCAAAGGCTGCAAGGAGCAGCTGTGCCTGTAGCACTCATGTCCCACTTCTACTTCCTATCTGGTTGAATCTCTGCTTGATTGATTGTCTTGAATCAGGGACAAGTGCATCTAAGCTGATCGTTTGACTATTTTTTACATGTGCTGATGGAAATATCTCATGGATGCTCCTAAATTTTCCTTGGTTGCAAAATGAATATGTTTATGTCATAGTTTTGCAATATGCCAGTAAGGAGTCATTGGATATTGAAGCGAAAATGTATTTTACACTAGCACCAAAAAATTATATACTAATGGAAAAATTGAATAAAATATGCACATGTTTCACTTGGAATGAACATTGAAATTAAGAGTATAATGTAGAGTTAGCACTGCCTCCTGGATTGGAGGACTCAGTAATGTAAGTTCAATTCTTTCAAATGTATTTATACATTTGGTACAATCTTTAATCACCACACCATTATACATTCTGATATATTTAGGTGAAAAAGTGAAGCTGGCACATTTATGTAAGCGAATAAAAGATTTCAAATAGCTAGACGAATTTAGAAAGAGAAAAATCTCAGTACATTGTACCTTCTCTGTTATTTATTAAAGCATTTGTAATAGGTGGGGATGGTGTTGGTTTATGTGTAGTCATGTAGATAAATTGAACAGTGCACCATCTAGAAATAGACCTACATTTATATAGTTGTCATAATTTTGACTGATGTGCCAAAGAAATTTTATGGGGAATGAGTTGAACTTAAAACTAACAATGCAAGAACGATTGAGCAAAAACAACCTGAAAATGTTTCCTCCAATTTTGAATTGCATCTACAAAGTAACTCACATTTTATCATTTGTAGGCACAGCAAAGCTGAAGACACAAAACTTTCAAAGAAAATGTAGCACGTGAAATTTGTCGACATGATTTAAGTAAATATTTCATAGATAATAAATATTTAAATGAGGAATTAATAAATAGTATTTAATTGAACTAAAGATTAAATGATTCTTTTTGAAAAACAATTAGGAAAAGAAGAAATTCCATAAAACCAGGGGAAATACTTTTAAGACACAACTGAGAGTGGTATTGAATGAATCATTTATACATATGTTATTAAGGAAAATAATGCCAATAAAGAATTAAATATAGTGCTAAATACAGAAAGTGTGGCACTAAACTAAATAACATGGAGAGTGGAAGAGCCTAGGGAAATATGCTTCTTACTATGGTCACTTTATTTATTTATTTATTTATTTATTTTGTACAGGGTCTCACTATGCAGCTCAGATTCGTGATCCTCCTGCTTTCAGCCTCCCCAGAGCTGAGATTACAAGTGCACACCACCACTCCTGGATTCAGTGGCCTGGGTTCAGTGCCCCCATGGTGGGGCCAGCGTGCCATGTGGTGCCAGGGAATCGAACCCTAGTCCCTGCGATTGCCTAAGCAAATGCATAGTCCACTGAACTATCTTGCCATCCTGCTCATGTGGCTTTGAAGGTAACATCTAGGTATATAATGCAACACCAACCTTTTGTAATGTCATACTTCTCTGACTCAGTATTCTAACACCTCACTTATCCTTCTACTGCCTCATTTATTTTGTTTAAAAATGGCTTTTTACATCTGTGAAATGAAAGTGCAGTTCAGTTCCGCTAAAAATCCAGTGTAAGGTGTATCTAGTATGTGTACAGTGACACCCCCCCACACACACATGCTTTAGTTCGACTTTAGCAGTTCAGCAGACAGGAAGCTGGGGTTGGCTTGACAAGGATTTTTTAAGCCCCAGCTGTAAATAACTTCCACACAATCTTAATATTCTCTGAATATGTTGATCAAGTTCAGAGCCAGTACAATGTCCAGACCATAAGCAAGGGGCTGAAAGATCCTCAAGGTCTCAAACTGGATGGAAAACATTCACCTAAGTAATACACAGGTGCCTAGTAGGTCAGCACATCCCATTTCCCGTGAAAATAATAGCCTCTGAAGTAGGAAACGGTAGTCCTTGAAAGACCCAGTTAATTACATCATATAACATGAGACCTTGTTCACTGCAGCTGCCCCTATGCCCCCTTTCAAGCTTGAAGGTGTCTTCGCTAGCTCTGAACAAGCTATCATTTGTCAATAAACTGTACCTACACTTTGCACAATGCCCTGAATGTCTTGTATAAAATACTCCATCAGTGACACAAAGATTCAAGGTTTGTTGTTAGTTCTTTACAGTGTTTGTCTCTTTGTGTCACTGCGTTGTGGTGTGCAGTTTCATGCCCAGTGATATCAATATATGATTGTTTAGTAAGCAGTGCTTCATAATTCAGAAAAAGCCACCAAAATGCATGCTTTACATGGCAATGGGAAGCTGAGCTTCAGAGGCATCTTTCCTCCCCATGTAGCTCTCAGAGGGGCCTATGGATGCTCATAAAGTGGAGCTTCCATCTAGCACATGCTGAGGCTGCAGTGTGTGCAGGTGCCTGAGATACCACAGCTGCTAGCTCATGCCTTGCCTTCTCCTCACCTGTCTCACTGCAACAGGTGGTTGGACACCACATCCTCAAAACTTTGCTGAGCCTCATAAGGCCTGATGACCTCAAGTTAAGGGCTTTCTCATGCAGACATATCAGGAATCAGGTTGTGAACACAGAGCTGAAGGTCCCCAAAATTGGCCTGAAAGCTGGCTCCTTGCAGGCAATGGGAGGAGCACATCCCCAGAGGACCAATACACCTCTGTGCAGGATTCACAGGAATTCACTGGGCTTCCATGAGGGCTTCCTGGAGGGGGCCCAGTGACCTCACAGCCTCTTCTCTGCCAGCACCGCAGGTAGTAGAAGATGACTGGGATAAAATAGTGCCTGCAAGTCTCCTTTTCACCCATCCACCTCAGCTGCCCACACAGGGCGTGTCAGAGCTCATTGGCTGCCCTCACTGTGCTGCAAGTCCACAATGTTGTTCAGCCTCACTGCTTATGAACATTGCAGGAAGCCACGCTGGGCTGTATGTGCCGCTGGGAGATTGCATGTGTGCAGAAAACTCTTCAGTTGCCTGGGAGGAGGACCTGCTCTGTGCTCCACCTTGCTTCATCTCCCTGCTGGAAAAGGCCTTCTTACCAGATTCATGCTTCCTGCCATCAGTGTTGCATTCTCCCTGGTTACTGCCTCTTCACGAACCAAGAGCAGCTCACCTTGGATATCCACAGCACTCCAGGGCTCAGAGATTGGTTCAGCTCAGCTTGGTTTCAAACTCCCTGCCAGCTCCTCTGGCAAGGTTGCCCCCTTGGCCATCCCTCTGGACAGCAGATCTTCACCTGTAGCTGGGCATGGGCACTGTCACTCTGGTACTCACTTCAGGCCTAAGTGCTGCTGCCATTGCCCTCTTGCAGGAGATAAGAAAGGTTTGGGGGAAATCGCCTGTATCCGTTTTCCCTCACTGTACCCCTGATGGATCACATGTAAATTACTGGATAAAATCAACTTAAAATTAGGAAACGTGTATTTTGACTCAGGGTTTCAGAGGGTTCAGGCAACTGTCAGTCGTTTCAGTCCTTGGGCCTTTGCTGACATACTACATTGCTGGGGTGTTCACGTTGGAGCCATGAGCTCACCTCGTGTGGGACAGAAGTGAAAGGCACAGAGCGGATGGGGCTGGGCTTTCCATAGCTCCTTGATGGCAGATCCTCAAGTGTCTGACTTCCCTAGATGGCACCCCCGGACGTCGCGCCTCCCCATGGTGCCCAGGCTGAAGTTCAGGCATTCATGCTAGGGTTTTAGCATCTAATGCACAGCGCTGCACTGGCTTGGAGGTGGGCCTTTCATGTGGATTCAGAAGTCGACAAGGGCAGGCATGTCCTCAATAGCCAGCCCCAGCCTGGCAACTGGAAGGCCCTGAGTTTGATACCTGGGACAGAAAAAGTTTCCAAATAAATTTCAGAATCAAGAAAATATCAGTTTCCCTGCCAGAGAAGAGGTGTGCTAACATGTTCACTATAAATGCATTCAATAAATACAGACTTTAGGGTAGTTTTTGCTGTTTCTTCCTTGTAGAGATTCAGTATATGAGAATAAAAAATAGTGCTGCTTCTTTAAAGTGGTGGGTGGAGTGGTTTAACTAATAGTCCAGAAAGTATGTTGATTGTTTGTCTATGTTGACCACTAAAGGCTTCAATTCTTTTGTTGTTTAAATAAAGATTTCATTTGAATTAGCTGTAAATTTCATCTGTATTGCATGTTACAATACAGCCTTTGAAAATGTCATAAAGCAGTGCTTCTCACATGGAATTGCATATATAATTAGGGAAAAAATTTCACTTATATGAACAGTGAATTTCTCTTTAAAACCCTCTAACTTCAGGGAATGGGGCCGATAAGCAAAATATGTCAAGGAATTTATTCCCAATAGCTTCATTCATGGTTTTTTTATTCATGTTTTTATAGGATGTGTAAATATAGTACCTGGATTCAACTCTAATGTGACCTAGGAGGTTTATATGGACTTGTGGTAGAAAGATTTCTATTGCTTTTTTGGGGGACAGTGTTAAGAAAGATGATGTGATAAGGTACACAGAGCAATATGATTTAGAACAAATACAGGGGCCGGGGAGATGGCTCAGTGGAACAAGTGCTTCCCTGGTAAGCACAAGGGCCTGAGTTCAATCCCCGGTTCCGGGAAGAAAAAAAAAAAAAAAAAAAAAAGAACCACGTGGCCTGTAGAACAAATACAACAATCTTGAAAAAACACATTTTTTAAAAAAAGTTTGATGACAAATCATATTGCAGCATTACAGTAACTATTTGTAATAATTATATGAGGACAGCCAGAGAAGTTACTGGAATATGTGAATGTCAAAAATTAACCTCTAGTATATATTTAGCTGATTTTTCAAGGGTGTGAAAATACGGGGATCGGAGTAGTTGGCATTCACATAGTAGATAGACTTGTATCTCAAAGAACACACATGGTTGAAATAAAATGCAGATGGAGGGGCTGGAGAAATAGCTCAGCAGGACAAGTGCCTGCCTGGCAAGCACAGTGTCCTGAGTTCAATCCCCCATACCAAAAAAAAAAAAAAGAAAGAAATAACTGCAGTTTGGAGAAGGCCAGACTTGGCAGACAGACTCAAAGACGGCACCCAGTAACTCTCCCATGCTTGGGGGTGCAGTGCTGCTGCGCTCTACTCCAGTCTGCAAGGTGTGGACATAAACTGTGATTTGCTCACAAACCATAGGAGACTATACAGGTGCTGGAGATATGACTGGGTGGCACAAGAGGTTATAAAAATTCTGAATAATCCAGTATTAGTCAAATTGAAAGTATAATAAAAACTCTATATGCACATGAAAATTTGATAACACCCACCTGAACAAACCAATGGGTTACAGAGGAAGTTAAAGAAGAGATTAATATCTATAATGAAATGAAAATTTAAACAATTTATGGAAACTTGTGGGATTCAGTGAAAACAGTCTTCAGAAGGAAATTTATTGTGGTGAACTTGCACATTAGGAAAACAAAAATAGAACATATGAATATCCTAATTCTACACTTCGAGCTTCTTTGTCTGGTGGTACTAGGGATTGAACTCAGAACCTTGTGCTTGCCAGTCAAGCACTTATTCCACTGAGCTATCTCCCTGGCCCCTACACCTCAAGCTTCTAAAAAATAAGAGCTAGTCAAGCGCAAAACCTCAAAAAGGGAGAAAAGTATACAGATCAGAACAGACATTAAGGCACTTGAGATTAAGAAAATAATACAAAGATTAATTATTAAAAGTATTGCTTCTTTGATAGACTAAATGAAATCGATGGAACAACCTCATGGATAGGGAGGCTCAGTATTATGAGGCCAATTATTTCTAATGTATCTATACATTTGGTAAAATCTTTAATGACCTTCCCATTGTATATTCATTGTATATTGTATTTAGGTGAAAAAGTAGAAAAAAAAAAAGTAGAACTATCACAAATATATGAGCAGGTCTGTGTATTCAAAGTGGTTGGGATAGATATATAGATATATAGTTGCATTCTCTTAATGAATACAATGATTTGTTCTAATGGTGTTTGTAAATAGGATCACAAGTCCGCATCTTGTACAGCAATTAACCACTAAGAAGAATGACTGCACAAATACCATTGTGTTACGATGTTTTCAACT
>NW_004524578.1:611205-615589 GCF_000260255.1 Octodon degus
TATTTGTTGAAACTGTACTTCCGATTTGATTTGAAACTGTCTCATTGCTATCTGTTTATCAATAAAACTTTGAAAAAAAAACAAATATATGAGCAGGGGCTGGGGAGATGACTCAGTAGAATAAATGCTTGCCTGGCAAGCACAGGGCCTGAGTTCAATCCCCGGTTCTGAAAAAAAAAATTATATGAGCAAATAAAGGATTTTGAATAACTAAACACATTTAGAAAAAGAAGACAATCTCAGGCAGTACCTACCCCTGTGATTTATTAAAGCACTTTTAATAAGTGTGGAGTCGTATTGGTTTATGCTACATACTATATTTAGATAAATTGAACAATGATCCAGCAATAGACCTACATTTATATAGTTAATATGTTCTCGCCTTCCCCTCATCCAAGTTGTTCTTTCCCTTGAGTAATTTGATTCATTTCACAGTATCTTTGTGTGTGTGTGTGTGTGTGTGTGTGTGTGTGTGTGTAGTTCCGGGGATTGAACTCAGAACCCTGAAGCTTGCCAGGTAAGCCCTTATTCTACTGAGTTATCTCCCCACAGTATTTATTGTACCTTTTGGATTTTATTTACTCTTTTAGCTTGTTATACTAGGGAGACAACAGGATGTTCACGTATGTGGATTTATTTCACTCATGAGCATAGTCTCTGTGCATCCATTTACCAATAAAAGCCTTCAGTTTTGTTTTTCATAGCTCAGTATTACTCCATTATATAAATACACCACATCTTTTTTATACATTCCGCAGTTGGTAGATACTCAGGTTGTTTCCCAGATTTAGCTATGACACATTGCTGCTGCAGACATGACTGCACAAATACCATTGTGTTACGATGTTTTCAACTCTGGAAAAATACCAAGCATCACTTTCAGTTTGGAGGAAGACAGTAGATAAGGGATAAGGTATGAGTATGAAAATGTACATTGTGCAGGTAAATAGCTTTTTGAGTTGTCCAAACAGTTTTGATGTTTAGCCCTTTTTGCTTGCTTAAATGCAGTTGCAATGTCCTTGTCACAGAATGGGTCTGTGATGAACACCGAGGAGTGGTGGTAGCACCCCTTCACCACACTGACCATCCTGGGCCACACAGTCCCAGGACACTATGAATTTCATTGCAGGACCCACTCGAACAAACAAAAGTAACACACACACTCACACACACACAAACGCACATACAGCAAAACCAACCAACTGAAAAAACATCCAAAGAAATAATAAAACAAAACCTGTATTATATGATTAAATACTCCTGAATTGGTGATGCTTTCAGTTTGTGATTCTTTTTGTTTCACGTCTTGTCTTGAATTATGATATCAGAAATGCAGAATTAATCACCTTAGTGCAGGGAGAATGTTCCAGAAGTCCCCTATTGAGTCACAGGATTCAAAAGGAAGCAGGGTGTGCAGATTTCCCCTTCCTCTGCAATTGTTTTCTTTTTCTTCGATCGCCTCTGCTGCAATCCTCAGTATTGCCAATTACAGTGGTGACAGTGGCAGCCAAGTGAGCTCACAGATACAAATTCAGAAGAATCAAAAAGTAATTTTAGGGTTTGTAGGAGGTGTAAAGCCAAGAAAATGGGGCCACTACACATTGCTCTGTATGTGTGTGTGGCGGGAGTGGCTTGGGTTGGGTGTGTGTGTTTGTGGTGCAGGTTGAACAAGGGCCTGTCTGGCCCACAGCAGGCAGTACTCTATTACTGAGACACAGCTCCAGCTCTCTGCTTGCTTTTGTCTTTGTTTTCTTTGTCCATTGACCACTCACCCCGAAAATAAGCTAAATCTTCACCAGAAGGCTGAAAAGGGAAGCCAAAATAAACCTGGAAATCTACAAAATTGCTAGATGGAGGTGCTTTTGAAAGGCACTTCTTAGAATTCTTTATGAACATAAAATGTCACCCAGTCGCTCCAGTGGCATGAGTGTGAATATCATTCCAATTAGGAAGCCCAAGCCTGACCTACCAGGTCCCAGACTGACCCCTGAATGGCTCTGTGGATCACACAGGCTCCCTACAGCTGTGGACTTCGCTATTGCAGCAGGAAGGCGGCCATAGACACACAGATGAATGAGTTAGCTGCGTTCCGATACAGTTATGTCAAATATAAAACACTCACCTTTGATGGACAAAATTTGGACCTGGGGCAACGAGCAGTAACAAGCATGTGATGGTGTCCATCTCAGCAGGGTAAGGAGCAGGGTGTCTGCAGGCAGGGAGCGGATTTGTGCATACACCTGCACACACTTCACCGTTACTTAGGTAGGTAGTTTTGTCTGTAGAGAGAGGGTCTCACTCTGCAGTCCTGGCCGGTCTTGCACTCACTTTGCAGCCAAAACTGGCCTTGATCCTCCTGCCTAATGAGTGCTATGATTAAGGCTTGTGCCCTACAGATGCTTGTTTTAAAATTGTAAGGACATTTTTTTTCTTATGAAAACAGCAGTTCGATTCATAGAACACAATGAACATGTATTTTCTACTTCAGTATAATACCTGATATCAAATAACCATTAAGTCATAGCTGAAATTATTACTCTTATGTATGGCCTGTAATATACTTGGAGTCTTGGAAATCAAACAGGTTGAAATGTCCAGGCTATCATTCTCAGAGATCACGAGGAGGTACAAGGACCCCTGAACAAGAAGAAATGGTTAGGGAAGCCTCTTCTATTGGTGAGCTGGAGTAACATGTAAAATTCTATATCTGAGCCAATATGTGGCATCTCAGGCTGTCAAAGGAGTCCTGCATCGTGCCAGTGAATGAAGAAAATCCTACCACTTTCCAGGATGCCCCAAATGCCTTTCTGTTCCATGAGGTTTTGGTGGATAGGCTGTTGAGCAATGAAAGTTGCCCCTGTTTAGTGAAGTGTATTAAAATACAGGTGATGAGCACACTTTCTAGGTAATCTTTAAGAATAAGGAATCAGAGAAACATTTGTTTTTAAAAAAATAAATTTCAACTTTGATGAGACCATATCCCATGTCTATGTAATACTATAAATAAAAATTCTATTATTAAAAATAATGAAATAAGTACATGAAACCTGAAAACATGCTACTGGAAAGACTGATGGAAACAACTGTAAAAAAATGTATGCCAATGAAATTAAAGCAGGTTATTTAAAATATCTTAAAGGAATAAACATATTCAATTTTGGGCAATAGAAGTCAGAAAAACTTTGATTGTCTGTGTTACTGAGTAAATAGTTTAGTATTCAAAATTTTATTGGACATGGTAAATTTATCTAAGTTCTCGTGAGTAGAACAATACAGAAATATAGTGGAATGTACCAAAAGTCCCCACGAAATCTCACTGAAGTGTTCCCAGCACTTATGGTAAGGTGATGCTCCAAATTTTTCAAATTTCAGTCCAGTAATACCAAATGCACTACCATACTTTAAATATATAATGGAATTTACAGTGATAATGCATTTCAATTTTCAGTGGCTAAAACGGAATTTACAGTGATAATGCATTTCAATTTTCAGTGGTTGGAATTAGAGTCAGAAGATAAACTGGAAAAAAAAAAGATAAAGTGTACGCCACACTTCATTTTCCCATTTTTCTTATCAGCATCAAAATGTATTCCACTGATTGATTGATTGATTGATTGATTGATTGATTTGGAAGCACTGGCGTTTGAATCCAAGACCTTATACATGCCATCCACTCATGCACATCCTCTTTGGAATAACAGGATATTCAACATCACTAGAAGTATATGAGAATCCAAAAAGATAATAATAGCATCAGATAAAAAGTTTAGCGTCTGTCTATAGAGATTCCCCTTATTACCTTTCCTAATACTGCTTTAAAAACTTTATCAAAAACTTAAAATGAGGTAAAAGAAAAATACTTAACAAGAAAAAAATACTCCCCCGGGCCTTTGTGGTTGTACCTTCAGCAGCTTGTTTGCTGGGATGAAGGAGCTAGGGCTCCACAGGATCAGAAATTACCCCGCTCCCTTAACACTTGAGTAGTAAATAGAGCACTTGGGGGGTTTGCCCGGCCCCTTCATTTACATGAAATCCTTGATTACTTTCAAGCTCAAGCTCGAAAATGCCCAGCTGCCAGAGAGGCCAGATGGCCCAAGTCTTAAAATGCAAGTGATGCTTTACATTATCAAATGGAAAGGTGCTGGCCTCTGGATTAAGGACGTTGTGGGACATTGTTCTGACAAAAGAAAAAATTCAGATGTAGGAGCATAGCATAGGTGACAGAGAGGCAGGATTGATTTGCAAAAACAATGTTGGGGAGGTACGAGCAGTTCTAGGGGAGCTGCGCGGTGGAGCAGGGAGGGAAGTCAGGATTTAAATTGGGAAGTCTAGTGGGTGTTCTGAGACGCACTTTTGAGTTGGATCGATCGGTGGCGGAGCGGAG
>NW_004524578.1:615719-619686 GCF_000260255.1 Octodon degus
CCGCCCGCCCGCCCGCCCGCCCGCCCGCAGCCCCCAGCCTGCGGACACCGAGCCTCGCATGCGGGCAGCGAAGGTTATGGGAACGGGCATGGCTCAGTGTAAGAAACGGAGGTGGCTTCATCCACAGGAAGGACTCCCAGGAGGATGTATTTGTGCACCAGACTGCCACAGAGAATACAGCTCAGTGGCGTAAGCACTGCCTGGCAAGTGCGTGGCCTGAGTTCAAATAAATGTCCAGGATCAAGAGACCCAAGGAGCAGAAGCTAACAGGGGCCGGGGAGATGGCGCAGGGGGATAAGCGCCTCCCTGAGTTCAGCCCCCGAAGGACCCTCGCGGTGTATGAGGAGTTTGATGTTGTTGAAGGAGAAAAGGGCGTAAACGCCAGTTTAACATCTCTACCATCATCTGGTTTAGTCGTCCAGCAAGGAAGAAACGCATAGATTGAAACTGAAGACCTTAAGTGTTTGCTTTTTACCCATTGACCAGATAACTAGAACTATCTAAATTATTTATGTAGCATGGGCTTTTTATTATTTTTTACATAAAGACGTCTCTTTTTGGTAATGACAAACGCGTTTTTTAAAAAAGTCTTTTTGTTGTTGTTGATTTTTGGGTTTTTTTCCAATACACCTTTAAAGGTTTTTAAATGGTTTCATATCTGGTCAAGTTGAGATTTTTAAGAACTTCATTTTTAATTTGTAATAAAAGTTTACAAATTGACTTTTTCAGAAAACTCACCTGTTAATAAAGGTCTTAAATAATTGTCAAAAAAAGACATACTTTTGACTTTTTAAGCATTATGCATCTTTCAATATAAAAACAGTAATTTATAGTTGGGTGTAGAGACCGGGGCTCGGGAGAACATTCACCCTGACACCTCTACAAGTCCTCTCCTATTAAGAAGTGTTTGTTTTGCTTTGAAAAATAAGAACAATGAAATGAGAATCAATTGATAAACCTAAGGACAATAAAAAACAGTGATCTGTTTGCAAAATGACATTCAATAAGCTCAACATGAGTGAAAAATATCTAAATTTGCCTGATGAGCATTAAAATGTGTAAAGAACATTATTAATATTCAAAGAAAAGTATATGAAATTATGATTTCAGGCTAACATCTTTATGAATTTTTTTAAAGTGTATGTGGTTTCGAGGGGAAAATCATACAACACACACACACACACACACACACACACAAATGCAAACCACCCATTGTGAGGTAATAGAACATTAAAGAACTAGAACAAAAATGATAAGAAACCTAAAAAAGAAATTTCTTTTGGCAGGTTACACATTAAATTCTTTGAAGTGCAAAAGAGTGTTAGCAAATTTGCAGGGGTCCTTTGAAGCAGAGCTTTTTGAGGAACAGAAAGAAACCCTGCAGGGAGGCAGCACTTGCTGCAGCTCGGAGGGCAGCCGCTGTGCCCCGCTGGCCGCAGGCTGGGCAGGCAGCGTGTGACCTCCGCATTGGACATGGGACGCAAAAATGCTGCATTTCATATGGACCATGGTGCCCATCGAGAACCAGGTTTGCTGTATGTGCCGCTGTGTCCCATTGGGAAATGTGACCTTAGCCTAAGAAATGCTATTTATTTAGCAATCTACCCTGTCGCTGAAGAAAAAAACTGTATCAGCATAGTTGCTCAAGGGTGAAAACAATACATTGTAAAGTAAACGGAACTCGCTTCCCAAATATGGGCTAAGGTAAGACACTGTGTGTGTTCATCTTTGTAAATGTGTGGGAAAAGCGGGACAGGCCGGCCTTCCCTGTATCTTTCCATGGAATTATGACTTATATCGGCCCTGCAGTTGTATATTTCAGTTTCTGTAAAGATATTTGGAAACAAATCTTGCTCAAGTGAACCCTGTAAGGCCGCTTTCTCCGACCACCATCTTTTTTTCAGAACCTTTGCTGCAGCCTGCCATGGGTTCCTGGTTTCGTTGGCTGCTAGATGGCGCTGTGGACACGGAGGTCACCGATTCTCAGCCAGGCAGTGAGGCGTAGAATTACGCAATGTGAGCTTCAGGAGCAAAAGCAACTTGTTATGGAGCCGAACAGTCTTCTTCCAAGGATGAGAGTTTATGTGTTGATCCAGCATCTTCCACAGGGCGTTCTAACCAGACAAAACAAACAACAGCAACAACAAAAACAGAACAAAACACAAAATAAAACAAAATCCTACCCTGGCAATCCAAATATATGCAAAAACCGTAATAGGGAAAATCACAGTTACGACTGGTATTAGAATAATTGGTCTCAGTACCAATGATGCAGTTTTCTCGATGTAAATATTTATAAATAAAGCTTCTGACCTTGCCTATTGAGCCTATTTAATTAGCACCCAGAGGGCATTTGTTGTCAAATGTGGAATTTGTACTTAAAACTCTACCTACCATGGACAGCTGTAGGGACTGATGCAGCCTGGGCTACTGTCTCACAGTAGCTCTTCCTCAGAGCCATTCTCATTTTCTCTTGCTCCCTCTCAGCAATGGATCGAGCACATTTAGATGGTTGGGTGCAAGTGCATTTTTCATACCTGACTGGGGCAGCTGGTCAAAGCACAGTGTGGGATGCAGCACTGTTGGGAGCCCCGCTTTTACTGGTCCCATTAGGGTTTCTCTGTGCTATCTTCCATATGAAGATTTCCCTTAGGATTGTGATGCTATTAGTGAAGCTACTTAAAAGAGTTTGTTACTAGTGAAGCTACCTTAAAAAAAAATGGTGCACTGAACAGGGTCCAGTCTGGTCGCCTTATGCAAAAGTGAGAATAGTAACAACTTCTATCCACAGAGTTAGGGCAGAACCACAATGCTGGGAACACAGGGTGTGGATGGGCAGGTGGATGAATTACAGGCAAGGATGGGTCAGTAGGGGACGTGCGTCTGCTGAGCTCTCCTGGATGCGAATGACCTGACTGCATGGAACTCTTTTTTTGGCCTGCCTCAAGGGCAGGTCTGGTAAGGCAGGAGGATCTGGGGATCGAACCACACTGAAACAACTGAGCTAATGGACAGCCCCCCTGCATGGAACTCTTAAGCAACTATTTAGAACAGGAGGATGGGGTGAGGGTTATGAAGCAGCATACACTGCCAGTTAGTGACACAAAGACTTCAGCATTTAACATGTTTAGAATCCCTTATTAGGTCTTAGAGTGAAAGTGACCCCACAGAATGCAGTGACATCTGAGGGTTGTGCTTGTGCACATTCTTTCCAATACCGGGGACCTGGCTTTCTGACCTCAGAACAAGGTGTGCTCTATTCCTGGCTCCCACAGCCTTCAGCCCTATCATATCAGGAAGAGAAATGGGTTTTTTTTTGTTTGTTTGTGTTTGTTTGTTTTCTGACATTTCTGCCTTGGGCTTGGATCTGGTTTAAACACAGAACTTATCTTTTTGAAATTCTCTTTTATAAATTCTTTCATTGATTAAATCCCCTAAGAAAACACTGACCATCTACAAGGAACAGACAGACATTTTGCAAATCCAAAGTAACTTCAAGGTAAAAAACGTTGATAAGCACCATAATTGTCCTCATTCCCTTTGCACACAGAAAATGTACTCAGACATGCAATCAGCACTGTTGGCTTTGCGGCGGGGACCGCCCTCTTACTTGACAGTCTAACTCCTCCTTTATCTACTTCGTGATAAGTACGACCAATGTTTCTGCCCATCCTACTTGTTGCTTACATCCTTTCCTTAAGAGTGCAGAGAACACAGGACAAGGAATCTGGCTGTTTCCCCCCTGAATGAGGGCCGGGTTCCCGGGCTTTCTGGGAGCACTTTCCTGGTGCTGACTTGGTTGCTAACTCATGGAGTGGTAAGGTTAGATCCCACCCACATCCATATTTTCTCTCTCTTCTCTCTTCCTCTCTCTCTTCCTCTTTCTCTTCTCTTCTCTTTCTCCTCCTCTTTCTTCTCTCCTCCTCTTTCTCCTCCTCTTTTTTCTCTCCTCCTCTATCTCCTCCTC
>NW_004524578.1:619891-625549 GCF_000260255.1 Octodon degus
TCTCCTCCTCTCTCTCCTCCTCTTTCTCCTCCTCTTTCTTCTCTCTTCCTCTCTCTCCTCCTCTTTCTGTCTCTCTGGTAAGCACTACAAATCTTCATTTTCTTGTTTAGATAGGCTGCAGCAGCCCACAGACTTGGAGTTCTTTGGACACTTGTGAACCTCTATGCTTCAGGTAAGATAACTTATACTCTGTATGACATCTCAGCCTGGTGAGTTTGTATTTATAGGCATCTATTCCTAGGCTTTCACTTTTTCGTTATCTTTTCTTTTGCATTATGGGGTAAGTGTTGTTTTGGTTTAAAAAATGCAATACTGTTAGCAGTTTTGCTAAACTTACTTTGCTATGTCTACACTGTGAATGCTTTTGCTTCTCTATGGAGCATTACTTAAATCTGTTTTATGTGTCAATGAATTAAAAGACTATTACAGCATGTTGACATAGGTTAAAAGACTTTATGCTTGGCCAATCAGTATTAGGTCTCTGTCTGTACAGATATTTGATAAGATACTAAGTCACTGTGTGTAAAATGATAGCACAGACCTTGCAGTGGCTTGTTTATCTCAAGGGAAGCTCTGTTATCATTATGTTTATTATATTATGCTTTGCATTTAATGTTTGAGTTTTCTTTTCAAAGTTAACACCTCAGTATTCAGATTTATTTTCTGTGCAGGCACTTTGGGATAAGGAGGTTGCTCTAGGGTTGCATTTGGAAGGACTGGCTTTCCACAGTGCTCCCCATTGCTGGGTGAAGTTCGTCCATTCCTGAGGGGCACGCTGTGTCATTTGTGGGCTGCAAAGAGAAGACAAAAGTCAACAGTAACGTTGGGGTAGCTGGAGTGTCTGTGAACGAGACAGCCCTTCAGTTTGCTGCCCTCCAACATATTTGCATATGTTAACACACTAAAATAAAAAATTAAGGGCCTGGGGAGATAGCTCAGTAGAATAATTGCTTGCCTGGCTAGCTCAGGGTCCTGAGTTCAATCCCTTGTACTGCAAAAATAATTAATTAATTAATTAAATAATTGAAGTGACATATAGAGATGTACATATATAATTGTTTGAAAGGCAAACATGGCATTTGGTTAAAAAATGAGATAACTTTGCAGAGTGTAATAAACTTTAGAAGTAATGTTTGTATTTGCATGTACTTTAGTATTTACCATGACAAAAGAGATAAAATATTTAAAGTACAATTTACATTTGGTCAATAACAGAACCTCAAAATGTGCCAATCAGATGAAACTCCCCCCTCTGACGCCTAAACCTTCCCCCTCCCCAGCTAAACCACTGCGGTGCGGATGAACGGGGCTCTTCTTTGAAGTGCCATGCCGGTAACTGCTGACACATTTTCCACCAGGCAATAGAAGAACATGGATTACAGAGACTGCCACAAGCCTTTCCAGAGCATCAAAGACCTCTCTTCCTTTACTCCACCTTAAAGCATATTGGGAGGGACCATAAAGCCCATAAATAACTCCTTTGTGGATTCTCTGTATTGCTTTTTCCCAACAGTTATCAACATTCCAGAGATAGCCAGCTGGGTGCATCATTCTTGAGTCAAACCACAGAAGGAAGAAGATCTTCCAGATTCTCCCATCCTGGCAGAGTGAACCTCTGGGAAGAACCCACTGAAGGACCCTTTAGTTAAGTAAATACTTAACTTGCCCACCCTGCTTTGCAACAGAGAGCTACCTGCACTGTGGACAGTCTTCTCACTGTGACTTTTCTACTAGTTCTGTCCTCTGCTGCTTATAGGTGGTACAGGCTCCCCTGGTGGTGCCTATACACAGCCTTGAACAACTGAGGAATTCACTTGCTAACACTTGCTTGACAATGTTTTACTTCATACTCCTGCTGGGCTTTTTGTCCCAAAGTGTTCACACTGAAGAAGAATCCAATTCCTTTCTTGTCTGGGCCAAGAAATATGCCCAGGAAGCAGGGCAGGAAGGAGGCTGGGTGTGTGGGCCCCTGCCCGCTTCACGCCTCCCTTTATTTCCGTGGTGGGTCTCACCGCTGCAGGGCAGTGACTGGAGTAGACTGCAGCACTACATACATGAGGAGCAAGCTGAGTCCGTGCTGTTACGAACAGCCACTCTTTCTGACGTGTCTCAGTGGCCCATCCATATGACTTTGGAGGGCGAGGGCCATGGGAAAAAATTTTCAAAGAATGTAACTGATGCCATCACTCAGAAATTTTCTGAGTACTTTCTTTCACGAAATAGGGTTCTCCCAGTGGCCAGAGATAAAAGTCACCGCTACAAAGATCGATATTTCCAAGTATGGGACGAGCATCTCTGGCTCACTCCCAGCATGGGGCGCCTTAGCCAGGCAGCTCCAATTTGTTGGGAACAGCGCAGGCCTTCTCGCTCTGCCTGGTCCAAGCCTTCCAAGTTCTTGGGCCAGATTCCCTCTGAGCAGTGCCAGCACACGATCCACTTAAAAAGAACCGATTGGTTTGCTACTGACTGGTCCTCAAGGCCTGATGTACGCTGGGCTGCCCCGAATGGCACCCAGTGGCTCTGTGGTACCAATCTATGGCCCTGGCTGCCTCCTGGCTGGATTGGCCGATGCACCTTGGGCTTCCCTTGGATGCAAGGGCGCTGGGTGGAAGCTCTGGATCAAGCTGGCAACCTGTCTGTGTCACAGAACACGACTCTAGTAGAGATGCAATTGCATAATAGTCTGTCCTCTCATTCTGATCACTCTGTGGCATTAAGAGAAGTTGTGTTGCAAATAGAATCCTTGGCTTGTTATCTTGACAATGCCCTCAATGACACAACCAAAGAGATCTCTCTGTCCAATTTTGAAGCCCAACTTTTGAGAAAGGCAGAACTGCAATACCAGATGTTACATGACTCTATGACGGCTGCAACAGGTGGGAACTGTGCGGTCCTCCCAGGTGAATGCTGTGTGTACATCCCTAAGTGCTCAGGTTTGGAGAGTGTAAGACCAGGTCCGCCTAGGTTCGCAGGAAGCATATGGGCTTTCCTCTGTAAAATACCTGGATGGAAGTGGTTAATAGCACTTACTGGTGTTGCTATTATCCTTCTTGTATTTGGACCGTGCCTAGTAGAAAAAATTCTGAACTTTCTTTTTTCTAATTTACAGTCTTTTAATGTTCTCAGTAGGATTCTGCTCAGCATTTACCATATCATGTATATTGAACCTCCTGCCATACCGCTGCCCTGGAAGGTCAGAAACAGCATGGACCCGAACTCCTTCCCCTCGACGCCCACATTCAGCCTGAAGCAGCCAGAATGACTCTGCGCCCCAAAACCTTTTAGGGTCCTGACTCCTGAGAGAGGAATGTTAGGTAGATGGAGAGTAGGCCTGAGGGCTTGGTGGGGAGCCTCACATAGTGTGCATCGCTAGTTAATCGCAGAGGAATTACAATATAGAATACATTTCTGATTATTTTATATCTTTGAGCTAAAATGGTCCCACTGAGGACAATGACACCTTAAAGTGGTGATCATGTAGTTTTCTCCTGATATTCCTGGGTGCCATAAGCCAGAGATCAATAGTATCTGGAAAAAAATATTCTTTAAAGATTCTCATGCACTAGGATGGGCAATGGTCTAGATTAAGAACTTATCTTTCATAACTTTTAGTTTATAAATTCCACACATGATTAAAGCTTCAGAAAATTCTGAACACTGAGAAGGAAGAGAAATGTATATTGTAGTTGCAAAGTAAAGTTTATATAAAAATGTTGATAAGTATCTTAGCTCTCCTAGTTGTATAAGCACCAGGATTAACCTTTGTGCATGTGAAAATGTACTGAAACTTTCATTTGATGCAAATGTCCTTGTGGGCTGATGTATTTCACACTTTATCTACTCTATAATAAAAGCTGTTTGTGTTTCTTCATGGCTTCTGTGTTTTGACTGAATCCTGTTATGAAGGGCACAATGAGGTAAGGACAGAGGCAGTAATGGTTAGTTTGTCACTGTCTCAGCATGCAGCCTCTTGCTAACAGACTGGGGCAGAGAGAAAGGGACATGGAAACAACACTTGGTGGCATTCCTATTTTTATTTTGGGTGAGGCACTGGGAATTGAACTCAAGACCTCGGACTTGCCAGGCAGGTGCTGTCCTGCTCAGGTACATTCCATGCGCCCCCATGATCCCCAAACCTAGTTTGTGAGAACTTCTAGGATGTCTGTTGTTGGTGTCTGAGGGCTTGAGAAGAGAGTACTCACACACTCCCTGGGGCTGCGCAAGGCGTCTGGGGTAGTGTTGGCTTTCACAGACATGAGTACGTGCTGCTGTGAGGACACCAAGGGAAGTGGACCAGTGACTCTTCAAGCGGCCTGGTGGGGGGCCGGGGAGATGGCTCAGCAGAATAAGCACTTCCCTCACAAGTGCACGAGCCTGAGTTCAATTCCTGTTCCACAAAAAAAAAAAAAAAAAAAAAAAACACCAGCCTGGTGGGAGTGTTTACTTCATAAAGGTATAATGAAAACACAAGCGGCTCAGACGCAGTGATGTCTGTAGGAGTGGAGCCGAGAACACGTATCCAACACTAGAGCCGGTGGAACTATACTGTTTTCCAAGATGGAGGTGATAGTGACAGCCACACACACCTGTGGCTCCAGCTTCTTGGGACACAGATGCAGTTGAGTCCCTTGAGAATGCAAGTTCAGGGCCAGCCCGGCAACATAACCACTCCCCGTCTCTAAGAATCTAAGCAGGGTTGCAAACTTTTTTAGGCTCTTACATCCTGTCATTGGGTTCCTGGCACCCAGAAGACCATGGATACTGAAGACATTGGGAACCTGTTAGGTTTTTCTTCAGTAGAGCGGTTATGTGTTAGTAGCTGAGGCCTTTGGCTGTCAAAGATGACAGTGATCACGGTTTTCACTGAAAGTGCTTTGCATTGACAGTTCTTTTTTGTGTTAATTCAAATCTTATTAATTGAGGTGACATAAATTTGTGTGAAGATTAAAAACCTAATGAACAAGAAAGAAGTGAGATCTAAATTTGACCTGCGAATAGGGCAGGGTGCTCTTTTTATTCAGTGGCCCTTGAAACCCATCAGGAGGCATCAGATTTCTGTTTAGCCTCACCTCTCCCAGAAATGGATTCCACTTGGGTTGTCCACCTAAAGGCAAATGCAAGTTGATATAATATATGAAATGTAACTTAGGAAAATAAGTTCATAGTATTTGGATAGGGCAGGACTTCTAGAATGAGAGGGAATATGTGGATCCCATAAAAGTTACTTTATCATAGTTGATGGGAATGATTTGTCTGAGCTACAGACCATGTCCGGCTCATGTTTCACCGGTTCTGTTAGATCAGGTAAAAATCAGACCATGAAAATGGTGCCCACTGTTGGGGTGCCACGAGAACTTGATGGGACATAGCCCATGAATCCGGCAGGCAGACAATACTTGATTCTAAAAACTAAGTACTTACTGCTAACAGCTGCTCCTAAACAGTGCAGAGATGTGCAATTTGCATTTTATTTTCATTTTTCATGAAATTTAAAACTCACCCTAGTATTATGGATAGTGAATAAATAAAAGCACCGACAAATTACGACACAAAACTCACCTCTCTTTCCCTATATTAAACATAGTTTGCTTTAGCTTCTCGGTGAAGGAGGAGCTGTCTGAGCTCACGCCTCTGCCGCCGTGATGCGACAGCACAAGC
>NW_004524578.1:626684-637603 GCF_000260255.1 Octodon degus
TTTTTTACTATATCCCTTTTTCAAGTTAGTCTTGGTTTGTCACTCGAGCTGTTCTTAAATGTACTATGTTTTATTTATTAACAATTAATTAATTAATTAATTAATTATTTTCAGAATTGGCACACTATGACTATCAGGATATATCATGCTATGCAATAAAGTACACACTGAAATGAGAAAGCTCAGTGGTATAAGTGCCTGCCTGGCACAAGTAAGGTCCCAAATTCGATCCCCAGTATGGAAAGAAAAAGAAAAAAATAGAAAGGAAAGAGGCCTCTCAAGTGACTGAGCTATAACTGGAGTCTCAGGTAAAATGAAATGGGTGGAAGTATCACTCTGTGAGCTCGCAGGACTTTCAGACGAACCTGTCCTAAGCAGTGAACAGGAAAACAAAGTGGTGGCAGCACCTAAATCCCTGCTGTTTGATCCTAGAAGCGAGAAGCATGCTCAGGCCCGCTGTGTTTCTCTTTGCCTTTCTTCAGAACCCGGGAAGAAGTTCCCTCACCTGAGGTGTGGGTGTGCTGTGGTGAACAGAACCCAAAGGTTAGTGACCCCCAAATCGACCATACTGCCTTAGTGGATGCACCTGGAGATCCATGCCCAACCTCATGGATGTTGGGCTTTCGGTAAATGATTCTGGCGCACCACCATGGTGCCAGCTGGCATGGAGCCAGGGATGCAGACGCAGCTGTGTGAGGGTGAGTGTGTGGTCCTCCTAGCCTTGGGACTCTGCATAGCCAGCACAGCTGGCTGCAGAGCCCCGAGCAGCTTGTGTGAACAGCTTAGGTCCCCATACAGAGGGCTAGCAGCACCCTGGACGCTGCTCTTCCTTCTCTTTTATCCATCATATTTTCTACACGTGTAGACTATACCTTGAATCACTTACTTAAAACTTACCGTGGGTGTCACCTTTCTTTCACTGTGACACAAGATGTGCAGTGCTATACTTTTTAAGGGGAAACACTTAATCTAGCTTAGGATTTCAGTGTACAATCTGCAGGCAGCCATCATATTTGGACTTGATGAAAGGCAGTGCAGCACTTTTGAGCATCTGGCATGTGAAGCCACAAGAACAGACAACAAGGAGCAAGTACCCAGGACCCTGATGGCCTCTCCAGAAGCTGCCCTCGCCAACCTCCCACAGATGATGACACCTTCAAACTGTCACCAGCTTCCTGCTCAAGCACGGGCTGGGCACCCAGGCTCCCTCAGCCTGTGGCCTTTGGGTGGACATTCAGATTCAAGCCACAATCTTCATTTTCCAAATCTCAGGGGCTTTGTACATCTCAGAAACAAAATAAATCTAATCAGCCTCTAAGAATCAACCAAATCTTATGATTTACATCAGTGCTCTAAAGTCCATCCCTCTCAAATATTCCCTCTCAATAAAATTCTCCTCTCAAATATAAAACAAACTCTTACCTATGAGCTCCTACCAAAAAAAAAAAAAAATTCCAAAACACGGAAGGGGTGCAAGATGGGGATAGGAAATAAGGACCAGAGCAAAGAAAGACTTAATCCCCTCTGGGCCAACGTGAAGCACCAGTGCTCTGACTCTCCCACTCTTGGCTCACTGGGATGAGGATACTCGAGGACTTGGGCAGCCTCTCAGCATTAGTCTTGCTGACTGCAGCCCGCACTGCACAGCCATCCTCCTGGGCTGCCTCTGCTCTTTGTCTGCAGCTTGCTGTGTGATCCATCCTGTGTTCCTCTCAGCTGTAAAGTCCTGGGGTCTCACTGCACCTGCGGCTTCAGTCTGACAGCTTCACTGCTGCCCTCTCAGGGCCTGCTTGAGGAGCTCTGATGGATGCACACTGCTGGGCCTCACAAGGTTTCCTTCCTACAACACCGTAACTCTTGCATCTTATATGCCTCAGAAACCAGTATCATGTGCATGACACTAGGGTCTGCCATGAGCTCTCACGGAGGTTTTCAAATGAGGTTGCAACACGCTGAGTGCTCTTGGCTGAACACAAGGTGGCAAATGTGGGAGACAGTGGGATGAGAGGGCATCCCTGGGCTTCAGTCTCAGGCGAAGTTTGAAATAAGTTGATTTGTTCCAGCCTTTGTGTCTGCTTTGGGTGGCATCTTGCTGAGAACGGATCTTCTCAGGGATGCTTTCCTGTTTATATGTTGTGAAATTTTCAGCTTCCTATTTAAGGTGTTGATGTCTCTTTTCTGTGCCAGAATCAACATTTTCAAATTTTCCACTCTGATCTTCATTGTTCCTGACTCTCATTATAAACCTGTTTTTAAGCAGCTGATAATATTTATTTCTGTCCCTGAATGCTGCGGTTGCCTCAAAATTTCCTCCCAGGGAACCTAGTCCATTACTGTTAACCTTGCCTCCCACTAAGTCTCAGTGCACGAGCGCACTGCACTGCAGTGACGCGCCAGCTCACAGCACGAACACCCTGCGGGTCTGTGCGCAGCACTCACCTGCATCTGAAACCTTGGGACCCACCTTTACTTTTAAGGTTCCTATGAGCATTCTGGACTTTTGAATCTTTATGGAAAATGCACATAAAGCTCTACTTACAGTAACCTGGAGATATTTTGTTTTATTTTGCATTTGTTGAGACAGGGTCTAACTGTGTATTCAAAGCTACTGCAGAAAGGCTGACCAAATAGCTCAGGGGATTAAAGCACCTGCAAGCGGGCACAGGGGCCTGGGGTTCAATCTCGGGCCTGCTGTACTGGCTGCTGTCAGACTCACTAAATGGATCAGACTGGCTTGGAGCTGAATGCAGTCCTTCTGCGGTAGCGTCCCGTGTGCTGAGACTGTAGGTGTTCACCACGATGCCCGATATTCTTCAGGTGTTGTCCTCCACTTCTACACACTTTAACAAACTCCCTCAAACCAGTTACTGTGGGGCTGGGGAGATAGCTCAGTAGAATAAGCACTTCCCTGGCAAGCACAAGGGCCTGAGTTCAATCCCCAGTTCTGCCAAAAAACAAACAAACAAACCAAAAAATAAAAGCAACAACAAAAAAACAAAACCAAAAAAACTACACAAAGGCTTTGTTTATTTATCCTACATATATTCACAACAATGACCACATTTCTCAACACCAATTTTCTGTTAGTTTCCCTTCCTCTGAATGATACCTAAACTAAACATCTTTTGTTTTAAAAGAAAACCACAGTTACATGCATGCCAGAGGTTCACCACCACTATTCCAGACACGAGGGATGCGCCAATTAAACAAAACACACACCCACCTTTGCCCTATGGTAACAGCAGTCTCAGGCATTTGTCAATGAATCCTATTAACAGGTGCCGGGACTTAGCTCAGTGGCGCAGTGCCTACCTGGCAAGCATGAGTCCTGACTTGTATTTCTGGCATTTAAAAAAATTCTATCAATAATCAACTTCCTCCAGTGTATATATTGTCTATTTTAAATAATTTGTTAAAGTTATGTTTCATGAATCAGCTTGAATCACTTATATTCATTATTCAGGGAAAATGAAGGCAAACTCCTGACACTCATTGGAAACATTAAAGATGGTTGGTGCAGAATAAAAAATGGCACAGGCGACTTTGGCTCACGGTCAGAGGTAAAAGCCACAGTCACTGGGTAGATTAGCTGTGGAGGGAGAGTGCGGTGGAGAAAGGTGGCTTCCTGGCGGTCAGTGTGCAAAGAGGGAGACACAGAGGGGTCAGGGCCCCCCCCCCAACCCGAGGGCCTGCAAGATTTGAAGTTGCAACAGCTGGGAGCTCTGTTGCCTGAGTGTTTTCAGCTGCCAGATCTTTCTGGGAATTTCCCTGCAGAAGAGCCCCCTTCTCCCAACATCAGGTCCACTTCCTGCAGTCTTGGAATATTTCCCATACAAGGGCACAACCCCAGTGACCTTACCGTGCTCTGCCACTCTCCCAGCTCAAAGTGGTGACCACCTCCCAGCTGTTGCACAGGTTGGGGTCCATCTCTTTGGCAGATGGGTCCTTGGGGACATTCGTGGTCCACATGATGACACTTTCTGTCTAGATCTGTATTTTTATGTCTTTGGAACTAAATGATTTCCTGAAACCTTTGCAACTACCTTTTACGTACCCAGACCTCTATGGATTATTTGAATTCTATTTCTGTTATTATTGGGCTTAGTAAGAGCTCGAACAGGATCCACTCTAAATAATTCAAGAGGAAGCCAGAGAAGGAAAGCAACTTAATTATCAGTTTTCCTCGAAGTATGAAATGGATAGTTGCCTTTGAAAACTGCCTTAGTTTCTCTCATTTCAGAAAAAAATATCCAACACTCAGTTACAATTGCTGCAACGCCAGGTCATAAGGAAGAACACAAAACCCTTTAGGCAGTGAAAGTGATAAAGCATTGAACAAACCCAGAGCTCATGCATGACAAAACCCGCAACAGAATCTTGTCAAATTAGGCAGAGGAAACGTTCTTAGCTTTTTGCTGCATGTTGAGACAGGGTTTCCCCAGCTGGCTCATTTTGGCTAATGACTGCCCTGGCTCACTCTTTGAGGGGTTGGATTATAAGAATGCATAATTACACCATTTTTGAAGGGAACGGCATAAAACAGTATAAAGTTCATCATGAGAAATTCAGAGAGCATCTTATGTTTTAAAGAAAAGTTGGGGAATTTTCCCCGGAAAAAATAACCAGACATAAAAAAGGAGGTCGGGGAGATGGCTCAGTGGAATAAGCCCTTCCCTGGCAAGTGCAAGGACCTGAGTTCAATCCCCAGTTCTGCCAAAAAAAAAAAAGACATGAATGTCCACTTTTATTAAATTTTGCTTTGGATATTATAGTGAGAAAATATAGAGCAGAAAAATAAATAGGCAACATTCACACGGAAAAGAAATGGAATATCGTTCCAAATGACAAGGTCTTATGTGTACAGAATCCTAATGTTTCTACTAAAATATGATTTGAAATGAAAAATACATTTACCTAGTTTGTTTAGTAAGGTCAGTACACAAATGCCATTAGCTATGAATGCATCAACAATTGTCAAACCAAGAATGAAACTCAGAAACTGATTATTTTAAAATAGCCTCAGTGTAAAGTAAAACCCAGAAAAATTATCAAAACTGGATCACAAGGGGTATACTGAAATTTACAAAGTGTGCTGAAAAAGTTAAAGACTAAATAATTGAGAAAATTCGTGTTCTTTGACTAGAAAATTAATATTATTTAGAAGAACCATAATTCCCACATGTATCTGTTGAGTCAATAAAATTTATATCAAAAGATAAGCTTATTTATTTATTTATTGTGGTACCAGGGATTGAGCTCAGGACCCTGAGCTTAATTTTTATTTATTTATTTATTTGCCTATGCTGTATTGGTAGGCTGATTTCAAAATCCATATGAAAATCCAAAAAATCTAAAAGAGGAAAACAATTTCCAAGAGAAGGAAGCACGAACATAATAAACTTGTACTTCGTGATTTAGAACTTTTCAAAAAACAGCAATTGAGATGCTGTGGAATCGGCATAAAGGAAAATAAAGACACTGAGGGACCCCAGTATCCAGGAGCTGTACACTTCTTGGTCAACGGCACTCACAGAGTTGCCGTGTGAGTCATTTAGAGAAAAATGAAGCAAGGCTCCTTGGACAAGTCAGTGTCCAGGACAAAGGATCCTCCAGGCCATCTAGATAGTTGACTCAGAGTGGGCCAGAGACCGAAATGTAAGATAAAACCTAAAAGTTTCAGAGAAGAGAACTTGTACATAATCTTTGTGACTTAGCTGAAAGAATAATTTTTAATACAAGTGACAGATGAAAAGCGAGCAAAG
Source organism: Octodon degus (assembly GCF_000260255.1). Lineage (NCBI taxonomy): Eukaryota > Metazoa > Chordata > Mammalia > Rodentia > Octodontidae > Octodon > Octodon degus. The sequence continues at coordinate 632,447 of NW_004524578.1, forward strand.
TGGTTTCTCTGGGTCTGAAATCCCCCCTTATCCAAGCCCCAGAGCTCTGAAGGTGACTGGATCTGTGGGGAGCTGCACTCACTGGTGAATTAAGCACTGATGAATTAGTGAGCAAATGTGCCTTAGGGAGGCGCGGCTGGTTAGACCCAGGTGCCTGGGGCCTTGGCCTGGGCCAGCGTCTTCTGGGCCTTACATCCCCCTTCTCTCTCTGCTGCATGGTCACCATAAAGTGGGACCTTTTCCTCTGCCCCGCCCTCCACCAGAGCATTTCGTGCTAAAGAGCCAGCCCGCTGCGGAGTGAGCCGCGGGCAGAAGTGTGCCTCTCCTCCCGTAAGCTGCAGATGTCGGGTGTTCTTCCCAGTGACTGCAAAGGGCCTGTTATGGCTTCTCTGTAGCTGCTGCCCAAAGCCCCACATGGTCATCCTGTATGGGTAGGAGATTTGTGAGGTGGCTGCATCTGCAGTGTGTGATTCTGCGACTGAGCATGTGGTGCTGGGATTGATTCATGGTGCGATGCTGTGGTCCTGGGTGCCCACCCCTCGTGCGACTGCTGCCCACCCTGAGGGAAGTTGTTCTGGATAAAATAGAAAGGACAGAAAGGCTATGGTTGTTGCTGCTCTCTGCCTTTTTCTTCTGCTTTCTCCCTGCTACAGCACACTGCTTTGCACTCAGCCAAGTAGAAACTGAAGCCTCTGCAATAAAACCAAGCAGAATAGACCTTTCCTGTTTTAACTCTGGGAGCCAGACGTTTTCTCAGAAATGAGAAAGTTACCAAGTGACTAAGACAGAAGTTATAGGCAATTCAATTTTATGATACTCCAGAAAAGTCAAGGCACAGAGACAGGAGAGTGCTGATTAGTGGATCCTGGGATGGGTTGGGAGATAGCTTATCAGCCTAAGTGCCTGCCTAGTAAGCAGAAGGTCTTGAGTTTTATCCCCAGTACTGGAAAAAAAATAGATTCTGGAGAGAAACAGTTAAAATATGATGGATTTCTTTAGGGGAGTGAAATTATTTGGCACAATAATGCATCATATATGGTGACAGCACAATACCATTTTTCAAATTGTAATTATTTTACTATGCAAAGTGTGAAGCTTTAATGTATGCAAGTTGAACCTTTCTTATTAGGTCAGGGGTTCTCAGGACAGAATTCAGGTGAAGGGACTAAAGCAAAAATGCATGCAGTTGCTTCGCTGAGAAAATCATAGGGCTTAAATGGGCGCATATGGCAACACGTAAGGGGATGTGCAGACAGACATGTGACCGTGTATATATCCACAGAGGAAGTGTATGCTAGATCAAGCCCAGGCCTACCATGGTCTTTTGCTTCCGTCCTAGTGTTTCTGACTCATGGATTTCACCCAAGCTTGTACACTGCCTGAGGAGACAGGCCCTGCACCGGGCTGGGTGTCGGAGGGATGGGGATGTGAATGTGAACAGTAGCACCCAAGATCCCCAAGCCAGTCTGAGGCTGTAGGGAATGCGCTGCCCCCCACAGCCTCATGCTTTCTAAACCTGAATCCTCTTCACACTTCCCAGGGAGCTGCCCAAGGCCGAGCTGTCTTCCTTAATGCTGGCTGTCCTCCAGAGTCTGGGCCACACTGTAGGCAGCAAGATCTAAACAGTCACTCTTCCTCAGCACAGCATGGGCCCCTCTGCCAACCATGCTGCTCTGTCTCCTGCCCAGAGCCCATGATCGCCCTTCCTACCCTGCCGTCCTCACAGATGAGTGTGCCCTGAACATGCTGGCCTCCTCTCCTGGCTGGGTCTGTTCTATGCATGCATCTCCACCTGCCCTCTCCCTCCCATTTGCTTGGCCTTTGTGTCATGGAAGGCGATTGGAAGATATCTATGACTCTAGGTAGAAATCAGATGTCAAACCATCAGATTCAGATAGGATTTCCTAATTGGTGTATCATTTCCATTATCTTCCCATTTTACGTAAATACAACTTGTGTGTACAATTCTAAAGTTACTGTTACAATATGTTCAAATTAGCTAAAATGACAGTGGCATAACCTTTTGTTTTTCCATTCATCTATTTGATTCATTTTCACGCAGCAGATGAATTAGCAACATGAGATGTTTGGTTCTCACTTTCCCTTCAGCGTCACACATGCTGATTGACTTCTCGGATTTTTCTGTATCATCCACATTGCTTCTTATTCACTTTAATTTTGTTTTTCATAGTCATAAATTCAGGGCACAGAAGTGGGTGAGGGCACAGCAGGAATGAATCTATCAAAAAGGGTACAGGAGGGGCCGGGGAGGTGGCTCAGTGGAATAAGCGCTTCCCTAGCAAGCGCAAGGGCCTGAGTTAAAGCCCCGGTTCTGAAAAAAAAGGGGGGTACAGGAATTCCGCATCCATTGCTACTTATAGAAACAAAAAATTGCCAATTATATGATACAAAATGGTAGAAAAACAGACAGGGATTCTGTGCTTATTTCCAAATGAAAGAAGAAAATTTGGAAGAAAAGTGGACTGTTTTTTAAAACTCTGTCTGTCAAAGATAAGGAGTCTTTATGTCTGAGAGATTAGGAACAAGCCTGTGAGCCCTGCCATTGCCCCATCTCATGGCTTCCCAAGAATTTCCTTGTGAAATTGTAATAAGTAACTGGGTGGGTTTTCTCATTTGAGATTTGAGGAGATGCAATGCAGGCTGCAGAAAACAAGATAACCAAAATTTTGAACCTCCTTCACATTCTGTAGTAAGGAAAATTAAAGGGAACAACACCAGTATGCATGCAGTTAGGGGTGTACTGTGCTGCCCTTTACTCAATGGAGGTACGGGTCTGGGAGACACACACAGAGAGGGAGAGAGAGAGAGAGAGAGAGAGAGAGAGAGAGAGAGAGAGAGAGAGAGAGAGGTAAAGAGAAAGACAAAGACCATAGCAGGAGGCATTTGAATGGATTTGACTTAAAAAATCTTTGCCTTATCATTGCCTATAAAAACAGGTCTCTCTCTAGGGGCCAGAGAGATGGTTCAGTGGAATAAGCGCTTCCCTGGCAAGCGCAAGTACCTGAGTTCAATCCCCAGTTCCGCAAAAATAAATAAATAATAAATAAATAAATAAACAGGTCTCTGTTAACATGACCTGCTTATCTTGCAAAGAAAGCTGAAAATTATATAATATGCTATAGAGATGAAGAAAATGATCGTCTCAACAGTTAACCTATCCATGTGTATGAAACCTGCTTTTCTTAGGACTTTTAGTGAGGTGCATCTGAAAAAGTCACTATGTTATAAAATATTTTGTACAGAGCCATCTACATCCTTCTAAGAGAAGAAAATTATTCTCAATAAAAGAAGGGGTACCCAGAGAATCCCCAGCTTTGCTAAAGCTGGCATGCATCGAGTCTCTCACCATCACTGCACGACTGCCGCAGGCTCCGTAGCGGGAACGGATCACAATACCGCTGCTCATCGCAGCGCAGTTAGGGCAAAATGTGCCGATTTCTAATAGCAGTTGAATAAGGGTGAGGGAATTCTCCAGACCAAGACTTAATCTTGAAATCTCTACACACCACTTAAGGCATCAGCCCCGAATATAGCGTCCTCGCTGTCAATATCTTCTTCTATTGCTTTTTCCCCTGAAGCTTCATGTGCTGGAGTGCTGTTCATTTGTGGCAATGTTGGGAGGTGGTAGAAAATGTGGAGCCTGAAAGTGCAGTGAAATGTGATGTGATTCGTCAACAATTCACGCCCATTTTTTTTTGTTCACTCAACTTTCAGGTTTATGCATGTAAAACATGGTTTATTTATAAATCATTAACATGTATGCTAACCTTCACGGTCTTAGTTTTATTATTTACCCTGTGTATAAGAGGGTAAGCGATTTTAATGAAGTCCTCTATTCCTTGCTTAGAGCCTGAAGTGTTTAGGTACAACTGCATTCGTGATAAGTAGCGGAAGTGTATTGTATTTCCTGTGTATAAATGTTTCTTCTCACCCTGCTTATCAATTTAGATAGTAAAATAAGGCAGGGTGATATAGCTCAGTTGTAGAGTCTTTGCCTTACATGTACCATGGCCTTGAGTTCAATTCCTAGTTCTTAAAAATAGATTGAAATATATATACATGGGTGTGGTGACAAATGCCGGTAATCCCAGCACTTGGGAGGCTGAGGCAGGAGGTTCGTTGAGAGTTCAAGACCAGCTTGGGCAAAAAACGTGAGCTCAAGGGCACCTGGAATTGCATAGTGACATGAGACCCTGTCTTAACAGGAGAGAAAGAAACTAAAGTAAAAGGAAAAATTACAGGACTGTAAAGAGTCCTGTAATATTTATTGAGCCCTTTATTTTTTTATCCAGTCAAAACTAATTATTTAGAATATTTAAAAATATGAAATTTGCACTAGATATACACGAGGTAGTTGTGATGGCCATGGAAAAGGGAAAATGTTCAGACAGCATAAACAGCAAATGCCATAGACCTCAAACTATGCGATGGTTTTAGAGTGCTGCAGTATATTAGATAAGTGTTTGCTGTCTCCTCTTGTCAGGCACCAGCCACACTAGGGCATAAGCAGTATTGTACAAGCACCTCTGCTCTGCCTGGAAATACTGACCCCTGGATGCACTGACACCTTTTTTTGTTGCAGGTCTTCCTCATTAGGGTCTCCAGAAAAGTACACTGTGAGAATCCCAACCACTTTTACTTGCAGGATTGTGATTGTGTGTTAGCTGACCCAGTGACTGTAACGCAGGAAACAGAATGGCAGAGAGCTAGGTGACAAGAACCAGTCATCTTCTTCATTGTCATTTTATTACTATTTTAACATCTTACTGTATGTGATTTGCATTTTTGTTAAGATAATAACAATACAGTCTCTGGTTGTTTTTTTTTTTTTTTCATAGTGAATCAGAATTTTGCCCAATGAAGAAGATACTAGAAGGCTCCTTTCCTGTGTCCTCAGCTTTTGGCAGTGGCCTGTTTTCTACTGAATGGTTAGCTAGCTTGGTGCTTCCTTCAGCACAAGTGCCAGAGGCTGCAGGCTTCATTTGGAGGACGGGGGCTATGCAGGTCTGCGTTGTCTATAGTGCAGACAGTTACCGAGATTCCTTGCTACAGAGCTCAGTGAAGTGCAATATGTGTGCGTAAACCTGAGAGTAAGATATTAAAAATGGAGCACTAGAGAAGAGAATTAGAGAGCAC
>NW_004524578.1:637703-639693 GCF_000260255.1 Octodon degus
TTGGATTTTGTGATGTTTGCTGCTTCAGCCTCCACACACTTTCTTTAACTTTATAGCCATACAATGATATCTAGCTAACTTTCAAAAAATAAAAGAAGACATTCATCTTGTTTTGTGTAGTTTGAGAATTGCTGGGACAGAAAGTAAAAACTGCAGGCAGATAGTGATCACCACCCGCACAGGAGGAAACATGTGCAGGGTGCTTGCTGTAGGACAAAGAGTCACTCTTCTGGCTGACAGGAGAAAAGGTGACTGCTACATTCTTTTTTTATTTTAAAGAGAACTAAAAAATCAACTTTAGTGATCCCACAGAAGTTCACTGAAAACTAATAGCAACATCAAGTAATACATTTAGAGTACTTAGTATCATTTATGAACATTGTCTCTGCTCCTTGTACCCTGTCTAAATTGTCTTACAAATTCTGAACAATATGAAATGGAGGTAAAATCAGTAAAACTAAGAACAAAAATAAAACCACTCTTGACCTTTGGGCTTTCATCCACTACATCCTTGTTTACTGTGAGCAAGGAACTGACTGGGGTGCAGGAGCATAAATGACCTGGTGACATCAAAGCCACACAGGTAAATACAGTTAAGGTTTACCGGGTACCTTAGGCTCCTTCATTGCATAACATCTGAGGTTGTGTTCATGTCCGTGCTTTAGAGGTGACCAGCTGCCAGGAAGACAACATGGCCCTTACGTGCACACAGACACACACACACACACACACACACACACACACCTAAATAGTTTGGAGAATATTTTTTTCCAAGAAAAAGAAAGAAGGGAGAAGGAGAGGAAGAAGAGGAGGAAAGAGGAGAAGGAGGAGGAGGAAAAGGAAAGGAGACTGAGAAGAGTGAGAAGGAGAAGGAGAAGACGAAGAAAGACAAAACCTAGAACTGGGAGTTATTGTCAGTTCCAAAGAAGGAATGTCCATTTAAAAGGCAATTGATCAATTTGGGAACTGAATCATCAGTCGCAAGGTGATGAAGTCGAGAAAGTCTGGACACGCAGAACAAGCTGCCTGCCAGCTGTTTGGAAATGTGGTCAGGGGAAGTGTTGAGGACCTTGTACTATTTGTTAAAAAAATAAGTAGTAGTATCTTGTAATTGAATATAGGTGGAGCACTATTCACTTCAAAAACTCTGCAGTCCTCTCCAATTTAAATTCTCCATTAGAAAAGTGGGCAGGGCAAACTCTAGAAACACTTAAGGACAATAAATACTAAGAGTAGCATATTTCAGTACAAATGATACTCATTAATTTCAGAATGAGGAGGGCTGGGGAGATGGCTCAGTAGAATTAGCGCTTGTCTGGCAAGCAAAAGGGCATGAGTTCAATCCCTGGTTCTGAAAAAAAAAAAAAAACAAAAAAAACCCCAGTATTACTAAGTAGAGTTTTGTAGATGAATGTTATAAATGTGCAATTAAAATCTACAGCAGCGTGTGGTGGCACACACCTGTCATTGAAGCACCCTAAACGCTAATGCACAAGGACTGCTGTGAGTTGGAGGCCAGCCTAAATTACAAAGACCAGTCTGAACCCAACCAAACTGAAGCAAAAATTGAAAACTACAGTCATTAACATTGAAAAGATATAAAATTATGGTGTCAGGTTATTCCCCTCCCAGGTTGTTTTCATAATGATTAAAAGGGGGGATGTTCTACAAAACTGATTTTCTAGAAAAACAAAAAGAAAAACCCATTACCTGGAGATTAATAAAATGTTAAAGAACGAGAGCTAAGAAAATGACACAAACACTAAAGAGCAAACTTGTTTAATGCACGTTACATGTTCAAATCTTTGAAATGGAAGACACCCACAGGAAAATTTCAGTGCTGTCATAAGAGTGACAGAGACAATTAGAAGTAGAAAAGGAACCCAGATGGGAGGCACAAGACAAGGGTCTTCCTCCTTTTCTTTTCTTTTTTCTTTCTTTCTTTTTTAAAAAAATTCTATTTATTTGTGTGTGTGTGTGTGTGTGTGTG
>NW_004524578.1:639947-650928 GCF_000260255.1 Octodon degus
TCCTTCCTTCCTTCCTTCCTTCCTTCCTTCCTTCCTTCCTTCCTTCCTTCTTTCTCCAGGTGACTTAAATCCCACTCACTGCCCCTGGGGCTTGCCTTCCTGCCACGTCACCATCTGGTCTCTGACTGCAGCTCTCCGGCCGTGCAGAGAGCTGACCAGATGACGTATTTCCGGTGCTCGAGCGTTCCCATCCGGAGGCACTGACTGCAATCGGTGTAGTGGGGTCTGGAACTGTGGACTGTCTGCACTTATTGCTGTCATTGTGCCAGAGCCAGAAACGGTGGGATATTAAAGGCTTGTCGCAGCTGCAGAGACTGAAGAGAATAGCAATGTGATTCTGTCTCTTTGGAAAATGTCACATTTAGCCTAAGAGATTACATTCATTACAATCTATGTTTCAACAAAAAAAAAAAGTCAGTACACGCATGCACAGTTGCTCGAGGTTAACATCACACAGTGCAAACTCCCCTGACGGCCTTCACACACATGAACTACGTGTTGGTGGTAATACACTCTGTACAACGCGTTTGTGTGTCCGCTAAACCGCACGCGCCGTAATCTCGGACCCTCGCGTAGTGTCGGGAAGAGGCGGGAAAGGGCGCCGGCCTGCCCTCCTGCATCCTTATGGGGAGGCATGAATTTCATCCTCCCAATCGTGAAATATGTTTAAAATTCTCCCTCAAAGGCAAACAGTAGTTTCTTCTGGGCTCTCGCTGTGTCTCAGAACTCTCCAGCGAGCTCGTCCTGGGATCCCCACCTCGCTGGCCTTTGGGCGGCGCTGTGGGCGCAGCGGTCTTCGAGTCTCCAGCAACCGCCTCCCCGACTCCTGCGTGGTTTCCAGAAGCACAGAGCAGTCCGACTTCTGAAAGGGGAATTCAAACCATGAACGCAACCTGCGGTTGGAGCCGAGCTGTCTCCTTGCCTGGAGGAAATCTTATGGCTGGATCTAGGCTCTTTCACAATGAGGTTTAACTAGGTCAGAAGAAAGCTCTACTTTGAGAATACTACCACTTCTCGAATTTTATCTGGACCTTAACTCATTAACCCACCATTTATTTTTTTCTGTGAAGAGTCTCCTACTAAGCCAATATTTTTCTTTGAAATTTAGTAGGATCCTACATGCTCCATTTACAATTACATTAGTTGTTTTGTTAATTAAGGAGAATCCCATATTAATTGGGGAACACATCAGCAAAAATGATAAAATCTGAACACTCTGACGAAGAATGAAATAACTTATTCTCTCCTTGTGACATCTCTATTTTTTTACATGCCCTGGGTTGTGTTGCATGCTCAAGTTTTTCTTAGCTGTTTTTCTATTTAGTACTGCATGATCTATAAGCCTGTTTTTTCCTTTGTGTGTGTGTGTGTGTGTGTGTGTGTGTGTGTTGTTTTGTTTCACTTTGCCTTGCTTTGCATTGATTGGTGTTGCTGGGACAGAACACAGTGCCTTGCACAGCCAAGGGCTCTACGAGGCAGCTATTCCTATAGCATTCATCGCCCGTTTCTAGTTCTTCTTTGGTGGAGTCTCTGCTTGTCTGATGTCCTGAATTAGGGATAAATGAATCCAGGCTAAAGGCAGTAAACCGTAGGCTCACTCGACTTGCCTATAGTGCCCACTCCAAGCTTGGGAAGCATATCCATGCCCACATTGCCAAGGGTCGCAGGGCTTGCCGGCCAAAGGCCCAGGCTCCACCCAAAGCCGAGGCTCCGGCTCCTGCTCCAGCCAGGGTCCAGGCTCCGGCTCCTGCTCCGGCCAGGGCCCAGGCTCTGGCTCCTGCTCCAGTCAAGGCCGAGGCTCCTGCTCCTGCTCCGGTCAGGGCCCAGGCTCTGGCTCCTGCTCCAGCCAAGGTCCAGGCTCTGGCTCCTGCTCTGGCCAGGGCCCAGGCTCCAGCTTCTGCTAGTGCACAGGCCCCCAAAGGTGCCCAGGCCCTTGTGGAGGCTCCACAGTAAAAGCTTCTTATCTGCTGATGTAAAAACAGAAGGACTGGTGTCCTCCTGTGCTCTTTGTACATATAAACCTGAGGCAAGACAAAAAAAAAATGAATCCAGGCTGGTTGTCTGGCTATCCTTCACTTGTAGCCAGGTAAATACTACATGGATTGGGGCCAGGAAGATAGCTCAGTAGAATAAGTGCATGCCTGGCAAGCGCAGGACCCTGAGTTCAATACATGGTACCGCAAGAAGAAAAAAGAATGACACAAAATTTCTTTTCGTTGCAGAATGGATGTGTTTACATGATGGCACTTCAGTATACCAATAAGGAGCAATTGGAAATGAAAGTGAAAATGTATTTTAGAACAGCACTAAAGACATTATATACTAATGGTTGAAATGGAGAAAATATGTGAGCAAATTATACTTGGAATTTTGTGAATAATGGCATTAAGACAGACTAAATGTAGAGATAGAACAACCTCATGGATTGGGAGGCGCAGTACCACGAGGGCAATTATTTCAGCTGTATTTATGCATCTGGTAAAATCTGCAATGACCTCCCCATTACATAGTCTTTGATATTTAGCTGAAAAAGTGCGTCCTGAGAACCACCCCTCAACATTTTGTGGTCCCGGAACCCACATGACAGTGGAAACTGAAGATCTTGGAAAACTGTCAGTCTTTTCTTGCATAGGGTGGTTATATGGGCAAATAAATGATTTTGAATAGCTAAACAAATTTAGAAAAAGAAGACAATCTCAGGGCTGGGGAGATGGCTCAGTAGAAGAAGCACTTTCCTGGTAAGCACAAGGGCCTGAGTTCAATAATCTGGTTCCACCAAAATAAAAATAAATAAATAAATAAATAAGACAATTTCAGTAAATGGTACCTATCTCTGTGATTTATTAAAGCACTTTTAATAAGTGTAGAGGGGTGTTGGTTTATGTACAGACATTTAGATAAATTGAACAATGTAGCAACCAGAAATAGATCTGAATTTATGTAGTTAGCCTAGTTTGTATCGATGTGCCAAAGAAATTTTTGGGGGCCTCTCAGGATGCCTTCAGGGCAGGTCTGGTTTGGCTTGAGGATGAGGGGATTGAACCACAGCATCCTGAGCCTGACTGCTTTGTTCCAGCAGGCACTTGAACAGTGCTAAAGAAATTTTATGGGGAGTGAATTGTACTTAAAACTAGCTATGCAAGAATTATTGAGCAAAACAACCTGAAAATGTCTACTCTGATTTTGCATTATATCCAGAAATTAATTCAAATTTTATCATTCGTATAAACAAAAAGCTGAAGACATAAAACTGCCAAAGAAAATGTAGCAGGTAAATTTGTCAACATGGGTTAAGCAAATATTTCATGGACAGAAAATAAATGTTATAAACTAGGAAAGAAAAAAATGAATAAATTGTATTCAATTAAAGTAAAGATTAAATGATTATTTTTAAAAAAAATTAAGGAAAGAAGAAATGCCATTGGGGCAAATACTTCTTTTTTTGAGGAACCGGGGATTGAACTCTGGCCCTTGCACTTGCCAGGGAAGTGCTTATTCCACTGAGCCATCTCCTGGGCCCCTGGAGCAAATACTTTCAAGACACAAGGGAGAGCACAGTTGAATAAAACATTTATAGATATGGTATTGCAGAAAATAATGCCAATAAAGCATTCAACAATGTGCTAAATATAGGTAGTGTTGCACTTGACTAATAACATGGATAGCAGATGAGCCTAGGAAACTATGCCTCATACTATGGTCATTAGAAAGTTATGAATTAGGGGCCGGGAAGATAGCTCAGTAGAATAAGTGCTTGCTCTCGCAAGCACAAGGGCCTGAGTTCAATCCCCAGTTCCACCAAAAAGAAGAAGAAGAAAGTTATGAATTGATGCCAGTATCCAACTACTAGTCTAATAAAATTTCATAAGGAAAAGACAAGGGGATATGTCAGTGGATGGGTGGGAACTTGGCATGGAAGCACCTGGCTTGGTCACCAGCACCACAAAAAGCCACACATGAAAAGCCAAATGCTGGTGAGTGTAGAGCCAGTGAGATTTTCCTATTTTGCTGTTGAAAAAGAGAAATTGCAAAGACTTGGACAAGTCTTAGAGACTTTTTTTAAGGTGAACAGAATAGATACTCATTCAATCTAGGACACCCAGCTATCACTGGAGGCCCAAAGACTATATTGCTTCCAAAAATAAGGAGTGTTGGGCATATAGCACATCCCTGTAGATCCAACTATGTGAGAGGCTGAGGCAGTAGAATACCTTGAACTCAGGAGTTCAGGATCAGCCTAGCCAATATAGCAATTTTCTGTCTCTCAGAAAACAAGTTGGGGCCTCAGGAGATAGCTAAGTGATCTGAGCATCGGCTTGGCAAGTGCAGGGACCTGGGATTGATCCCTGGTACTGCATGCCATGCCTGCCCTGCGGATGCATCATGCTGGCCATCGAAACCAGTCGTGGTGGCAAAAGCCTACAATCCCAGAGGAGGCTGAGACAGGAGGGTCACCATAGTGACCTAGTCTGAACTGTATAGGGAGACCCTGCACTAAATAAATAAATAAATAAATAATTTTTTTTAAGTAAAAGAAAATAAGTAATGATGAAATGCAAACTTTTCTTAGGTTCTTAGATCATGTTATCCACCCCTCAATATTTTGTGGGGGGCCGGGGAGATGGCTCAGTGGAATAAGTGCTTCCCTGGCAAGCGCAAGGACCTGAGTTCAATCCCTGGTTCCGCAAAAAACAATAAAAAATAAAAAATAAATAAAAATAAAAAAAATAAAAAAAAATATTTTGTGGTCCTGGCACCCACATGAGAGTGGAAACTGAAGATCTTGGAAAACTGTCAGTCTTTTATACACAGGGTGGTTATGTCTATACAGGTGAGGCCTTTGGCTACCAAAGATGACAGTGACCATGGTGTTCACTGCAAAGTGCTATACACTGACATTGTGACTTTTTGTGCCATAGTTTTGAACCTCGTCTGACGTGCTGTGCTCGTTCTTTATTTTTATTATAATTTTATTTTATTTTGAAGAGCAAAAACAAAGACAGACATGGTAACAAAAACAATATATACGTTTCAGATCTTCAAAACAAGAATAGCTGATTAACAATGGTTGATACGTTATCTATTTTTATTGTCAAATCTGTTACTCAGATTAACAGATGTAGTTACGCAAGATTGGACATATGATTGAGTATTACTGCATGCTTTTAATAAGTCTTAAGTTTTTGTTCTTGTTTCTCTTTTTCTTTTTTTTTTTTACCTTTTTCTAATAAACGTATTTTAAAGACAGTATAATAATAATTGATATGACATTAGAAAAGGTACACATTTAGAAGACCAAGATGACAGGTATTTCAAGCATGGTTTTTGTATTTCACATTGCTGTCCTCAATGTTGTTGCTTAGTTCACAGATACCAGCATAAAGAGTTAGTCAAGGTGAGAATTCTACCCATTAACTGCTATTTTCAAAAAAACTGATGGAAATTCTTAGTACAATCACCTCAGCCATCCTGAATATATACTTGCATGTTTTGCCCCCTATCTTTTCTCCTTTCTCTCCTCTTCCTTGTTTAATCCTTAAGTTCCATTTGTTTTCATTTAACCGTATCTGTTATACCTCTTGGGTGACTGAGAATGAGTCTTGAAAAAGGGGTACCCACGTTTCTGCCTGACACCCGATCTGCCTAACTCACCCTGGGCATTTAACCAAGCAGGTGCTGCCCACCACATGCGGGGGAGCTCACTGCAGGTTTTCCTCCATCCCAGGACAGCCCACGAACATGACCATGTGGTGATGCTGAATCTGGGGTCCAGGGCATGGTACTGACATACAGCACAGGCACATGCTTCTGCTGGTTTGTATACTACATTTAATTTGCCTCCCAGGACCTCAAGCGACAGGGCGGGAGCACCCTGAACTGAGTCTCAGGGGATCCATTCTTTTGGGGCTCCTTTCCAACGTTGTGTCTTGTTTGTTTTGTTTTGATTTGTTTTTATTTCAACATACCATGCAGTAAAGAAAAATTTAACAAGATTTACTAGGATTTACAATACTTACAAAGAAAAAGGACCTTGGGCTGGGGAGGTAGCTCAGTAGATAAGCGCTTGCCTGGCAAACGCAAGGGTCTGAGTTCAATCCCCAGTTGAAAAAGGACCTTAAAAACAATTTAGTTCAGATTTAAGAAAAAGTTCTAATTAAACACTTACAATAAACCTATTTCCAAATGCTCAGTTTAGGCAAAAATTTAAGGTAGCATTTGTAGATATTTATGTCTGTTGTCTATTTGTATGTTGTCACTTTTCATATAACCTCCAATTCTTGGGATAGCCAGTTCCCATTTTCCTAACACAGCAGGCAATACATACACATGTGGCCATTTGAATTAAGGAAGAAACACAATGGGGAGACCCTGGGCTGCAAAAATATATACAAGTGTTCACTTTTTCCAGAACTAAGCATTTTTTCATAAAATATTAAATATAAAAGCCCTATAGAACTAGGGCCAAGACTACTGCAAATAAAACTATTCTGTATTTCAAACTATGTGGCAGAAAGCCTTCTGGGTAATATTTGTACATTTTCACACAATATTTCTAGGTCCCTAAATGAGTCATGAAGCATTCTGTAGAACCAAAAGCTTAGTTTCTTACATTATCTCTTAATTTGACTCAATAAGATGTATTTATAGAAAGCATAATCTTCACAGCCATATATTACCAAATTTCAGACTTATATAAGGAGTGGGTGGTTGGCAAATATTCTCTCTGTAAGACAAGGCAATAGCATATTTTTACCCTACCAACCAAAAGGCAGAAAATCCCTACTTTGGCAACTAGAGCTTTTAGAGATCACACTGTATTTCCTAGGGTATGTGGAATAAAAAACAGTTGGGAAAATCTTAATCTTCCCTTTTACACGGATGATTTTTGGATGAGACAATCCTTTTACTCACGTAAATCTCTGCCTTATGATAGCAGTGTCAAAGGGCACAGACACACAAGTTAAAAAATGTTGCTGTTGTTTTGGGACTTTAAATAGGAAGAGTAGATGGTGATGTAAGACCATTTTCTTTCCATATGGAAAAGGGGCCTGCTGCTTGCTGTGTATTCTTGGCCTAATGCTACTTGTTCACACTGTGCTTCTGAAGCATGCCAAGGTCCCTGTTGCCAAGACTTTGCACCACCAATGGATAAGAGCTTATTTGCAGTGTTTATCCTGTTTCTTCTCTGCCTGTTGCACATTGTATGAAGTTAGACTGTGACAGTTTAGAAAGTCATCTAAATTAGGGCCAGAGAGACAGCTCAGTAGAGTAAGTGGCTGCCTGGCAAGTGCAGGGTCCTGAGTTCAATTCCTGGTACCACAAAAAAAAGAAAGAAAAAGAAAAGAAAGTTACCTAAGTGTAAGTAAACTGTTATCACGAAATTTATCTCCCCGTGATTCTGGGTTTCTACTCAACACTTACAGAATCAGATGTGCAAACAACAAGTCAGAACTCACCTAATACGAGAATTAGCACTACAATGAAATCTGCTCCTTCCTGTCCCACTAGATTGCTTCCTTCATAATTTTGCATGTGTGCCAACAGTCTCACTGGGATGGAGGCTTTCTTCTTTCAGAGATTCTGAAAAGATACAGGGAAATCTCTCAGACTCTGCAATTACAAGATCTTCCTCGTGAGCCTCTTGCTCAGAGGTAGCCAGGCTCTGGGCACATAAGGCTTGTGCTCTGGGCTTGTGCTCTCCTCTCATTTTGGTCTGGCCCAACTGTTGTTTTCCTTCCTGGAGCGCGAGTCTGTACATCACCTTGATGGTATTCCTGGAAGTCATGCAAGGCTTCCATCTCTATGAAGCAGTTTTATCTTTGAATTTAGGGAAAAGTAGGCTCCAGGTGGCAAATGACTTCACACCTCTGTTCATTGGGAAATTTGTTTTAATTCCCCTGCAGATGGTATAAACCGTTAACACTGTGGTTATTCAATGTTTTAAAAAGGTAACTGGAATTAATTCAACTGAATTCATCTAAGGGCATTATTGATGACTCATGTGATCCTATACATAAATTGAAACTTTACAATTTTGTCACGATCTAACAACTTCAGTTGAATCTAATTATTGCTAAGAAATTAATTTGAGCCATAACTATAATATTTTCTAGTTCAAATAGAAGCCAGAGAAACAGGCTTTGAAGTCACATTTGGGAATGAGAGCCATAGTGCTGACCAAAACAAAGGGAAGATGATATCTAATAACCACAGAAAAGTATCTGGGAAAGAATTAAAATCTCTGACACACGTTGGAGTGGTCATTTCTATTCTTTACAGTGTCCTGAATTTTGATATTCCTCATCTGTAGTATGCTTTTCACCCGAGAACTTTCAGCAGGTTTCCTTTTTTTTTTTAATTGGCAGAACTGGGGATTGAACTCAGGCCTTGTGCTTGCCAGGCAAGCGCTTATTCTACTGAGCCATCTCCCCAGTCCCTCCTTTATTTCCTGATGACTAGATTTTTATTTTAAGACTGCTCCTTTACTAATTAATGCACTTTGGCCTTCTTTGTAGTCAAGTTACTTAACTTGGCCTCGTGTTGACTGTCAGGATGGCTGCTGCCATAGATATGACTTATTGGGTAGTGAGAGGGAGCCTACGCCAGCTGAACCCCTGTCGTAGCCGAACCCTGAGGACAGCCAATGTCGTGCCTTGAGGTTAAGTCCACACAGCATACAGCTGAACGCAGCCTGTGGTCAGGAGCCAGCAGCGAATGGATGCTCCGGGTGCAACAGCAGGCCTTTCAGTTTGCAGTTGAGGTGAGATTCAGTATTAGTCCAGCTCCCTTCAAATAGTACTATGACACTTTATTAGTAATATGAGTACCTCCCAAGAAGAAAATAATCCTATTTTGTATTTTCAGCAATTGCATTGTCATTGTCACCCATATCACACACATAAGAGCACATATAGAGATGCAGTCAGACACACACAA
Source organism: Octodon degus (assembly GCF_000260255.1). Taxonomy (NCBI): domain Eukaryota; kingdom Metazoa; phylum Chordata; class Mammalia; order Rodentia; family Octodontidae; genus Octodon; species Octodon degus. The sequence continues at coordinate 648,885 of NW_004524578.1, forward strand.
GCTAAGCATACATACACAGGAATTTACCATAAAGTGTACTGCTACTATACTGTTTTTAGCAAAGCAATTATTTGTTACCACACTTAAAAATTTAAAAAATAATTTTTAAATTAGTAGACTAAGCACCTGCTTAGGCAAATGTAGGGACTGGGGTTTGATCCCCGGTACCACCAGCAGCACCCTCCCTGACCATAGGGCACACTGAGCCAGTGATGGAGTCCAGGCACAGTGGCTCGTGCCTGCAATCCCAGCGTCTGGGGAGGCTGAAAACAGGAGGATCACTGCAAGTCTGAACTGCATAGTGTACCAAAATAAATAAATAAAATTTTCAAATGAATGCATTCCATCAGACACCTATGAAGAAAGCTTAAAATAACAAATAAAATAAAATAAATGGCAACTGAAATCCAAGGAAAGAATATAACAGGCTCAGTGAAAACCACAAAGGGTAAAAAATAAATGTAATGCAAAAATAAGAACAATTATCCTCTGGACCCAGCCCAAGCCCCGGTGTGTGACTGAGACTCTATTGGTCAGGGTTTTACTGAGAGGAACAGATATAATATAAGGAACACAAGATATACAATGTATAAGGAATTACAAGATTGGCTTACAACAGTCAGCCACAGAGTCAGATGGGGGAGTGTGCAGAGGGTGTCTGCACACCCCAGACTGAGGAGTTCAGTCCCAAGGTCTGAAGCTCACTGCTGTGCTCTGTGCAAGTCTCTATTCATTAGCTAATGGGTCTGGGACAGACGCTGAAGAGTCTGTGACGGAAGGTGAAGGATCCAAGCCAGAGGCCGAAGAGTCTGAGCTGCAAGCCAGGCGATGAAGTCCAAGACAAACGCGAAGACTGAAGTTCCTCAGCCCCTTTATATGGTCTCTTTGTGCTGAGTCACTCTGGGGGCAGAACCACTTGTGCCCCAGGGCGGGACCCCACGAGCTGGAAGTGCCCAGGATTCATCTGGTCACATTGACACAATGTATCCACCACTACAGAGACCTTCAGCTGTGCTCTTGGGACCCCTCTGAACCCCACCAGAACCAGCTCAGGCCCAGTGCATGAGTAAGAACTTCCTCTGGGCTCTCAGGACCCCTCCAGACACATCCCAAGCCCAGGCCCAGCCTGCGTGAGAGCTTCTGTGCTCCCCTTTGCCTGCTGGATCCCACCGGATCCAGAGCAGGCCTGACTTGTGAGTGAGTCCTTCTGTCCTGCTCTCTGGACAACTCCAGACCCAGCCCTGGCCCGGCATACAGGCCTGGTTTGAAACTCTGCAGCTGAAGTCCCTGCCGAGAGGATAGGGGCCAGAACCACCTGGCTAATCCAGGAGCAGGACATCTTGCCAGAGGAGCACAGCAGGTTCACTTCCAAGGACTGCAGCAGGAAGAAGGTGGGCAGAGCAGCCAGACCCAAGCCAGGCACAATGGACTGAATTCAAACTTCATAGATCTGTATCTGGTAAGCTGAGACACTTTGCTAGACCCAGATCTATAAGAGCATCTTCCCTCTTTCTCTCTTGACTGGGAATGGGGGAAGGTAACTGGGATGAACTAGTCTGCCTGGAAAACACCAGATACATTAAGGCGAGGTGATCAGACAGAACTTAGAGGAACTAACTTAAATACAAATTCCCAATTTAATATCCGCTTAGCTACACAGACATAATGATTGTTCTTACTGTCTAAAATACAAAGCCATTAGTTACAAAAGGTTGTCATCTGCTAAAAATCACTACCCATTATTAGTGTTTCTTATTGTAGTTCTGTAAATGCAAAACTATAACTGCTTTAACCGTATAATCTCTCTTGGGTAAGAATTTCCACAGGTGCTAAGGTCATAACTGCACCAAAGCTCTACACCAAAGGTCAGAGGACAGTGCTATACAAAATGACAAAGAGAAGAAGGAAAATGCAATCTCAGGCCCTGAGCCCACCCAGAATAAATGCAGGAGACACTAGCACAGAAGAAATTGGGAATCACACAGCTAAACTGTCTGAATTAATAGCATCTAAAATAAAGAAACAATGGCAGAAAGGTATAGAG
>NW_004524578.1:675604-676642 GCF_000260255.1 Octodon degus
AGAGAGCTACTCTAGAGAGCTGCTGCATAGCATAGAGACCGTGAGTGATAATGTGTGTTTCAGAGGGAAGAGGGAGGGCATTGAACGTTTTTACCCAGGATATACAAATACATATACAGCCTAAATGAAGCATTATTCAGTGTACACGTGTCTTGAATATTAGGTGTTGTCTCAACATTTGTGTGTCAGTTAAAGACAAAAAACTTCAGGAGTAAACAGATGAATTCACGAATATAATTGGTGATTTCAACACTCTTATTCAGAAATAGAAAATAATCAATGTGTGTCATACACATATAAAAAATGTCTAAGTGAACCCTTTTACAAATAACATTCACTAATAAAAGAAAAAAGACAACAGAACTCAAGAGCACATTGTTATTCAACTATACAAAATTCACAGCTACCTACTTCTTTATTCAACAATGGATAGAACATTTTTTTTCAGTAGTGGGGATTGAACTCAGGACCTTTCACTAGCCAGCAGGTGCTTATTCTACTGAGCTATCTCCTTGGCCCAAAATTCTATTTCTTAATGGGGGGGGGTCACAAGAAAGGTAGTTCAGAATGACCTTGAAATTAGCATTTTGCTCCAGAAGACCTTGAGCACACAATTCTTCTGCCTCAGCTTCACTACTGCTGGGATTATAAACGGCTGCCACCAAACCTAGCCAGGATACACATTGTTATCAAGCTCATGTGGATCAATCACCAAGACCAACCACATTGTTGTACATAGCAGTTATCAAAACAAAAGTAAAAGATTGAAGCTACACAGTGTATGTTCAACCCAGAGGAAACTTGTGGCTACACAGCCATGACTGACCCTGCTCCAGCATCTGCAAAGCAAAGAAGGGGAACAGTGGAGGACCACCTGGAAGACTCTCCTGGGAAGAGGAGCAATTTCTCCATTTTGGCTGAGTCTGACCCTGTTTCCATGCATGGATATGTGCAGGGCTGGCTAGGACTTTTCCTTATCCCTTCAGTTGGAGTTAAGCAATGCATATTGGTCTAGCAGAGATGCTGATGGCAGTCTCT
>NW_004524578.1:677827-684196 GCF_000260255.1 Octodon degus
TTTATAGCATCACATGTGTGTAGTACAAAAAAAATCTAAAAGTCAGTCATGCAAAATTCTACTTCAGGAGACTGAAAAGTAGATTCAACATAGCTGAAGAAAATGTATAACACCCTAAAAACAGAGAAAATCAATCAAAACCATTGAACTGAAATTCTGAGTGAATAATGACAGCCTAACATTACCCAGAACATAAAAATACAGCACATTAGCAATCATAGACTGAATTCTTGACTCAAAACGATGACTGACTCTCAAGCAAACGGGGAGCTCCTGACCTTGGCATTATTACCCTAATGCATACCGACACAGGGCTATTCTGTACAGCTCTGAATTGGTGAAGAATTTTTTTGTTGTTGTTAGAACAACTCAGCAAAATAAAATTCCGGCTTATTGTTGGACAACATAGTTTCCCAAATACATCAAACAGGCCATAAAAAAAAAAAAAAAACAAAACAAAAAAAAAAAAAAAAAAACAAAAACCCACAACAGCCACAGACAAAAAAAAAAAAAAAAAAAACTTTTATCTTTGGCCTTTTTAACCATCTCATACAAACCAACTACTTATAGTACAGCTAAGTATATACACAAAAGAAAAGTTACTGGAATGCCCGGAATAAGATTTTTTTGTTGTTGTTGCTTTTTTTTTTAACAAGGTTTTTTCTTTCTCAAACAATTTTGTTACAAAATATTTAATGAGTAATCCACTATCAACTATTTAGGTTGAGTGTTTCCTAGGAACAAAATACATTGAGAAGATGGAAGCGAAATTTTGACGAACAAGGCAGCCTTAATCCACCAAGCCTTTCTCCAAGTCTGTGTCCAGAATAAGAGCAGAGACTCACGCCAGGCACTTGCTGAGAGCACTCGTGTGGTTGTCATTAATCCACTAAGACACGGGCGCAGATCTACGGGACCAGCCAGTGGGGAAAAACACAAGTAGACAGACAGGAAGGTCGTTTGAGTGAAAACACTTTTCAAGGCTTTCTTCTTGCGCCTCCCCACAAAGCCCCGCGGTCTCCTCCTTGCATCCTGCCTCCGGGAGAAGGGCTTCCCACTAGAGCCGAGGGAAAGGATGTGTGTTGGTAGGCCGAGCCACACACAGGACACAAACTCGTATCTGTATGATTTGGGGGGTTATACTTGGTCAGTAGGGTCTCCAAGTCTGAAATAATTCAAGTAGAATTCTCTACCATAGTAATAGCAATATGCATCTCCACTAATTTTTATTTTTATTTAAAAAAATTTTTTTTGGTGAAACTGGGGATTGAACTCAGACCCTTGCGCTTGCCAGGCAAGTGCTTATTCTACTGAGCCATCTCCCCATCCCCCTCCACATTCCAGTAACTTTTTTTGTGTATATACTTAGCTGTACTATAAGTAGTTGGTTTGGATGAGATGGTTAAAAAGGCCAAAGATAAAAGGTTCTATTTTTTTTGACTGTAGACCTTTTGGTATCTTCCTGAAAATTTTATGGTGATGTCTATTTATAGTTTTTAAAGGTCTATGCTTTACAAATTATCAATAAATAGTTACTTTAAAAAGAGCAAAAACTGTTATTGTTAAATGAGGAATTAAGTAACGTTCATCTCCTTTTATTGATTCTCCAGAAAACCTCCGTTGTTTATATAATTTGAGAATTTTTTTTCCCTTTCTCCACTCTGTAAGCATGACAGCCTGTATAGTTTCTATTGAGTATGTGACTTTTCATTTATCTAGTAAAATTATGTTTATTTATGCCATGACATAATGCATTAGTTAGATGAAGATATGAGATAATTTTAGCCAAATTATGATATTGAAATTCTCAAAATTAATTTTTGAGCTGCCTGACGTTCTCACATCAGGACTATATAAAAATTCAGTATTTCTTCATTGTAAATGAAAAGCAGGTATGAGTTGTGCAGGGCTGCGGCGCGCGGATGGCTCACCACGCACACATCTTGAACACCCGTCTCCCACAGCACTCCCTGAAACAGGACTTTGAGTATTTCCTCATCTGCATGGAGCACTGTGCTCCTGAGTCCGAGAAACTCACCCTGTGGGAACCTTCCTGCTCTCAGCACAGCCACAAGAGAGAAGTGCCATCCACAGCACAGCCCAAGCAAATTCTGCTCTAGTGAGAGCCCTCTGTTTTTCCCACCTTTATGGTTTTGAACTTCTTGGTGTTTTCATGAGAAAAATTCCCTGTTTATCCCAAGCTCACGAACATTTCCTCTTCACTGGCTAGGATCCCCAGCATGTCTTCACACACAGGGCAGGTCCACAGTCTCAAAAGTTCAGCCTATGAAAATAGACAGCTACCAGTTAGCAGTATAACAGGAATGTGGGTACATCCCCAAAATAGTCAAACAATAAAACCAAGCTAAAATCACACAAGCACGAAAACCTTTCTGCAAAATTTTTTTCCATGTTAATAAAAAAGGCACTTTCCTTCCTAGACCAGTTAGAACAATTTCTCCTGGTGAGGCATAAATTTCTTTTGAGTTAGATTTTTATGTTATTAACAAACAAAAGTAACTTTAGTAGTTATATATCAGAGATTGAGAAAATAATCTATGGTCGTGTTATTTTACAGCTGAAGGAAATATCATGCAGACATTTACAAAAACAGTAAAAGTAATCCTGCATGCCAGCCAGAGTCTGTAGGTTTTGGTCAAGGAGAAAACACAAAGTAGATTAGCACAGGGACTGATCTGTACTCAGAAGGGAAATCTCAAAGTTCTGCCAATATAAATAATGTCTTTGTGAATTTTTCCCAACTACAATGAACCAAGTCCCATCACGACAATATTCATAGCTTCTTTTATCATAAGAAGAAATAAAATTTGCCTTAGAGATCCCAGAAATAACTCCACCAGTGTCTCCTATTTAATCAGAGATCTATCTGGAAAAATTTCCTAATATCAATAAAACAAAGAAGCATGTAACATCTGTCTTCTGGGAGGGATTTCTAATTCCATTAGTCAGGAGAGCAGCTTCTAGGGCTGAAAATAATTGAAAAGATTCTTGCAGCACACAGCTGCGGATGCACTTTTAAAAGAGAGATATGTATTGTCTGAATACACAACACTGAAATGAAAATTGTTGTAGATAAGGGGACAAAAAACGTAGAAGAAGCAAATAAAGAAACTAAAAGGAAAGAGAAAATTTCTTTTAGATTGAAGATGCTTGCAAGTTATAAATTCTGTAAAGGCAAGAACCAACATTGCCAGCCATGCCACAGGGATGACAGGTGCTGGACGCTAGTGGACGCCAGTGGAACGGCCCTGCAGGGACTCATTCGGAAAAAGAGCTGCGCTCTGCAAGGCCTGGAGAGCGGACAGGGAGCAGCTGTTCTTGGCCCAGCGAGGTCACCAAGAAATTGCATCCCGAGCTGCGCTGGTGCTGCCTCCCTGGGTAGGCGGGGCCGGAGGGGATGGCTTCCTCCCCTTCACCTTCTCTTGCTCAGGTGGTGCTCGTGGATGGGTCTCTTAAGTTCCTGCCTCTTCTGAAAAGACACGGGCGTCAGGGTCAAGAGAGTGGGGAGGTAAAAGATCAGTCCAGCCCTGTAATGAAATCCTTTAAGAATGTGCTAAGAGTTAGAGCCCTAAGCTGTTAAGGTGGCTCACCTAAGAGTCACAGGGCCGTTAGAAATGTCAGTGTGAAGGCAAAGCTAACTTGTAAACCCTCTTTTGTTCCGAAGTGCAGTTCAGACCACTAGTGAGGTTTGCTGATTTTCACCTTTCTTGCTCCATTATTGAAAATCAGAGATCCAGTCCCAGCCCAGGCCAGCAAATAACCACTAGGAAGACAGTATGCAATGCGTTAATTATTGAAACTGTCCTATCAATTTGATATGAAACTGTCTCATTGCTATTTGTTTCTCAATAAATATGAAAAAAAGATTCTGAGACACAGATACAGAAGAATGACAGTTATGCAAAGATGGAGACAGGAGTGGGAGGATGCTGCTTCAAATCAAGGAATGCCTGGTATATGGAAGCTGAAAAATGAAGAAAGGTTCCTTTCCTAGATATTTCAGAGAAAATGGGATCCTTCTGACACCTTGGTCTCATACTTCAAACCTCCAGATATGTGATTAATAAATTTTGGTTGTTTTGGGGGAAAAAAAGAAAATCATATTGGGGAAAAGAGGCTTTGTACAGAAAAAAATTTTAGACACAAAACTGAGACCCAACGGAAGCCTCTTTCCCAATTCTAAGCAAGAAACAAGGAAGAGGAGGAGAAGAAAGGATCTTAACAGCTGTCGCACATTTTTAATATTCTGTAGAGGGGGATGTCACCTGAAACCCCTAAGCCTAATAGTTTGTGCACATGGTTTGCCTTGAGGACCCAGGGCCCTTATGACTAGTGTGGCTTATTAATGTGATTTGCCATGAGCTCCCATTATTGCATAGAGAATTTTTTGGTATTAATTGAAATCTTACTAATTAACATGACACAGAGTTAGACAAAGATAGAGAAAGTAATGAGCAACAAAGAAGAGTTATCTAAACTTGACTTGTGTATAGCAGAGGGTGATGTTTTTAAAAAATGGCCTGTGAAATCCATCAAGCAGTAGCAAGTTTGTGTTTAACCTCATGTCTTACAAAAATGAGTTCCACATAGGGCGTGCACCTGAAAATAGATACAAGTATGACATAGAGAATGTAATTTAGGAAAATAAGTTCTTGAAAACACGTAGGACAAGATTCATTAGTTTACACAGTATATGTGGATCCCATAAATGATGTTTTATCAGAGTTGATGTGAACAGTGTCTCTGAATGACAGAGCACATCCAGCTCCAGCTCAAGTGTCATCTGTTTCTCTAGCTCAGGTTCAGAATCGGGGCTCTCTTGCAGGACCCTCGGTGTACTCATAAAGTCCAGTTCTACTAAGACCCTGCCCATGCCTCCTTGTTCTCCTCTGTCCCCTTGTGTGATTGTGTGTGGTCGTGTCATAGGACTCGCTCCACTTTTCTTGGTGGTGAGAAGAGGGCCACTTTTTAGCCACTCTCTTTCAGCACAACTCTTCAGCAAGAATCCGGTTCTGTCAGTTTAGGGGAATCTGCCACTACCCGCGGTTACCTTCTGGCAATTTCTCCTCCCCAGATCTCCTCTGTTGATCTTTGGCTCTAGCTTTCAACTGGTGTTTTTCAGGCTAAGCTGAATCTTGCTCTTCTACTGAAAGTCTCACTTTCATTGCTCAGTAATATGAATGTTTTAATGATTTATATATCACTCAAAATTCAATTAAGTGAAAAATAAGTATAGCATTAGTGATACCAGGGGGATTGATGACAGATTTTAAAACATATACTCCTTTTAAAAATTTATTTTTATGAAAAAAACTATAAAATATCTCAAATGAGTAAGCAGGTTCACCTTTGAGAGATAGGAAGAAAAAAGAATATTAATTTGTTTCTCTACTATTTAGTCAATAACTTAATATTTCAATTTTTTCAAAATATTCAAATGCATAATTAGATTTGGGAGAGGAGTGGGGTTGAGCACAGGAATAAACCATTTGAAGATGATCAAAATATTTTATTCCATGGACTAATCTTTCAAAATGAATATACCTATCATGTGCTATAAGCATACCCTAACTACAAACTGAAGAAAAAATAGCAAAGGCTTAAATACTCTATAACATTACAATAATTTTTCAAATTTGCTCCTGAGCTCATATATTCAAAGTCAAGCACTCCATACAAGGTATATAGAGGTTTAGAAAAAAAATGGCATTTCAAACAGATAAAAACAGGCGTCAGCACAAATGGATGAACAGAGGCTTTTTTTTTAGGTCATTGCTCTATTGCACAGCCTCCGATATGGATGAGCCCAGCACGAGTCCCGTCTCCCTGCTCACATATAATGCTAAAACCTAAAGGTGTGTAACAACTCTGCACCGGATTCCCAGCAAGGCTGAACCTGAGCCCCAAACTCTGAAGCCTCATTTCATGCTTCACCTTTCAAGTGCTCATGGGCATCACAGGCTCTTACTCCACACTTTCAGAAACTGTTACCAGGGTCACAGGACCACGCACTCTACCCTTTAAATCATGCATGAGTCAGGCTCATCAGCCTACACCAACTATGCTTGGAACCATACACTTTTAACATGTAGCCTCTTTCTTAAAAGTAACTAAAGCAAATACAACAACAAAAAACCCATTCTTCCTTTAATGTTCTGGAGTTGCCTGTTCTTTTCACAGCACAATGAATAACTCTAGTCAGTTTTGCAAAGAAAGGTACCTGCTAATCATTTAGACAGTTTATTCTACTAAGAATAAAATTCCTTAGGTCTGGGGAGATAACGCAGTAGAATAAATGCTTGCCTGGCAAGTGCAGGGTCCTGAGTTCAATCCCTGATACCACCAAAA
>NW_004524578.1:685101-689889 GCF_000260255.1 Octodon degus
TCCCCAGCCCCACAAGTTATGTAAGATATCTTACATGGATAAACATGGTTACTTCTAGGCACTAGGAAGAAGAAAGCTTTTCACTCTGTTTATGACTAAGTAAACAAATGAATATTGTTAAATGCATCAGACAGTGTAAACATTATCTAAGGTTTTATGAGTAGAAAATTAAATATGATGAGAGCTGTAAAACACATTCAAAATCTCACTGTCATTGTTCCAGCACCTATGAAAATGGTGATGTTCTGAACCATGCTTTAGTAAGTATGAATTTTTCTTTCAAACCTCAGTCAAATAATACCAAATGTAGTGACATACCTTAAAAATTTTTATAAGCATATATGAAAATGTTATCAATGCTTTATTGTTGGTAATGCATTTCAGTTTTCAGTGATTGGAATTAGAGTTCAAAGATAAACTGTTCACATTCATTAATCCCCCCCCATTTTACCATGTTAACATCAGAATATTTATTTATTTATTTATTTATTTATTTACTGGCACTTAAGATTGAATACATGGCCTTATACACTCTATCATTCCTTATGCATCTTGTTTTTGTGTTAAATAAGATTCTCAGCATCACTAAAAATATATGAGAATCTAAAAATATAATAACATCCGATGAAAATTTTAATGTCTTTCTGTAGAGATTCCCCTTTTACCTTTCCTAACAGTGCTTTATTCTTTTTTCTAACAGTGCTTTGATAACTTCATCAAAACTATCAAATGGAGGTTTAAAAAAAATCCAGAAGAAAAAATTTCCACGGCTTTTGTGGTTGGACCTTCAGCAGCTTGCTTTCTAGGGTAAAGGAGATGAGGCTGCTGCAGGGTCAGAAATCACCTAGGGAAACCAGAGTTTCCCTAACTCTGCAGGGGTAAATAAAGCCCTGCTGGGAATTGCTCAGACCCCCTCATTTGCATAATGCCCATTGTTACCTTCCTGCTCAGCCTCAGAAGTGCCCAGCAGCCAGAGAGGCCAGATGGCCCGTGAAGCTTAAAGTACAACTGATGTTTTACATTATCAGAAGGAAAAACTTTGGCCCCTGGATTAAGGACAGTGTGGAATATTGTTCTCACAATAACAAAAGAAAAAGAAAATACAGAAGTGGGAGAGTAGCCTATGTGACAGAGGCAGGATTGATTTGGAAAACAGTGTTGGGATGCATGATCAGTTCTAGGGAAGTAGCGCGGTGGAGTAGGGAGGGAAGTCAGGAAAGAAACAGGAAGCTCTAGTAGCTGTTGTAAGACATTCTTGTGGATTATTAAGCATCACACAACTTTTAAATTAAAAACAGTAATTTTTAACTGAACATAGAGACTAGAACTTGGGAGAACATTCACTTTGACACCTCTACATGTCCTCTCATATTAAGAAATTTTTGGTTTGTTCTGAAGAGAGAATAATGAAGTGAGAATCTATTGATAAACCTAAGAACAATAAATAAAACAGTGATCTCTTTTTGAAATGATATTCAATAAGTTCAATATTAATGAGGAATATTTGAATTTCTCAGATGAATATTGAAAATAGACATGAAAATTATTAATGTTGAAAAGAAAAGGGCTGGGGAGATAACTCAGTAGAATAAGCACTTGCCTGGCAAGCACAAGGTCCTGAGTTCAATCCCTGGTACCACAAAAAAAAAAAAAAGAAAAGAAAAGAAAAGAAAGAAAAAACAAAAGTTGAGCCAGCCAAAAATAAGAAAGGCACTGCCAGTCAAGCGGAAGACCCAATACTATTATGGACTACTGGACTCTTTTAGAATATTTTGCTGAGTTAACACAACTATAATATTCAAATGACGGAATTGAACAAAACAGGGGATACAGATGAATGCCCATTTTGTATCTGTGTATTCAAAGTGGTTGGGATAGATATATAGTTACATTCTCTTAATAAATAGAGGGATTTGTTCTAATGGTGTTTGTAAATAGGATACCAAGTCAGCATCTTGTACAGCAATTAACCACTAGAAAGAATGTATGCAATGTGTTAATTATTGAAACTGTCCTACCAATTTGATTGGAAACTGTCTCGTTGCTATTTATTTCTCAATAAAATTATGGAAAAAAAATAAGAAAGGAAAGGATATGAAATTATGATTTCAAGGTAACATTTTTCTGAATACAAAAAAGGAAAAAGTATAAAGTACTGTCTGTGGTTTTGTGAAAAATCATACAACACAAAACAATAACCCAATCACACACTGCAAAGTAATACAACATTAAGACCAAGAACAAAAATGATAGGAAACCTAAAGAAGACATTTATATATGGTATGTTACATAGTTAAAGGCTTTGGAGTGCAGGTGACTGTTACTAAGTTTCCATGGGTTCCTTCCTTTAAAGTACAGCAGAGCTCTGAGAAACAGAACAGGAAATCACGCAGGGCTGGGCGACCCAGTGCTGCAATGCTGCCTGCACCTGGCCTTCACCCTGCTGGCGACAGGCAGAGAAGTCACCCCCTGTCTCTCCCATCGCACACCCTGGATGCAGAAATGGTGCCATTTCTCCAGATCTAGGTTTGCTTTTTGGGCAGCTGTGTCCCATTCCAAAATATGACCTGTACCCTAACAGATGCCATTCCTTTACAGATCTACCTTGACTGAACAGAAAATTCTATGAGCACAGTGGATCAAGGATAAAGGTCATGCATTCTACAGTCAGCTGAACTAGCTTCAGAAATATCAGCTGTTGAGGGTAAGATATTGCGCACGTTCATTTGTGTAAATATGTGGGGAAAACGGGGCTAGGCCAGCCGTCCGTGTATCTCTCCATGGAATCATGACTTATATCTCCATGCATTTGTATAATTCAACTCTTAAAATGAGTATTTAGGGAAAAAGATCTTGTCTGAATGAGCATGGCAAGGCCTTGCCCTCAAGCCTCCATCTTTCTCCAGAACCTAGATGGCGCTGTGCACATGGAGGTCCCTGATTCGCAGAAGGGCAACACGGCTTGCAACTCCGCAATGAGCTTAAGGAGTGAAATCACCTTGTGTTGCAGTGGAGCCGTCTTCCTCTAAAGAGGAGAGTATATTTTTTGATCCATTATCTCCCCAGGGAAGTCAAAGCAGACAAAATAAACAACAGCAACAACAAAAACAAAACAAAACAAAATCCTACCTTCTCAATCCTAATATAACCAAGAACTAAATTTTAAAAAGTAAAAATAAAAATTTTAAAGAAAGATCACACTTAAGAATGGAGTTAGAGTTACTGGACAATGGACAAATGATGCAGTTTTTTCCAATGGAAAAAAATATATATATACCTTAAGAGACACTGCCTATTGAGCCTCTTTAATTAAAACACACGGGACATTAGTAGTGAAATGGCACATTTGTCGTTAAAACTCCATCTACCACGAGCAGCTGCAGGGACGAATGTAGCCTTGGGTGCCGTCTCACAGTGGCTCTTCCTCAGAGAACCTTCCACTGCCTCTTGCTTCCTATCTGAGATAGATCTAACACATTTAACTTGTTGGGTGCAAGTGTGTTTTGTCTTATCAGATTCAGGCTGTTGGCAAAATGACACTGTGAGCTGCAGAGCAGTTTGGAGCCCTGTTCCTAGAGGTGGGGTGGTCTGTGCTGTCTTCCACACAATGGAAGTCCTGCCTGGGGATTGTGAGGATATTAGCGAATCTATTTAAAAATATTTTTCGCGAAGCTACCTAAAAAGATTGGTGCACTTAATGGGTTGGTCTGGTCACATGAGGGAAGAGGTAGATCAGCAACCCTCTCTATCCTCAGGGTAGGGCAGAACCACAATGCTGGGAACACAGGTAGATGAATTATAGGGAAGGACGGGTCAGTAGGACGTGTGCCTGCTTAGCTCTCCTGGATGTGAATGACCTGGCTGCATGGATCTGTTAGGCATCTACTTAGACCGGAGCAGCCCAGAAGGCCGGGGTGGGGGCTCTGAAACAGCACACACTGCTAGTTCATTACAGAGAAAGACTTCAATGTGTAGCACATTTAGAATCACTTATTAGTTCTCAGATTGAAACTGACCCCACGGGAAATAGTGACATCTGAGGGCTGTACGTTGTGCACATTCCTTCTCATACCTGGGCATCTGGGTGTGTGTCTTCAGAACAATGGCTGGTTCCCAGAACCACCAGCCCTATGATACCATCAAAAGAAATGTTTTTTTTTTTTAAGACCCATCTGCCTTGGGCCTGGATCTGGTTTAACCAAAATCTTATCTGTTCAAATTCTTTTTTGGAATTCTTGCCTTGATCAAATCCCCTAAGGAAACACTGACCATCTGCAAGGAACAGAAAGGCGCTTTTCAGGTCCAAAGTAACTTCAAGGTAGAAATCTTGATAAGCCCCAAAATTATTCTAGTTGCCTTTCAGCACAAAAAATGTATCCAGACTTGCACTCAGCACTGCTGGCTTGGCAGCTTGGACCGCCTTCTTGCCTGACGGCATAACTCCTCCTCTATCTGCTCCATGATAAATAGGACTGATTGTTCTGCTCACCCTACCTGTTGCCTCCATCCTTTCCTCAAGGGCGCAGAGAACTCAGGACCAAGGACTCCGGTTGCTGCTTGCTCCCTGTATCAGGGCCGGGCTTCCCGGGCTTCCCGGGCTTCCCGGGCCTCTCGGGGCTCCCGGGCCTCTCGAGCTTCCTAGGAGCACTTTTGTGGTGCTTTATTGGACCACCAATACGTGGAGTGGTAAGGGTAGATTCCCGCCAGGTCCATTTTCTCTTTTCTCTCTTCTTTCTCTGCTGTTTCTGCTCACTGCTCTGTCTCTCTGTCTCTCTGCTCTCCTCTCCT
>NW_004524578.1:690044-705717 GCF_000260255.1 Octodon degus
GGACTGGGAGCTGTTCTGATGCATGTGTAGCTGTATTCTTCAGGTAAGGTAATGCATGCTCAATATGCTGTCTCAGGATGTTCTGTTTGTATTTATCAGAAACTATTCCAAGGCTTTTCTGCTTTTGTCCTTTCTTGCACTTTGTGGGGTAAGTGTAGTTTTTTTAAATTAATGTATTAATTAATTTGGATACAGGGTCTTGCTACACACTTTAGACTTGTAACAATCCTCCTGTCTCAGCCTCCCCAGTGTTGGGATTACAGGCATGAACCACTATACCCATTTTCAGGGCCAGCACAGTGTGCCTAAGGGTTCGGGGCCAGCCCACATTAGGGGCTGGGGATCAAATTTGGTCCTTATATTTACCAGACAGGCATCTAGACCTCCAAGCTATCTTCCCGGTCAGAAGTTATTTTTTCTGACAAAAAACTGAGTACTCAATAATTTGTCTAACCTTACTTTAATAATTCCACTTTCTGAATGTATTTCCTTATGTAGAGAGCATTGCTTAAGTCTGTTTTATATGCCAATAAATGCAAAGACTGCTACAACATTTCCGTATATCTTAGGTTGCTTTATGCTTTGGAAAATTAGCGCTCGATTCTTCTCCTTACAGATAATTAATAAGATATTAAGTCAGTTTGATGAAAATATGGCATGCAGAGTGCAGTGGGTTGTTTTCCAAGTGAAGCTTAGTTATTATGTTTTCCTTTTAATGTCTGAGAGTTTTGTTTTCTTTTTCTAAATTAAAACCTGCACGTTCTGGCTCATGTGTAGTGTCTAGGCTCTCTGGAATAAGTAAGTGCATTCAGTACAGTTGGGGCAGTGGTGTTGCAGAGGTTTTCCATTGCAGCAGGAGGCCCCTCCGATCCTGTGAGGCATTGACTGAGGCGTGGCAGGAGTATAGCTGAAGTTTGTGCTGCTCCGAGCAACCCTTCAGCGTGCAGCCCGCCAACATATCTGGAACAGTTAATCCACTTAAATAGAAAACTGAAATGACAGAGAAGCATGTAGATAATTTCTTTATAATGGCAATACTGCAGTTGGTACAAAGCAATGAGATAACATATAAGGAGTGCGATAAACTACAGAAGTGATGCGCATATATCCATGCACTTGAATTTTTATCATGGCAAAATGGAGCAAATTATTACAGTGTGGTTCTCCTCTTGGCCAATAATGCAATCACAAATGTGCCAACCTGAACACAACCCCGACTCCTACCCGCACCCCAGCTAAGCTACTGTAATGGGGACCAACCCAACTCCCCTTTAAAGTGCCATACGGCTAACTTTTCTCATACTTTCCAACAGGCAATAGAAGAATATGGATCACAGGTATTGGTACAAGCCTTTCTAGAACCTCCCAAGGCTTCCAGAACATTACTTCTCATTAAGACATTTTGGGAGGGTCCACTGAGCCCTTAACTGCCTCCTTTTGGAAAGCTCTGCATTTCTTTCTTTTCCAACAGTTGTCTACATTCCAGAGATAGCCGGCGGGATTCAGCACTCTGAGTCACATCGGAAGGGAGAGGATCTTGCAGAGATTCCGCCATTCCGGCAGAGTGAACCCGTGGAGAGAACCCACCGAGGGACACTTTAGTTAAGTGAATACTTAACTTGCCCACCCTGCCTTCTAACAGAGAGCTAGCTGCACTGTGGGCAGTCTTCTCACTGTGACACTTGTACCACTTCTGAATTCTGTTGCTTGTAGGAGGTACAGGCTTTCCTGGTGGTGCCCACCAAGTATCTGGAAAAATAGGCATTCATCTGCTAACTCCTGCTTAATGATGTTTTACTTTATACTAGTGCTGGCCTTTTTGCCCCAAATCTGTCACACTGAAGTAGAACCCAATTCCTTTCTTGACTGGGCCAAGCAATATGCCCAGGATGCAGGGCAGGAAGGAGGCTGGGTGTGTGGGCTCCGGCCCGCTTCCAGCATCTCAGGATTCCCGTGGTGGGTCTCACCACTGCAGGGCAGAGATTGGAGTAGCCTACAGCGCTATATACATGAGGAGCAAGCTGAGTCCATGCTGTTACGTACAGCCACTCATTCTGACGTATCTCAGTGGCCCATCTATTTACACATAGACCATGAGGGCCATGGGAAAAGCTTTTCAAAGAATGTAACTGATGCTGTCATTCAGAAATTTTCCGAGTCATCATCTTTGCCAACGAATAAGAGTGTCTCTGAGGCCAGACATGATATTCACCGCTACAAAGATGGATATTTCCAAATATGGGACGAGCATCTCTGGCTCACTCCCACTATGGGGCGCCTTAGCCAGGCAGCTCCAATTTGTTGGGAACAGCGCATGCCTTCTCACTCTCCCTGGCCCCAGCCTTCCAAATTCTTGGGCTGGACTCCCTCTGAGCAGTGCCAGCACACGATCCTTTTAGAAACAACCGACTGGTTTGCTACTGACTGGTCCTCAAGGCCTGATGTACGCTGGGCTGCCCCAAATGGCACGCAGTGGCTCTGTGGTACCAACCTATGGCCCTGGCTGCCTCCTGGCTGGATTGGTCGGTGCACCTTGGGCTTCCCTTGGATGCCAGGGCGCTGGGTAACAACTCTGGATCAATCTGTGTTACAGCACCAACGGACTGGCAATCTGTTATTTCAGCATAATGGTCTGTCCTCTCATTCTGATCACCCTATGGTATTAAGAGATGTGGTTTGGCAAGTAGAATCCCTGGCTCGTTATCTTGATAATGCTCTTAAAGACACCACCAAAGAGATCTCTCTGTCCAGTTTCGAAGCCCAACTTTTGAGGAAGGCAGAACTACAAGAGCAGATGGCGCATGACTCTATGATGGCTGCAAGGCGTGGGAGCTGCGCGGTCCTGCCGGGTGAATGCTGTGTGTACATCCCTAAGCGGGCAGGTTTGGAGCGTGCAAAACCCGATGGGACTAGCTTTGGTGGAATTGTGTTAGCTTTCTTCTCTAAATTGTTTGAGTGGAAGTGGCTATTATCTGTTACTTTCTTGACTGTTATGGTTATTTTATTTGGCTCATTTGTAATGGAATGTCATGTAAGCTTCACATCTTGTATTATAGAGTGTGACTATGACGTTACCATTCGGTACCAAGCGGATGCACTGAACGATGAGCCTCCGGACATAGCTGACATGCCTCTCCCTGAACACATGGAAGGGTACCCACCCGAATTCCTTCCCTTTCTCGTCGTCCCCAATCAGCCTGAAGCAGCCAGAATGAATCTGCGCCCCGATACCCGTTAGGGCCCCAACTCTTTAGAGAGAAATGTTAGGCAGATAGAGAATAGGCCTGAGGGCTTGGTGGTGGGTCTCATTTAATAGTATGCATTTTAAGTTAATCTCAGAGTGATTACAATACAGATGCATTTATAATCATTTTTAAGTCTTTGACCTAAAATGGTCCCACAGAGCACAATGACATCTTACATGATGCACTGTGCAGGTTCCTTCTGATATTCCTGGGTGCCATAACCTAGGGCCTAAGAACATCATGAAAGAAAATGTCCTTTAAAGATTCTCCTGCACTGAGGTGGGGGCTCATTTGACTATGACCTCACTTCTCACAGATTTTCTTTTGTAAATGTCTTATATGAGTAAAGCCTCAGAGGAAATCCTCACCATCTAAAAGGAACAGTAATGCAGGTTGCAATTCCAAAGTAAAGTTTAAGTGAAAATGTTCATAAGTATCTTAGCTCTCCTAGTTTTGTAAACACCAGGAATAACTTTGTGTACAGGAAAATATACAGGAACTTGCCTTCAGTGCAGTTGCCTTTGTGGGCTGATGTGATTCTTGCTTTATCTACTTTATAATAAAGGTGGTGTGTTTTTCTTCATGGTTTGTGTCTCTCGACTGAATCCTTTTATGCACGGCACAAAGCAGCAAGGAAAAGGAAGGAAGGGGTGGATTTCTCACTTTCTCAGGATGTGGCTTCTTGCTTACAGACTGAGGCAAAGAGAATGGGACACGGAAACTGGACTATGTAGCATCCCTGTTTTTATTCTGGGGGGACTGGGAGTTGAACTTAGGACCCCAGGCTTGCCAGGCTGATGCTGTGTGCTCAGCCACAGTCCACCCACCCATTTCTAGCCCCCAGGCATTTTTTTTTGTATTTTAGGGAAGGGTTTACAGGATGTTCAGGGTCTCCCTATTAGATCAGACTTGTAGTGATCTGCCTGGGATTACAGGCACATGCCACCATGCCCAGTCTCAATTGCCATCTCAGTGTGCCCCAGGGGCAGGGCTGGCATGGCAGGCCTGGGGATTGAACCCTTGTCCCTGAGCTTGCTTGCAGGGGCTTTAATCTGCTGAGCTATTTGGCAAACCCCAAGACCCCAGAAGTTTTTGAGAACCTCTAAGTTATTTATTATCAGCATCTGGTAGCTTGGGAAGTGGACACTCACACAGTACTTGAGGCTGGATAGAGAACCAAGATGTGCAGTGTTGGCTTTCACAGATAGGAACACTTGCTACTGTGAGCACAGCTGTAGAAGAAGACCAGAAAGCATTCAAGCTGCGTAGAAAGTGTGTCTGTTTGATAAGGGAATGATGCAAATCCAAGTGGCTCAGACCCACTGGTATATTTAGGACTGAAGCCGTGGACAGCCAGCCAACATGAGGCCGATAGCACTATACTGTCTCCCAAGATGAGGGGTGCTGGGAGCAGTAGTGCACACTTGTAGATCCAGCAGCTTGAGCCACACACATAGTACCAGCCCTCAAACTCAGGAATTTGGGGCCAGCCTGCCAGCATAACAATTCCCTGTCTCTTAAAAAAGAAGCAGGGACAGAGGGCAAACAGCTACAAGCTTCTTCCAGCCCTCTCACAATGTTCTGGGGTCCTGGATCCACACAGCAATGGGACCTGAAGATATTGGGAAAGCATCAGGATTTTCTTGCATAGAGTGGTTATGTGTTTGCAGGTGAGGCCTTTGGCCAACAACACTGTTGCTGACCATGGCTTTAACTGCAAAGTGCTTTGCACTGACATTTTGACTTCTGTGTTAATTCAGACTTATTAGTTGAGATGATGTAAGTTTGTGT
The DNA here is from genome assembly GCF_000260255.1 of Octodon degus. Taxonomy (NCBI): domain Eukaryota; kingdom Metazoa; phylum Chordata; class Mammalia; order Rodentia; family Octodontidae; genus Octodon; species Octodon degus. The sequence continues at coordinate 695,081 of NW_004524578.1, forward strand.
AAAGATTGAAAACCTAATGAGCAAAAAAGTAGAGAGATCTAAAATTGATCTGTGAAAAAGGTGGGGGGGGGTGTTTTTGGTCAATGGACCACAAAATCCATCCACTAGTGACAAATTTATCATTAAGCGTACCTTTTCCAAAAATGAAATCCATATGGTTGTGCACCTGAAATCAATCATGACTTAATATGACACATAGGATGGAATTTAGGGGAGTAAGTTCATGATAGAGGGTTAGGGCAAGACTACTTAAAAGAGTCAGAATAAGCTGATCCCATATGAGTTATTTTATCATAGTTGATGGGAACAGTTTCTCTGAGCTACAGACCAAGCCCAGTTCACGTTTCATCTGCTCCTTTAGCTAAGGTTCAAAATCAGACCACGAAAATGGCAATAGGGCCCACTGTTTAGGGGCCATGAGAACTGGACGAGTTAATAGCCTACAATGCCTTGAGGCTGGTAATGCTGGATTCTAAAACTATGTGTATATTTAATGCTGACAGCTGTTCCTCAGCAGAAGGAAGATGTGTGACTTACACTGATGTTATTCTTTGCTTTTATTTTTCAGCAATTTTAAAATCCACCCTTGCATTATATGATAGTGAAGGAGTAAACCTGTAGACAAATTATGACAAAAAAACCTCATCACTTAGATACATTCTCTTAAACATAGTTTGCTTTAGCTTCTCGGTGAAGGAGGAGCTGTCTGAGCTCACGCCTCTGCCGCCGTGATGCGACAGCACAAGCGAGATGCCTCAGCAGAGGCCTTGCAGGCTCTCCGGCTCTTCTGAAGGCCTCGCTCTGCTGAGCCGCTTTTCACGTCGTCGCGTTCCTGTTTCCTCAGCATGATCATCGCTGTGCTGATCACGAGATTCGGAGGCTGCATTTCTAGAGAGCTCCGTGCTGCTGTCTGAGACATGGGCACTCCGGCTGTTCAGCTCTTGCAGCCCTTTCATAAGTGCTGAGGTCCGCGCTATCACCAGTAGAGTCCAAGCTTCGCTCTGCGACTCGGGGGACATATGTGCACGGAGCCCGAGGGCAACGACGGCTGTGGGGACAGCATTCTGCAGCGCAATTCTGCATAAGTCTCCATTTGAAAATGTGAAAATACACACTGGAGCTTTAGTGAAACATGCATTTTCATGCCGTGACTGCCTCGGTCTCAGTGAAGTACTTGGTGGTTCCTCTGCTGTGCTTTGGTCTATTTCTGAGACAATCTGCTCAACTATAATTCATATGAATTGATTCCTCCCTAGTCCGGCTGTTACATATTCATGTCTATGTATATAGCAGACGATGAGTACACTGCAGAGCTTCCTGTTTATACGTTGTGCCATCTCATTTCATGCTCCATCAGCATCCGTTCTGAGTCGTGTTTAACGTGCTCACGTCAGAAGTGGGACTTCACTGTGATGGGGACCGCATCCACCTCCTGCAAACTCCTGCGTGTGACAGATGCAGAACACTGACTTGGGGGAGTCGGCACTCCCTGGGGACAGCTGGATACAGCACTTGGATGTTTCTACTTTTATAACAATGCTGCTTTCTTTTATTACGTACAGGTTATTTACAGGGAAATGGGAATAATTTTTTAAAGAGAGAGAAAAAAAGCACACAAAATGCTGCACTGGTGGTGGGTCTTATATTCTGGGCTCTTGCCACTGACTGCCACAGCCTCTCTGGAGCTGTGTCTATGCCTGTTGCTCCACTGGGAGTTCTCTGTGGAGCATGTTCTTGCTTCCTTTTTATTTATATCTGCGTTCTAAAATTAAAGCCTTGTTTTGTCACCCAATCTTTGCTCCAACTACTATGTTTTATTATTAGTCAACAGTTAATTAATTAATTTTGACTCCAGAATTGTTGCAGTGTGACAGTGAGATTATGCATCATGGTGTGCTATGAAGTATAATTGCAATGAGGAAGGAAAGACATCTAGCAAGTCAGGGAGCCGCAACAGGATTTTAGGAGAAATGAAAGGAATGGAAATGTGTTGGACTGTTTTGCTGAATTCAAGCAACTATAATATTTAGATGCCAAAAGAATACCCACCTCTGACAGGACTAAACAAAAAAGGGATACAAAGGAAGGACCATTTTGTATTTGTATATACAGAATAGTTAGATATACAGCTACTTTCGCTTAATTCAATGAGAAGAAAGATTTGTACTAATAGTGTTTGGACAGGATATCCTGTCTGCTTCTTGTACTATGGATAATCACTAAGAAGATAACAATGTACAATGTATTAATTATTGAAAATGTCCTATTAATCAGCTTTGAAACTGTCTCATTGATATTTGTTTCTCAATAAAATAAAAATAGAAAAAAAAAAAGGAAATGATCCTCTGTGTGGTAGGATGTGCTTAGTAGTGAACCTGAACACAGAGGGGTGACAGCACCCAAATGTCTGTGGTTTTGATCCTAGAAGTGAGAAAGTTGGTCAGGCACCTGAAGCCCTCACTCAGTGGAGGCCAAGAACAGAAAAGAAAGAGAAAATGACCAGGACCCTGATGGCCTCTCTAGCAGCTGCCCTTCACTGAACTTCCAAAGATAATGACATCTCACACCTTTCACTGACTTCCCACTCAAGCATGGGCTGGGTACCCAGGCTCCCTTGGCCCATGGGCTCTGGGTGGACAATGAGAATCCAAACCCTTACCTTCATTGTCTAATTCTCAGGGGCTGTGTACATCTCAGAAACAAAATAAATCTAGCCCATCTCTAAGAATCCCTCAATTCTTACTTGCAGCTCTGCTCTAAAGTCCACACTCAAATTCTTTCAAATGTAACACAAACTGCTGCTCATGAAATCCTAAGAAAAAGAAAATAATATAATTCCAATACACAATGATACCTTTCTGAAAGGGTGCAAGATGGGGATAGGAGAGAAGGACAAGACCAAAGCAAGACCGAGTCCCCTCCGGGCCAGTGTGAAGCACCAGTGCTCTGAGTCTCCCACTCTTGGCACACTGTGGGATGAGGATGCTCGAGGACTCGGGCAGCCTCTCAGCATTAGTCTTGCTGACTGCAGCCTGCACTGCACAGCCATCCTCCTGGCCTGCCTCTGCTCTTTGTCTGCAGCTTGTCGTGTGATCCATCCTGTGTTCTTCTCAGCTGTAAAGTCCTGGGGTCTCACTGCACCTGCGGCTTCAGTCTGACAGCTTCACATGCTGCCCTCTCAGTGCCTGCTTGCAGGCGCTCTGACCTGGGTGCATACTGCTGGGCCTCACAAGGTCTGTTCTCTGGGACACCACAGCTCTTGTATCTTACATACCTGAAAATCCAGCATCAAGTGCATGACACCAGGATGGGCCGAGGGCGTGAGCTCCAACTGAGATTGTTTCGAATGTGGATGCAATACCTTTGAGCGCCTTGAGACTGAACACCAGGTGGCAAATCTGGGCGACAAGGAGAGGAGAGGGTGTCCCTGGGCTTTCTTCTCAACTGAAGTTTGAAATAAGTTGGTTCATTCCCCTCTTTGAGTCTCTTCAGTTGGCATCTTGTTGAGAACAGATCCTCTCAGGAATACTTTCCTGTTTTCTGGTTGCAACATTCTCAGCTCCATTTTAAAGGTGTTAATGTCCCATTTTGTGGCAAAACCAACATATTCAAATTTTCCAATCTGATCTTTGATCCTGACTCTCACTGCAAATCAGCTGAAAAGCAGCTGGCAATTCCCATTCCTCTAAGTTGTGTGATGTGCTGCCCTCCAGCTTCCTCCCTAACGGCTCACACCCCATTGCTTTGATCATGGCCTCTCACTAACTCTGCGGGCACTGATTACACTGCAGTGCTGTGCCAGCGCACGGCATGAGCGCCCTACAGATCTGTTTGCAGTATGCTCTTGCCTCTGAAACCCTGGAAATAGAAACTTTACTCTCAACATTCCTGTTGAGCATCCTGGTCATCTGGGTCTTCACCAGAAATGCACATAAACATCTTACAAAATTCTAGAGCATTTTAATGGGGTCTTACTGTGTATCCCAGGCTGCTCTTGAACTCATAAGTTTCTGCTGGCGTGGAACTCACTGCCATCTCCCTGCTGCAGCCTCCTGAGTGCTAGGACTACAGGCAGCCACTGGAGAGCCTGGCAGTAGAGACACATGTAGTGCACTTCTGCACGCTTTCCCATCCACTGCGAGACCAACAGCTGTACAAAGGATGCTTTAATTCGTCTTATGTATAGTCACAGCAATGACCACACATCTTAGTACTAATTTTATTTCTTTTTTTTTTTCAGAAGTGGGGATTGAACTCAAGCCCTTGCCCCGCTGGCCCCCAAATGTTTCTTTTTTGTTTGTTTGTGTCTTTTTTTTTTTTTTTTTTTAGGATCAGGGATTGAACTCAGGCCCTCGCACTTTCCAAGCAAGTGCTTATCCTACTGAGCTATCTCCCTGGCCCCACCAATTTTCAATGTTAGTCAGTTTTCTTTACTCTAAAGGATATCTAAGGTGAACTATCCTTTAAACAGGCACAGATTATTTCGCTCACGGTCAGAGGTTATATTCACAATCACCTGGAAGACAGCCACTGAGCTGGAGTCAAGGTAGGGAAGCATGGAGGAAGAGTCTGGTGACCAAACACCCACCTCCTGATGGACTATGCAAGGAGAGACACAGGAAGGGATCAGCGTCCCCCCTAACCCTAAGGGTCCCAAGGATTTAGTGCCACAACAGCTGGGAGCCTGAGTATTTGCAGCTGCTGGATCTGGGAAGTTCCCTGCAGAAGCACCCCTCTTCTCCCTGCATCATATTCACTTCCTGTGGTCTTGGAATATTTTGCATTCAAGAGCACAGTCCCAGCGACCTCACTGTACCCTGCCAGTTTCCCAGTTCAAAGCTTGTGTCACCTTCCAGCTATAGCACAGGTCAGGATCTCAATCCTTGACAGATGGGTCTTTGGGGATATTCATGACTGACATGATAACATTTGTAGCCTAGATATATATTTTTCTGTCTTTGGAATTAAATGATTTCCTTAAACATTTGTGATTACATTTTTGTACCCAGCCCACTATGGACAGTTTGAACAACGACTGTGTGATTTGGGGACATAGGGACAGTTCAAACAGAATCCACTTTCCCAAATAATTCAAGTGGAATCCAGAAAATGAATAGAACTTATTTTTCAGTTATCGTGAGCATGTTGAACAGATAGTTGTCTTTTGAAAACTGTCTTAATTGCTCTCATTCCTGGGACAAAATACCAGATCCTCAAAGTTAAAGGGGGAAAGCTTTATTTAGCTCATAACACGAAGAGGTTTTACTTCATATTCACCCGATTCCAAGCCACAGGGCCACATTGCAGAGGCTCAACAGTTCATGGCAGCAGAAAATAAGGAAAGCAAAAAAGGGGCTGGAGGAGACAAGGCTCTTTGTGTCCCTATGTTTTATCCAGTCCACTGGGATTAGAGGCATACCAATGCAGTCAGTGAACTGATCTGGCATTCACCCACATTTAATCCCAGCCCCCTAATCCTAGCATTGTACTATCAATATATCAGACACTTCGGATTGAACCACCTCAGAAAAAGCCCTGTGACCATGTATGGAATTGGGGTGACAGCCAGACACAACACATAACAAAATTTTCGAGACATTACTCCTGCACCAAGAATGAACTCTTTCTTTCTTTCTTTCTTTCTTTCTTTCTTTCTTTCTTTCTTTCTTTCTTTCTTTCTTTCTTTCTTTCTTTCTTTCTCTTTTTGCAGAACCAGGGATTGAACTCAGACCCTTGCACTTGCCAGGGAAGCGCTTATTCTACTGAGCCATCTCCCCGCCCCCTCTTGAATGCAAAAATATGAATTATGATTCTCATCCATGTCCATTGTAGGGGCCAGGGAGATGGCTCAGTAGAATAAGCGCTTCCCTGGCAAGTGCAAGGGTCTGAGTTCAATCCCTGGTTCCGGAAAAAAAAAAAAAAAAAAACAAGAGCGACAATCCCCAAATGTATTTAAGAGTCAATAAAATCCATATCAAAAGCTCAGCTAACTTTTATTTTTTTTTCCTGTACTGTATTGGTTGGCTGATTTTAAAATCTATATGGAAATACAAAGATCTAGCAGAGTCAAAACAATCTCAAAAAGAATTAATTAGGAATATAATAAATTTGTAATTTGTGATTTAAAACTTCCTGAGAAATACAGGAATCAAGATCTATGAAATAGCATAAAGAAAAATATAGAGATCAGTAGACCCCGCTGTGTGAGAACTGTACGTTTTACAGTCAATGGCACTTACAGAGTTGCCATGCGAGTCATTTAGAGAAAAATGAAACAAGGCTGCTGGGACAAGGCAGTGTCCAGGACAAAGGATCCTCCAGGCCATCTAGATAGTTGACTCAGAGTGGGCCAGAGACCAAAATGTAAGACTGAAAACCTAAAAGTCTCAGAGAAGAGAACTTGTACATAATCTTTGTGACTTAGCTGAAAGAATGATTTTTAATACAAGCGACGGATGATAAGAGAGCAAAGTGGTTTCTCCGGGTCTGAAAGCCCCCCTTATCCAAGCCCCAGAGCTCTGAAGGTGACTGGATCTGTGGGGAGCTGCACTCACTGGTGAATTAAGCACTGATGAATTAGTGAGCAAATGTGCCTTAGGGAGGCGTGGCTGGTTAGACCCGGGTCCCTGGGGCCTTGGCCTGGGCCAGCATCTTCTGGGCCTTACATCCCCCTTCTCTCTGCTGCATGGTCACCATAAAGTGGGACCTTTTCCTCTGCCCCGCCCTCCACCAGAGCATTTCGTGCCAAGGAGCCAGCCAACTGCGGAGCGAGCCGCGGGCAGAAGTGTGCCTCTCCTCCCGTAAGCTGCAGATGTCGGGTGTTCTTCCCAGTGACTGCAAAGGGCCTGTTATGGCTTCTCTGTAGCTGCTGCCCAAAGCCCCACGTGGTCATCTCGTATGGGTAGGAGATTTGTGAGGCGGCTGCATCTGCAGTGTGTGATTCTGCGACTGAGCATGTGTGCTGGGATTGATTCATGGTGCGATGCTGGGGTCCTGGGTGCCCACCCCTCATGCTGTCCTGCTTGCTAGTTGCTTTGTTGCTTTTCTGCTTTGCTGTTTTCTGCCTTCTGCCTGTCACACCACCCAAGGGACAGAATTCTTGGCCTTTTACTAAATGTAAAAATAAAAATTTGAAAATTATACCACACGGTGCTTTAGGAAAAGTACAGGAATTTGGTGCCTATTGCCAAAGAAAAAGACAAAAATTTGAAAATTATATGGCAGACTGTTCTGCAAGACTCAAAGTCACAAGATAAGGAGTCTTTATGTCTGACAGATTAGGAACAAGCCTGTGAGCCCTGCCATTGCCCCATCTCATGGCTTCTCAAGAATTTCCTTGCAAAGCTGTAACAAGCAACTGGGTGGATTTGCCATTTGAGATTTGAGAAGATGGAGCTCAGGGTGCAGAAAACAAGATAATCAAAATTTCAAACCTTGTTCACATTTAGTGGTAAGGAAAGGTGAGGGCACCCACACCACTGTGCATGCAGTTAGGCATGTGCTGGATCTGAGAACAACACATAAAGATGCACACAAACACGCACACAATGAAAAGGCAAAAGAAAGAAGAAAGACAAAGACCACAGTAGGATACATTTGAAATAATTCAGCTTAAAAATTCTTTGCCTTGTTTTTCACTATTAAGCAGAAGTCTTTGTATGACCTGCGTACCTTGCAAGGAAATCTGAAGATTATGCAGTGTGCTGTAGAGATAAAGAAAATTAAGGGTCTTGACAGGTTGACCTACCCATCTTTGTCAAACTTGCTTTTCTTAGGATTTTTAGTGAGGAGCAGCAGACAAATTCACTGTACTATACAGTACTTTATACAGAGCGATCTGTTCCTTTCTAAGAGTAGAAGGTAACCATCAATAAAAGCAGGAGCTCCATGTGGGCCTTATCTCTCATGGCTCCTAACAAACATTTCCAGTTCTTGTTCCAGTTCACATTGATCAGACTCGTCCCCACTGCACAAATGCCACCCACTCTGTAGTGGGAATGGATCATAACCCTGCTGCTTCTCTGCATGAAGAGGAAGGTAAATGTGCAGATGTCTAATAATAATGAAGATGAGGGAATTTTCTAAACCAAGCTTTAGGGGCCCTGCCAGTTAGCTCAGTTGTTTAAGTTCGTGCTCATGCAAAAGCAGTCAGGATCACGATACCGCAGTTTGATCCCCAGCTCCACCTGCCTTACCAGACCTGCCCTTAAGGCAGCTTCAGACAGCTAGAAAAATCCTTCTAAACCAAGATTTAGTGTTGAAATCTGTGCACACTGCTGCAGGCTTGCACCCTGAACACGCTAACCTTGCTCTCGATGTGCTGTCTCAGTGGTTTCTTTCTCATGGGCTGGAAAACTGCTCATCGTGGTGGTCATGTTGGGAAGTGGGAGAAAATTTAAGAGCCAGATGGTAAGGGACAATTGGATGTGATATCTGCAACCAGCTTATGGCCATTTTTGTGAATATAAAGCATGATTTATTTATAAATGACTAACACCTATGCCAGCTTTTACAGTCTTAGTGTTGTTATTCATGGCAATGTGTGGAAGTGCAAGCAACTGAAAGGAAGGGCTCTGTTCTTTGCCTTGAGACTGAAGTGTTTAGTTACAGCTGCATTCCTGGTAAGCGACACAATTGTATTGCCCTTCCTGTGTGTAACTTTTTATTTTCCCCCTGATTATCAATCTAGAGAAAAATAAGGGCTGGGGATGTAGCTCAATGACAAAGGGTTTTCTCTGAATGCACCACAGCCTTGGGCTCAATTCCCAGTCTTTGCAAAACCAGTAGATTGAAAAATGTCTGGATGTGGTGGCACAAACCTATAATCCCAGAACTCTGGAGGCTGAGGCAGGAGGATCATTAATAGTTCAAAACCAGCCTGGGGTACAAAGTGAGCTCAAGGACAGCCTGAACTGCATAGCAAGATCCTGTTTCAAAAGACTAAATAAATAAGTGAATGAATGAAAAAAGAAAAGGATGAGAAAAATTAACATGGCTGGAAAGAGTCAATGCCTAATGTTTATTCATCAAACCTTGTACTTTTCATGCATTCATGACTAATTATTTAAATTTGTTAAAAATACTGAATTTGCACAAGATACAAATGAGAGAGGTATCTTTACCATATGAAAGGAGAAAATGTTCAGACATACAAGTTGCACATATCATAGATCTCAATCTGTGTGATGGCTGTAGAGTGCTGCGGAGTATGAGCTAACTGTCTGCTATCTCCTCTTCTCAGAAACCAGCCACACTAGGGCATAAGCAGCATTGCATAAGAGGCTCTGCTGTCTGGCTGGAGATGCGGGTTCTCTAGATGCCTTCATGCTTTTTTACTGTTCTGGGCCTTCCTCAGTTAGGGTCTCCAGAGAAGCCCACCATGAGAATCCTAACCAGGGCTGCAATGTGACACAACTGTAGAATGGAGAAATACCTTCCATGGCATAAAGTTGGAGACCCCCTTGAATAAACAAGCCCAAATGCCTTAGAGGAGGCGTCTCCTTGGTCTTTTCACCTCTGCTTTCATAATCAAAGACAAAGCCCCTTAAGTGTGCAAGCTGACACAGTGACTGGGAGGTGGGCATCTGTGTCCAGCAGACAGCCATGCATCTACAGCCAGTCATCCTTATCAACACAGTATTTCATTTTATCAACATGTTATTATGTGTGATTAGCATTTTTAAAAGATAATTGTCCTACTACATTCTGTGTGTTTTCAGAGTGAATCAGAAGTTTCGCTCAATGAAGGAGATGCCAGGAGTGTTTCCTGTGTCCTCAGCCTTTGGCAGTGCCCAGCGCTCAGTGCTTCCCTTACCAGGAGTGCCAGAGGCTGCAGGCCTTGTTTGGAGAATGGGGATTGCAGTGCACACTGGGAAATGTGAGGTTCTCAGGTTACAGGATGTTGAGGGAGCAGGGCCAATACAGGACTCATCCACTCCAGCCCTGCTTCCTAGTGTCCCTCTTCTGGCCTGCCTCAGTGTTGTGTTAATTACCTGGAGAAAGCAGGCATCTTATGTCATGGTTGGTTGATGATCTATTCAGACACGAAAGCCTCAGTTATGCTCTGAGGCCATGAGCTGCTAATGCCTAACTTAACAGATGGCGTTTTTAGGTCACTGCACTCCAGATTTGGTTACTGAGCCTTTGAGATCTTCAGCTGAACACTTCATTCATACGAGAGTTGTCCAGAAACCCTTTTGGCCTCCATGGTATCAGACTTACCTTGAAGAAGAAATTAAACATTCTGTGTATTCACCTTGATTTTTCTTCTGATTATATAAATTGGTGAAATGGCTCATATCTCAATTTTTTTTTCTGTAGCTTCAGAGGCCTATGTTTATATTTCTTTTCAATGAAGTTAAGTCATATGCACAGTGTGTCTTGCACTGACCAACAACTTTTCTGCATTATTCAGAACTTACGAGAGATGTGTTCTGGGCAAACCCCAGGAAATCCAGTTCTGCTCTAGCCGCAAGGACTCTGCACTGGAGGTGAGGAGAAGACCTTGTCTCTGAGCCCTGAACTCAAGGTCATGTGAATAACCATGCAGAACAAAAGTCTAAAGTGGGCTGGTGAGATGGCTCAGTGGTCTAAAGCACCTACTTAGAACAAGCTAAACTAAGCAAAGCACAGGGACC
>NW_004524578.1:705817-712928 GCF_000260255.1 Octodon degus
CACCACATGCCAGCCAGCCCCGCCCCCTGGTGGGCTGAGCTGGCCACACACACACACAAAATAAATAAAGAAATAAATAAATATTTTAAAAATAAATAAATAAATAAATAAATAAATAAAGTGAATGAGAAAGCCCTGTCCTTCAGTTCCCTGGATCCAGGGCCTTCTTTCTAAATGCACAGTGTGTTTCCTAACCAGGCTGTGAGGACCACAGAGAAGATGAGTCTTTGAATGCCAACAAATATGCACAGAATATTTTTTGAAAAGAATTACTGTCATAGCAACCTTAATTTACCTTGCCCTTTTAGAAGACCATGAATGATTTTTAAAAAGCACCTCCTTTCCCACTTGCTTCTCTGCCAGCTGTTGAAGTAGGCAATATGTATGTCAACAGTTTGAGCATTTGCAAGGATTTCAGATCAACCAATCACTTGCCAAAGAACTTGGCAGCTACTTTAACTTGTTTTTTTTCCTATTTTTTTTTCTTTTTATTTCTTCAGATTTTATTGGTACACTTTAGATATACATACATAATGATCACTTTTATCATACACAGTTTGCACCTGTCGCCATTCATTTCTTTTTTTTAACCTGTGTGTATAGTTTTTTTTTCAACAAATAATACACTGCATATATTCTTCTTAGTGGTTAATTGCTGTACAAGATGCAGACTTGTGATCCTATTTACAAACACCATTAGAACAAATCATTCTATTCATTAAGAGAATGCAACTATATATCTATCCCAACCTCTTTGAATACACAGATACAAAATGGACATTCATCGATATACTCCATTTTTTCTAAGTTCTGTTATTGAATATTATAGGTATGTAAACTCAGCAAAATATTCTAAAAGAGTCCAGTAGCCCATAATAGCATTGGGTCTTCTGTTTAACTGGCAATGCCAGAAATTATTGACCTGAGTCCCCCACAGCTCAACTTAACAGCATGGAACTTTAACTTGTTTTTAATGCAATGATAAGCCCACTCAGATGCTAACCCTGTCCAGTCAATTTCTTTTTTTTCTTTTGTTTTCCTTTCTTTCTTTCTTTCTTTCTTTCTTTCTTTCTTTCTTTCTTCTTTCTTTTTTTTTTTTGTGTGTGTGAGCAGAACCGGGGATTGAACTCAGGCCCTTGCATTTTCCAGGCAAGTGCTTATTCTACTGAGCTATCTCCCAGGCCACTAGCCAATTCCTAAGAACACACTTTGCAAAACCAGTGATGATTCACAAATTAGCTAGCTTTGGCATAGAGCTGCATGTGCTTGTCTGTGACAGCCTGGCAGCTAGTTTTGATGCAGGCAACAAAGCATTGAGAATTACAAGTCTCACAGAAACTTGTAAGAAATACAGCTGTGCAGACCTTCAGTGTCTGCAGTGGAGACGGTTGCAGAGATTTCCCGACGTGGAGCTCAGTGAAGCGTAATACGTGCCATACACCTCAGAGTGAGTTATTAAAAACGGAGCACTAGGCAGTAAATTCGAGACCACTTTGCAGCCTTGCTTCTGTTGTGCAGTTATTTGCCCTGCGAGCTGCTTCTCTCCGCTGCACGCTTCCTTCAGCTTCATAACCATCCAACCTTTTCTAGCTTCCCTTCAAAAAATGAAAGAAAGCATTCACCTTATTTTCAGTAGTTTTAGAAGTCCTGGGGTAGACAGGAAAAACTGCAGGCAGATAGTGATCACCACCTGCACAGCAGAAAAATGTGCAGGGTGCTTGCTGTAGGACAAAGAGTCAAGGAGTGGCTCCAGGGATATCTGAGAGAGAAGACTGTAGACTGAATGGCGCCTGTAGCGTTTCTGTATGGTAGGAGAGGAGATAAGGATTGCTTTCTTTCTTTTATTATAAAGAAAATGGAAAATAAGACAAACATGAACAATGATACAGAATTTCAAAATAAGATCATAGGAAATCAACAGTGGTTGTTATATTAAGTATTGTTCTCTTTAAAATAGTCGATCAGATTGCTGGTTATAGGCAAGCAAAATTCATCCAAAAGTAAGCATCAACTGCTCCTTTCAGTAAACCAATACAAATTGGTAGTCAAATTATCCTAGTAACTTAGTATCTTAGTTGTGTGTGTGTGTGTGTGTGTGTGTGTGTGTGTGTGTGTGTTAGTGTGTGTGTGTGTTACTGGGGATTGAACTCAGGACCTTACACTTGTCTGGCAGGCATTTTTTGGTGCTGAGCTGTATCCCCAGCCTTATTCTTTCCTTTTAATCAGTGTCTTTTCCTTTCACAATATCTTTTTTGACTTTCACATCTTCTTTCCTTTTTCAGTTTCTTACTTAGTTAAGAGAATACCATGTTTACACATGCGGGTCTGATTATGTTGCTTATTAGTATGGTCTCTAGTTGTATCCATTTACCTATAAACCTTGAATTTATCTTTCTCTATAAATGAGTGACACTCCATAAAACTATCACATCTTTTTTATCCATTCTTCAGTTTACGGGCATTTGGGTTGCTTCCAAAATTTAACTATGACAAATTATGCTGCTGTCAGCGTGGGTGCACATATATCATTGTGGCATGATATTTTCAATTCTTCTGCAAAAATATCATCTGTCACTTTCAGTACAGAGAACAACAATCGATAAGGAACAATGTATACATGTAACGTGTACACTGTATAAATGAATAAATTTTCGAATTGACCAAATAGTTTGGGCATAATCCATTGTAACAAAAATACACTTTTCATGTAGTACTGATTGCTAACTGTTGCTGCATTAAAACTTACTTTATTACTCAGAGAAACAGTTTTCTGACGGGCTCATAGTGAGGAGGGCTGCAGCGCAGACCGCATGCAGGTCGGCAGCCCACAGATTACCACACCTAGTGAGCTTGCAGCCCTCCTCATTTGCCTAAATATAATTTGGCACGTTCTTGCCACTCGATGAGGTTCAAGGCAAACTCGAGCGCAGAGAAAACCTCCACTCACCACCGCACTCACCCATGGTGACCAATCACAGAGGAGAAGGTCACCCACGGTGACCAATCACTGAGAGGTTACTAGGCAGAGTTAAAGAATTGCACATGCGGAAAAATTCTGGGACAGATGCTCAGGAGCGAGGCTCAGTATTGGCTGTGGTTGGGGATTTTATGTTTTGTTGCATCCGTCTGCAGGACAGATGGTCTACCACGTCTACTTCTCCAGTCTGTCATGTGGCAGCTTGGTGGGCGAGGGTAGAATGCACACCACGCACCGTGTTTTAAATGTAGTGTTGCGCTACTCACTCAACAGTGCTGTTTCCTTGAGGATGGAAGTCTAGGATTTGTGGGCGAATGCTAAATCAGTCCACTGACTGTACTGGAACTGCTCTAATCCCAGTGGACTGGATACAATACAGGGGAAGAAAAGCCTTGTCTCCTCTGACCCCTTTGCGGTGTTTGCTGCCATGAACTGTTGGCCCTCTGCCATGTGGCACCTTGGCTTACTACCAGGAGACCATGGACTGAATCCTCTACATACTACAAACTGAATAAACCTTTCTTCCTTTAAATTTGAGTGCTGGGTTTTTTATTCCAGAAATGAGAGAATCTAAGACAGTTTTCAAAAGACAAGTGTCTGTTCAATAATTGGAGGCAAATTGATAATTCCGTTATTTTCATTCTCTGGATTCCACCTGAATTATTTGGGAGAATGGATTCCATTAGACCTGCTACTATCCCCCAAAATCACAGAATCAGGAGGTCAACCTCTCTCTGGACGGCTGGCAGCAAGAACTGCAATCGTAAAGCTGTCAGGAATTCATTTAATTCCAAAGACATAAAAATACAGATCTAGAATGCAATTGTTTTTTTTTTTTTTGCCTTTTTAAAATTTTTTTATTATTATTTTTTTTTTTTTTTTTTTTTTTTTTTTTTTTTTTGGCGGAACCGGGGATTGAACTCAGGCCCTGGTACTGGCCAGGCAAGCACTTATTCTACTGAGCTATCACCCCGGCCCTAATGTATAAGAAATTAAGAAAAGAAAAAGTACAAACAATTGAAAAAAAGGAGACGAAGCTCATTAGAGCATTGACTGCTTCTTTCTATTTCCATTTTTTTTCTTTTAAAAAAATTTTTATTTATTCATTTATTTTTTTGGTCCTGTCAGAGGTGAATATTCTATTGGCATCTAAATACTATAAGTGTTTGAATTCAACTAAATATCTAATACTAACATAGACTGCAGTTGTTATCATGTGGATTGTGAATGTCCCTAAAGACCCACCCGTCCAACAGTTGGATCCTGACCTATGCCATAGCTGAGAGGTGATAAAGAGCTTTGAGCTGAGAAAGTAGCAAGGAAGGCACAGTGAGGTTGCTGGGAGTGTGGCCTTAAATGGGAAATATTCCAAGACCACAGGAAGTGGACAGGATGGAGGCAGAAGAGGGGCTCTTCTGCAAGGAACTTCCCAAGAAGACCAAGCAACTGAACATACTTAGGCAGCAGCACTCCCAGCTGCTGTGACTTTGAATCTTGGGGGCCCTCTGGGTTAGGGGGAACCCTGATTCCTTTATGTCTCCCTCTTTGTACACTGACCACCAGAAGGCCAGATTCCCCCACTGTACTCTCCCTCCATGGTTCCAAGACTTGCCTCCTGCCCAAAGGACTACTGCCAGGTGACTGTGACTTTAACCTTTGACTATAAGCCAAAGCAATCTGTGCCTTTTAAAATGATTTTTCATCATAGGTATTTTTCATGGCAAAGAGAAATGCTTGACGTGGACAATTGGTACTGAGGCACATGGCCGTGGCTGTGACTGTATGTAAGATAAATGGGTGAAGTCTTTGTACTGTAATTGGTTTCATGTAGTTTAGAAAAGCATGGAGATGTGGTCCACAGATTGTTTAGATGTCAGGCTTGTTGCTGAACACCTCTGGTCCCAGTACATTAGGGGCTGCAGCAGGTTGACTAGTGAGTTCCAAGACAGTCTGAACCCATTAATGAATAAAACAGCAACCTGGAGCACACAATTAAACCCTGTCTCAAAAACCTAAAAAAAAAAATGGGTCTAGAATTTTGTAACTAAAATACAACAAAAAAAGTGCCTGCCAAATAGCTCAGCGGATTAAAGTACCTGTAAGCAGGCTCAGGGGCCAGGGGCTCGATCCCTGGGCCTGCCGTGCTGGCCCTACCCCTGGGGCATGCTGAGATGGCAATTGAGACTGGGCATGGTGGCGTGTACCTGTAACCACAGCTCTTGGGAGGCTGTAAAAAGGCGGATCACTATGAGTCTGATTTAGTAGTGAGACTTGGAATACTCTGTAGACCCTACTCTAAAGTACAAAAAAAATAGTAAGTGGAGCTTTATGTGCATGTATGATAAAGACCCAGAAGACTGGAATGCTCGTAGCAATTTTGACAGTAAAGGTTGTTTCCAAGGTTTCAGAGGCAAGTGCATACTGCAAACAGATCTACAGGACATTCACGGTATATGCAAACACAACATAGCAATGTAATGCACCTGTGCCCTGAGATTTAGTGGGAGGTCAAGATTAAAGGAAGTGGATTATGTTCCCTGGAGGATGAAATTTCAAGGCAACACAGCATTCAGTTAGAGGAATGAGAATTACCAGCTGCTTTTCACAGATTTACAATGAGAGTCAGGAACAAAGATCAGATTGGAAAATTTGAACATGTTGGTTTTCTTACAAAATGAGACATTAATACCTTAAAAATGAAGCTGAGGACTTTTCAACATGAAAACAGGAATGCTGCTCTTGGAGGATCTGTACTCAGCAAGATGCTACCTAAAGCAGACTGAAAGGCTGAAATGAACCAACTTATTTCAAAGTTCAGTTGAGAAGAAAGCCCAGGGACACCCTCTCCTCTCCTTGTCGCCCAGATTTGCCACCTGGTGTTCAGTCTCAAGGTGCTCAAAGGTGTTGCGTCCACATTCAAAGCAATCTCAGTTGGAGCTCACGCCCTCGGCCCATCCTGGTGTCATGCACTTGATGCTGGATTTTCAGGCATGTAAGATACAAGAGCTGTGGTGTCCCAGAGAACAGACCTTGTGAGGCCCAGCAGTATGCACCCAGGTCAGAGCGCCTGCAAGCAGGCACTGAGAGGGCAGCATGTGAAGCTGTCAGACTGAAGCC
Source organism: Octodon degus (assembly GCF_000260255.1). Classification (NCBI taxonomy): domain Eukaryota; kingdom Metazoa; phylum Chordata; class Mammalia; order Rodentia; family Octodontidae; genus Octodon; species Octodon degus. The sequence goes on from NW_004524578.1 coordinate 711,912, forward strand.
GCAGGTGCAGTGAGACCCCAGGACTTTACAGCTGAGAAGAACACAGGATGGATCACACGACAAGCTGCAGACAAAGAGCAGAGGCAGGCCAGGAGGATGGCTGTGCAGTGCAGGCTGCAGTCAGCAAGACTAATGCTGAGAGGCTGCCCGAGTCCTCGAGCATCCTCATCCCACAGTGTGCCAAGAGTGGGAGACTCAGAGCACTGGTGCTTCACACTGGCCCGGAGGGGACTCGGTCTTGCTTTGATCTGGTCCTGCTTTCTTATCCCCTTCTTCTACACTTTCAGAGAGGTACTGTTGTTTTGGGGAATTATACAATTTTCTTTTTTGTACAAGTTCATAGGCAAGAGGTTGTGTTACATTTGAGAGGAGAATTTGGGGATGGATTTTTGAGCAGTGTTGTAACTTCAAATTTGGGGGATTCTTAGACATGGACTAGATTCCTTTTATTCTGAATTGTACCTAAGCCCTTGAGATTTATATAATGAATGTTCACATTTGAATCTGAATGTCCGCCCAAAGCACAGAGGCCCAGGGAGCCTGGGTGCACAGCCCATGCTTGAGTGGGAAGTTGGTGACAGGTTGAAGGAGTCTTCATCTGTGGCATTTAGGTGAGGAGCAGCTCCTGGAGGGGCCATCAGGGTCCTGGTTGCTTTCTTTCTTTTCCATTCCTGGCCCCCACTGAGTGAGGGCCTCATCTGTTACATGCTCAGAAGTGATGCCCTGCCTTTCCTGAAGCCCAGAAGTGATGGTCACCTAAACACTGAACTCTGGATTCATAGGGTATAAATGTTTCTCCCCTTAAAAGTGTATTTCCAGACAATTCTGCCTATGACACAGCAAAACCTCATTTTCCTTATGATGTAAAATGTATATTTTAAATGTTTGTATGTATCAGTTAAAAGAAAATTTAAAAGGTATAACAGGATACTCCTAGGTCTGATGGTGAAATAAATGGTTAGTAACCTGTATGAAAATATCTCAGTTGGCTAGGAATAGGAAGTATTTTCATTTTCA
>NW_004524578.1:714343-715739 GCF_000260255.1 Octodon degus
GGAACTAGGGACTGAACTCAGGCCCTTGCGCTTGCCAGGGAAGTGCTTATTCTACTGAGCCATCTCTCCAGCCCCTCATAATTGAATATAGAAAGTGCACTGTACATTTTGAAACCTCTGCAAGTCCTTTCACATTTAAATCTTTTTGTCAGAGAAGTGAGAAAAAAAGTAGACTCTAGAGAAACTTAAGGAAGAAAAAAAGAGCACAGAGTTTCAATAAAAAAAGACAGTAAATTCAGTAACAGTAAATAGAATGCTTTGGAAGAATGTTAAAAGCATGACATTAAAACCAACATCCAGGCGCGGAGGCACACGCCTGTCATCCCAGGGACACAGGACAAGTGCTACGAGTTCGAGACCAGCCTGGGCTACAGAGCCAGTTCAGGACTAGTTTGGATGACACATCGAGACCCTGTCTCAAAAGCTGACAGCCCAAGCCCACGCAAACCGAACAGAAAACTGAAAAACAAAATCACTCATATTGAAAGAATATAAAATTATGGGCTCAGGCTGTTTTCCTCCCAGGTTGTTTTTATAATCATAAAAAAAGAGTGTTTTGGAAAACTGATTTTCTAGGATAAGAAAAAAAATCTCGAAATTAATAGATTGTTGAATAACAAGAGCAAAGACAATGACACAAACACTAAATAGGGAAATTTGTTTAAGGCACGTTGAACGTTAGAATCTTTGAAATGCAAGCGACCCGCGGGAAGTTTGCAGTGCTGGACCAAGGCTTGCAGAGGCAAGCAGAAGTACAGAAAACAAAACAAAACAAAACAACCAACCAAACAAACAAAAAACCCGCTGGGAGCCGCCAAGACAAGCGCTCCTCCTAAGTCCGGCTGAGCGGACCCTGGAGTTCGCCATTCTACCGTGTTTACATTCGCGGGCTCTTTTGGCCGCGCATCGCGATGACGTATTTCCGGCGCGCCGCGGTTCCCACCCGGAAGCGCCAATTGCGGACAATGAGGCGTCCTTTGCAATTGTGGACTCTTGCGCCCTTGTGCGCTGACTTCTGTCAGTATGTCATTGTTAGAACCACCGGGTTATTAAAGGCTAGTCGCAGCTGCACAGACTGCAGAGAAAAGCCCCGAGACCATCTCTATGGAAAACGTCACATTTAGCCTAGGAGACTCCATTTGTTTTATAATCTATGTTGGAAGAAAAAAAACACGTCAGTACACGCGCGCTCAACTGGTTCAGATTAAATACCGCACAGCGCGCTCTCCTGACGGCTTTCACATACACGAACTACGTGTTCAGGGTAAAAATACTCAGCGTCATATTTATATATCAGCCAAGCCGGACGCGCCGTAATCTCGGACCCTCGCGTTGTGTCGGGAAGAGACGGGAAAGGGCGCCGGCCTGCCCTCCTGCAGCTTCATGGGGAGGCATG
>NW_004524578.1:716289-725637 GCF_000260255.1 Octodon degus
ATTCTCATTTTACAAGTGTACTATTTGTTTTCTTAAGTAAACAGAATTCCTTATTAGCAGATAAACACAACAGAAAAAGGTATAAAATCTGAACCATTTGAGAGAATGAATCTTTTTTTTTTTGGCAGACCCAAGTGTTGAACTCAGGCCCTTGTGCTTGCCAGGCAAGTGCTTACTCTACTGAGCCATCTCTCCGGCTATTAGAGAATGAAATGTTTTATACTCTTATTATGACGTCTAACTTTTGGCCTTTTTTACATACCCTGGTTTCTTCCTGAATACATGTTTGTCTCAGTTTTTATTTTGTATTTATTACTGTAGCCTCTTTACAAAACAAAACCTGCTTTGTGTTGTGTTGTTTCACTTTGCCTTGCTTTGCTTTGATTGGTGTTGCTGGGATGGAGCACAGTGCCTTGTGCAGCCAAGGGCTCTAAGAGGCAGCTATACCTATAGCATTCATCGCCCATTTGTAGTTCCTATTTGGTTGATTCTCTGCTTGACTGATGTCTTTAATCAGGAATAAAGGAATCTAGGCTGGTTGTCTGGCAATCCTTCACTTATAGTAATGTAAATACCACACAGATGACACTACATTTCCTTTGCTTGCAAAATGAATGCGTTTATATCATGGCATTTCAGCATGCCAGTAAGGAGTGATTGGATATTGAAGTGAAAATGTATTTTAGAATAGCCTCAAAACATTTTGTGCTAAAGGATAAACTGGTTAAAATATATGCAAAATTTCTACTTGGAAATTTGCACACCATTAGATTAATTAAAATAGTCTAAAAAATGTAGAGACACAAAAACCTCATGGATGGGAAGGCTCCCTATTAATGTTGTTAATTCTTTCAAATGTATTTATGCATTAGGTAAAATGTTTAATGGACACCCTATAACACATTCATATATGATTATGTGAAAAAGCAAAACTGTCACATTTGTATGATCAAATAAAGGAATTTAAATAGGTAAACAAATTTAGAAAACATACAGAGAGTATATTGTACTTCTCTCCTTGATTTATTAAAGCACTTTTAATAAGTGTGGGGTGGTATTTGTTTATGTATAGACATTCAGATAAATTCAACAGTGTACCATGCAGAAATAGACCTACATTTATATAGTTAGCATATTTTGGACTGATGTGCCAAAGAAATTTTATGGGGAATTAATTACACTTAAAACTATGCGAGAATTATTAATCAAAGCAATCTGAAAATGTCTACTCTAATTTTGCATTACATCCACAAATTATTTCAAATTTTATCATTCATATATAAACAGCAAAGCCGAAATCACAAAGCTTCCAAAGAAAATGTAGCAGGTAAAATTCTGCAACATTGGTTAAGCAATATTTCATGAATTGTAAATAAATATTATAAGGGAAATAGAAGTGAATATTTTGTATTTAACTATTTAAATAAAGATTAAAGGGCCAGGGATATAGCTCAGTGGCATAAGCGCCTGCCTGGCAAGCACAAGGTCCTGAGTTCAATCTCTCGTACCACCAAAAAAAAAAAATAAAGATTTAATTATTCTCTTTGATCAACAAATTAAGAAATGAAACCAATAATGCCATAAACTCAGAGGAAATACTTTGAAGACACAACTGAGAGAGTTATTGAATAAAATATTTGTACATATGCTATTATTGAGAATAACAAAAGGATCAAACGATGTGTTAAATACAGGAAGTGTGGCATTTGACTAAATAACATGGAGAGCAGAAGAGCCTAGGAAAATATGCCTCATACTATGGTCATTAGAAAGTTATGAATTGGGGCTGGGGAGATGGCTCAGTAGAATTAGTGCTTCCCCTGGCAAGCACAAGGGCCTGAGTTTGATCCCTGGTTCTTCAAAAAAAAGAAAAGTTATGAATTAATGCCACTACATAACTACTAGTGTAATCAGAAATTTAAAAATATAAGACTAGGGTATGTATCATGGAGGGGGGTTGTTTACCTAGCAGGCAAGGCCCTGGTTTGATCTCTAACACAACAGACACACACTCACTTACACATATAATATCAAATACTGGTGTGTGTGGATCAAGTGAGATTTTCTTATTTTGCTGTTGGAAAAGTGAAATTTCAGAGACGTGGGCAAGTCTTGGAGCCTTTTTGTAAAGTCTCCAAGTTACGTAACTGTTATGTAGCTATTCCATCTAGTAACCTACACTGTTAGGTAAATGGAAACTGTGTTTGTAGAAGCAATACTTACAACAGCATAATCCTGAATCAGTTCAAATATCTATTAAGTGACAAGAAGATGGGCAAACTTTGTTATATCCATTTAATAAACTGTAACTCGGCATTGCAAAGTAAAATCCACAGAGAAAGGAAATAACCTCAATGAAATTCAAAAAAAGCAAAAACCAGATATAAATTGTTTCTTGTAGAATGACCTCATTTACAGTTATAACTGGGTATTCCATGGCTTTGAAACCCTTCAAATTTGATACTCATTTTGATTTGAAAATTTCATGTCAGTAGTCTTTTTTCTTTTTTCCCTAATCTATGTACACACTAGAACTTGTCATGGTTGATGGTGCCATTTGCGCTATGCTTTCCAGACAAAATGATTTCTTCAGTGCTTCTCTTTGACACTGGTCATAGCTCCTGAAACTAGTTAGCACTGTAACAAGGCATCACTGCATTCGGCATCCCTTAAAAGTCACTGAGATCATTGTGCTCAGTGATACCAGGCTCCGTTAGTCGTACTAGTCACTGTCAAGGCTGAGTAGGGGACGATTATTCCAGAGAGGCCCTCGGGAGCTCTCTGAGGCAGAGATGCAGAGATGTTCTCAGCGTGGCCTTGGAGGGACACATTTTTCTGGCTTTTTTACTTGTCAATAAATGTATCTCAAGAATATCTATGGAATTACCTGGAAATGCAGTATCATAATTCAGGAAGTAATAAGACTGTCTAGAACATCCTGGGTTTCGTTCTTCTCTCCTTTGACAGAAAAGTTTCCTTCAAAGCTTTCCTCATGTGCCATGTTCTCCCTGAAGGATGTAACTCTTGTCAGGCTGCCCTTGGGGACCACTTAGCTATACCTCAGCTGAGCATTTCCTCTTCAGATTCCATCTGCCCCAAGATGGGAATGGAATGAATTCTTCAATTGAGGCAGATAAAGGCATGTGGAAAAAAGGGGTCATATTGTGACATCTATTTATTGAACACTTTTGTGCTTACCCGCTGTCACATCTGAGGGTTTAGGGGATGGGTACACTCAGGGTCCCTGAGGCCTGGTAGAGGACCATCATGCCCAGTCTTGGCTTTCACAGAGGAAGACACTTGCTATCTGTAGGAAAGATAAGGAAAAGAGCCAGCACATTCTTATGCAGCTCAGCTGGTATGTTTGATAAAAGGACACCAGTGGCCCAAGTGGCCCAAGCAGGCTGAGTGGCATAGTTAAGAATGGATCTCCAGATTCAGAATCTTCAGTGGAGGCCAATGGCCTTATGCTCCTGTCAAGAAAAGGGGCGCCATGCCCAGTGTGTCATTCCTGTAGGTCCAGCTCCTTGGAAGGCTGAGGCAGGAGGACTGATTAGGCCCAGTAGTTCAGGGTATCCTGGGCAACATAATAGGACACTGTCTCTTAGAAAGGATGGAATTCAGATAGAAATTAGTGGCTTGGATTCTAGTACCCACATGACAATGTTTGTGGTCAATTTTCAGTTAAAACTCTGTGTTGCTTACTTTGGTCTCATTGCTGAGACAAAATGCTCAACACCCAAGATTAAGGAATTAAAGGTTGATTCAGCTGCAGTTTGTGAACGTTTCAGTCCACAATGAACTGGCCAAGGCAGAGTGGAATAGCACAGGGGGAATATGTTAAGGCAGCAGAAAACTGTAAGAGCAAGAGCAAAAAAAGGGGGGTTGGGAGAGAGCCTCTGTTACCCCTTATCTTGTAAGCAGGCTACTCCTTCCCCCACCTCCCCAGGGTGAGTGGAGTACTGGGCCAGTCACCTGCCCTTCTCACAGGATGAGGATGTTGAAAAAGGAGGACCATGGCCCCCTGCCGTGTCGCTTAGTTCAACTTCTGAACTCAAGTTGACACAGTGTATGGAGCATAACAAAGTCACAAGCTGGTGGGAGGTCCTGGGAAAACAGGCTCAGCCTTTATCTACATATAGAATTTATCTGCTTCTGAGAGACACCACTGGGCCAGGTCAGGTGGTAATGACCATGGTTTTAACTGCCACGTGTGTGACAAGCATTCATGCTTTGGTTATGTGGCACAGTGTGTCAGCACCACCTGCGTGTAAGCCCCCCTCCCTCATAGGTAGGAACCGAGCCATAGCAGCGTGACGTCACTGCTTCTACCTGCCACCTAGGCTTTCCAGCTTCCACTGGATACTTACATAAAGAGATACGATAATATCTCCATGGAAAAAGGACATTTTCCCCGTTCTTTGGCTTCAGGGCATCCTATGCATATGAAAATTAATAGATGCTGAAGCCTCTTGTCCAGTGCATAGTATTTGAAAAGAGCACACACACACTCTCCTGTGCATTTGATTTTCTGTGGATTACTAATAATGTCTACTATAAGGTAAATAGTTTTTATATTGCATCTTTTTTTTGACAAACAAGAAGAAGTTTGTATGTAAAATTTTGAAAAAAAAATCATTTCAATATTTTTGACCCACAGTTGATTGACTCCACCCACTCAGAACCTGTGCGTACAGAGTGCTGACTGTATTTTGTTACCTCAGAGACTTACTGGCCACATGTTAATATGCTACAACCTTCCCCATCTCTATATGATTATTTACTTTAGCTGGTGATAAAGGCCTCTGGCTTTTGGAGACAATGAGAGACACTAGGACAAAAATAAAACAAAACAACAAAAAAGCACACCATGCTCCCTTACAGAGTTTCTTGAGATGGGGGTCTCAAAACATAGCTAAGACTGTGCTTAAACCCTTGGGCTCCAGGGACCATCACGCCTCGGGCTCTGAAGCTGCTTGTGCCAAAAGTGCTTGATGCTGCCTTTTGCTCTCTAGTGAACAGCAGGTGGAACTGGAAACACCGTTCTTCTGGCATCTGCATCACGGGTGGCAAAGACACTAACATTCATGGAGCCTTTCGTAGTGGCAGGACTTGGAAGCAGTTCAACCAACTGTGGCTGCCATTACATTTGTTAGAGCCCAATAACCTGATGAAATTCCATTTTTCCATAAGTTTTATGCATGCTGACAGGAAGCTACAGAAAGAGTCAACCGCCAGTCAGTACACAGTCCTCTCAGTTGGACACCTACTTTTTCTGACACAGTCAACATATACCTCCTTTAATTACTTTCTTGCTTCCTATTAAAGGCTGATGGACAGCTAACTCCACACATTGAAAATAAAAAGATATGGTTGGTGGTAGAGATGGCCTCTATAGCCATCACTACTACACTGTGGGACTGGGGTCTAGGAAGAGCTTTCTGTCTGGTCGGATCAAATATATACCACTTACGATGGCCTTGAGAGAAATCTACATCCTGGCCTTGGATACCCCATGGAACTTCACTCTCACCAAGAAACATCCCTCACATGAGCAATCACACAGCAGGTGCACACTCTTGGAATATGATGTGCTCCGTGTACCCTGTCAGGGGTTGGGCGATGGAAGGAGGTAATAAATGATTCATGGAACAGTATGTAATCTGAGTGTAAGGATGGCCTGCAAGTAGGGTGGTACCATCAATCCAGCAGCATGGAAAGTAAATACAGTACCCCAAACAAGGGAAACATGGCACTGCCAAGCATCTTGGGAACCCCTGAGTTCGGAGTAGATAGAAGCGGTCGTGGTTGCCGCCTGATCAGTCCGTCACGATAGAGTCGCAGTATCACTGTACCTAACCCCACTCTGCCCTTTTTCCTTTCAGAATGCATATCTTCTTGGGTAGTTATTCCCAAGAAGCTCCTCTCTATTTCTGTGAGGTCACATCCACAGCAGTAGGGGATGTGACCAAGTAGTATGGGGGTGCAGGGCTCACTACAGTAGAGCTGGGGTCATCTGATCCTTCTAGTTAGGTCATGATGCTGTCAGATAAATGGATGCAGGATGTGAACCCTGCTCCTGGGCCACATGCACGAGGCCACACAGGTTGGCTAAATAACAAGAACTATGCGCTCCAGCATAAAGAGTAGGCCGTAGAAGCCTGAGGACTGAGACAGACATGGCTATGCCAACTCTTCCCAATGGATAGGGGATACTGAGACACTCAGAGGGGCTGTGGACAGGGGCATGAAGTTGCCAACCTGCTCTTTCTATAGAGGCATGGCTGAGGCCTGCAAGCCCGATGTTGCTAAGAATTCCGAAAGCATTTGCTTTGAAGGGAGTGTGGTGGTCACTGCATGACAATATGTATTTGTTGAAACAAAACAGTGCACTTAGAATGAGTTTCACCTTAATAAATCCAACTAAAGGAAGAATTAGTGCATCAGTTTAAATACTGTGAATCTTTCCTTCCTCATAGTGGTAGTTTCACAAATGGCAAAAATATGACAAAGTCCCTTTTGACAGTACAATTTTCTAATTTCTTCTTCTTCTTCTCCTTCTTCTTCTTGTTCTTCTTCTTGTTCTTCTTCCTCTTCTTCCTCCTCTTCCTCCTCCTCCTCTTCCTCTCCTTCTTTCTTTTCTTCCTCTTCTTCCTTCTCTTCTTCCTCCTCCTCTTCCTCTTCCTCCTCTTCCTCTTCTTCCTCTTTCTCTTCCTCCTTCTCCTCTTCCTCCTCCTCCTCTTCTTCTTCCTCTTCCTCTTCCTCCTCCTCCTCTTCTTCCTCCTCTTCCTCCTCCTCCTCTTCCTCTCCTTCTTTCTCTTCTTCCTCTTCTTCCTTCTCTTCTTCCTCTTCTTCCTCCTCCTCTTCCTCTTCTTCCTCTTCTTCCTCTTTCTCTTCCTCCTTCTCCTCTTCCTCCTCCTCCTCCTCTTCTTCCTCTTCCTCTTCCTCCTCCTCCTCCTCTTCTTCCTCTTCCTCTTCCTCCTCCTCCTCCCCCCTTATCCTTCTCCTTCCCCTTCTTCCATAAAGACACAATTGCAAGAGTTCTGCCAACAGGTTTAGACATGTCTCTGGTCCCAACTTGTACTCAAAGCTTCCTGAGCAGAAAATTTTTCTTGCCTTAGATCTGCTGGGCACTGTTATGGCAGAGTAGTCCCTATCTTCTATTATCTTGGAATCTGTGTTCATTCTTTTTTTTTCTTTGTTTGGCAGAACCGGGGTTTGAACTCAGGCCCTTGCACTTGCCAGGCTTATTCTACTGAGCCATCTCCCCGGCCCCTCTGTGTTTATTCTTGATATGGGCAAAATGTGCCTTTTGAAGCGAGTAAGGTACAAGAAATGCCACCCAAACATGGCACATTTGCATACTCAAACTTTTAAACTGAAGCACCATTTATTTATCATTTATTTTGTGGTACTGGGGATCAAACTCAGGACCTTACGCTTGCCAGGCAGGCGTTAAGCCGCTGAGCTATATCTCTGGCCACTGAAGGGACGCTTAAACTGTTGTGCATTGCCCTAAACTCAGGGGTAATGCGTATCACACAGAGACCTAGAGAAATCTGAGCAGTAGGCTTTGCTAAGTTTCCTACAGTCTAGAGCCAGCATATCATCCTTTTACCTTCAACTCAGACTTTTGCATGGCTTCCATAATAATAAAGAGCTTCCCCTGGGTCTATTTTGAGTGTTCAATATAGTTTTGCTCATTTTAATATATTATTATTAGTACATGTTCCCAGTACATAATGACTGCATTTTTTTGTATGGAGTTGGTACATGTCCACGACACATCCCAATTTCTGTTTTTCATCCCTTTTCCTTCCTTTCTTCCTTTATCGTATAAAATTCATATTAAATGAATGAAGTTCTCTTATTAATATGTGATTTTTAAAAGGGAAGCTCAGTTATGCACCTTGTAGTAGATAAAAACATATATTTCAGTGCTGGGGCTATAGCTCAGCAGCACAGTGCTTGCCTAGAAAGCACGGGTCCTGAGCTCAATTACTGATAACAAACAACAACAGCAGCAGCAATAACAAAAGAAATATATTTCTTCCCTAGCAAGTGCAAGGGCCTGAGTTCAATCCCCAGTTCCGGAGTATATATCACACAATGCTGTAATGTCCGGCATCTCAGAATGTTACTATATTTCGAGGAAGGATTTGGAAAGACTTTAGCTAGTTAAATAAGGACATTGTGAGCAGGGAATGAATACAATCTCTCTGGTGTCATTATTAATATTGAAATTTAGATATAAAACAAAATGCAGGAAGGTGAGCACAGACAGAAAAGACCACGTAAATACACAGTGAGAAGTGGCCATTTGCAAATTGAGCACCCTGCAAAGTACCTTTGCTCTCACTTTTTTTTTTTCCGGAAATGGGGATTGAAGTTGGGCCCTTGTGCTTGCCAGGGAAGCACTTATTCCACTGAGCCATCTCACCGGCCCTCTGGTCTCTGTTTTAAAAGACCCAGTGACCAGCAAATAAAGGAGAAGAAGGTAAACATTCATTACATGTATGGCTTCACCCAATTTCCTTTTCATAAAAAATTCCTGAAGCTGTGCACTTCACAAGGAAGGGGCTTATGAAGATCACAGTTTCAGAGGTTGGACATCCAAGAGCAGGGAGCTCATTTCTCCTCGTCTGCTGAGGGACCTACAAGGAACGGCACTGCTGCAGCAGGAGTGTGCGTGGATGAGACCGCTAAGACCGGAAGCCAGGGAGACTCAGGGGTCAGGGTTACACTTTATAGAGCAGTCTTTCCCGTGGGTACTAGCCAGAGTTCTGGGAGAATGACGTTAATCTCTTCTGTCAGAGACGCCTCTAGTGAACCAAGCATCTCCCACTGGGCCCACATTTTAAATATTCTGCACATCTCAGTATCTCTACACTGGGTCCTAGATTCTAACACATGAGACTTTGGGAGACAAAACGCCATTTATTGAAAGGACTGCCTTTTCTTAAATTCATTGGTTTTGCCACGCTTACAAAATTATTTGACTATGTATGACCAGAATAGACATTTATATATTCCTCCCAAAGAATGTAATATTGTGGATCACACCATATAATAATGATAAATTTCATAGGACTGAGAAATAAATGACTAAAGGTAAGATTATGACACAGAATTGAACAAGACTGCTGTAAAAGTTAATATTTACATATCTTTATCATTTCAGAAGTTCAAAATTAAAATCATATTCAATAGACAGAATAATTATAAGAAGGGAACTTTAGCCTTTTTTTTTTTTTTGTGGTACCAGGGATTGAACTGAGGACCCTGTGCTTGCCAGGCAGGCAATCTCCCTGGCCCTGGGAAGTGTGTGTGTGTGTGTGTGTGTGTGTG
>NW_004524578.1:725882-758362 GCF_000260255.1 Octodon degus
AAGTGGTAATATCCAAACATATGTCCAATCTTACATAGCTATATCTGCTAATCTGAGCAACAGATCTGATGATTAAATACATAACATAGCGAGCATTGTTGATCAGATATTCTTGGTTTGATCTGTTGTTTGCTTTGTTTATTGTCTTTTGTGGAACCAGGGATTGAAGTCCGGCCCTTGCGCTTGCCAGGCAAGCGCTTATTCTACTGAGCCACCTCCCCAGCCCCTATCTTGGTTTGAAAAGCTGTAACATATGTAGTGTTCTACGTTGCCCTGCTTCTTTCTTTGTTTCTGATTTTTGTTCTTGCTTTGCTTTTACTTTTCAACATAAAATCAAATAAAAAATAAGTACAAGAAGGAATACCTGTTTATGTGCAAAGTAATGAAGTTTTTAAAATGTATTCAGTTATTCTAGACAGGGGAGTTTAACTCTTATTCCATATAGATCATGAATCTTTTGTAAAACATGTACTTTTAACAGCCAGGTGCAGCGGCGTATGTTGCAATCAAGTTGCTCAGCAAGCTGAAGGAGGAGGACTGGAAATTCACTTCCAGCCTGAGAAACAGCAGTATCTGTCTTTTTTTTCTGCAGTACCAGAGACTGAACTCAGGATCTTGAGCTTGCCAAGCAAACACTTATTCTACTGAGCTATCTCCCTGGCCCAATATCTGTCTTGACATTAAAAATGAATTAAAGAAATAAAAAGTATAAGGAGATAGTTTAGTGACAGAGTCTCCCTAGGTTCATTTCCTTGTACCACAAAAAAAAGTGTGCATGGAAAAATGACTGTAGGTTTAATGGGCTGACTGAACTAATCAGATTTTCAGAAATGCAGTAGTTAAAAATTGACAAGAAAAGGATTAAAACGCTTAGGAGTAGAACTACATTAAAACTATCCCGCCCCATATTCACAAGGTACTCACAAAACAATATAGCAGCATTAAGCAAAACTACACAGGATATAAAGAAATATTTGACTCATTTTCTCTCCCTGAGCCCCAGTGCATCTTTCCTAAAATGAAACATAAAATTTTCCTATCTTTGGGTGTTTGGTGTTTTGTATCAGCAATTAGAAAAGTAACTAAGAAAGGTCCACAGTTCCTTCAAACAAGCAAAAACCATGCTCTCTTGTGTATATCTTCTTTTTTTTTGAGGAACCAGGGATTGAACTCAGGCCCTTGTACTTGCCAGGCAAGCACTTATTCTACTGAGCTATTTCCCCAGCCCTCTTATGTATATCTTTATGATATATTGAAAATGCAAAAATTATTTGTGAATTTATATAAGGATTTATTTCTATGTGCCCACTCAATTTTATGGTTCTACATAAAAACCCTATAAATTGGACTTTATGAAAAACTACATTTTAAAAACTGTGATAGATTTTTAATCAGTTTTGAAATCAGAATTCCTACTTTGTTGATTTTCAAAGCTGTTTTGGGCTTTTAGAGTCCCAGGGATTCCATATAAAATTTAGGATTTTAAATTTATGTCTAAAAAATAAAAATAAAAAAATAAAATTATGTCTGATTCTGACAAAGGTCCATTTACAGAGAAATCTGGCTTGGCTCCTCTGACATCCCTTCTAGAGTGGGCATTAAACATGGTTTACAAAATCCCCAAACTCTCAAACTAATTTAACTCCACATTAAAATACTTAGCCAAATACTAGCAGTTTCTACTAGTACAAGGCTTTAAGCCTAAAATGATTAAGTTGGGCAAAAACTTTACAGTAGCTAATGCCTAAGTGTAGCCTAATCCCAACTATTTCTTACACAATTTACAAAGACAGGGTTTACAATTTAGAATTCCTCTGTTTCTTTAAAAAAAAGATAGGCTTCTGTTTCAACTCAAGAGTATCTTTCTCAAGGACTTGAAAGGGATTCCTCCGAACTGCAGTCATTGGAAAAACAGACCCTCTTCCCAGAATCTCCGGGGAGATACGATCCTATCTTCCTCATGAGGGCGCTGGCAAGATGCAACTGGCCCAACCACTTTTCCATTGGCTGACCCTTCATAGCTTCTCATTGCCGGGCCTGTGCTAAGGCCATGACCCTCCTGTTCCCCACATTCCTTTTGAAATACCCCTTCACATCTGTGCCAGTGAAAGTTGGGTGCATCCCAAGAGGGACCTAGTCCCATTCAAGGACCAACCCTTTGTAATTTTTGTCTTCCATTTTCCTAAGGTCTTGATTCCTCTCCTTCCTCCCAAGTCTGTATCTTCCTTTTGAAACAAAATTCACATCTGTACAATCAAAATTGGCCTCACTTTGGCCTTACGTTCTATTTCAGTTATTAATTATTGATTAAAACATGTCCTTATCATTTTGTTAGTGGTATAGTTTTGTTTATCTTTGATAATTAATAAAGGCATTATCTCTGTGCCTGTTATGAGGAAAAGTACTTGGGTCTCGTATCTTACTTGAAAATCGTGGTGTTTTAGGTGTAGGGCTGGAGCCCAGTGGAAGTGTGTGTATGTACCACGCAGGGGCTCCTGGTTCTATCCTCAGCAATGCAACAAGTAAAGCCAGATTCAAATTGAAACCAAACAAAAATACACACAAACTCCAAAACATGGCATTTCAGTAAGCCTCACACAGCAGTCAGCTCATTTTAGAGGCTGACGCTTGCTGTCTAGGCCCATAGCTGAGGCCAACACCCACACAGAAATAAAACTCGTTTGTTGTACAAAATAGCCAGAACATGCCTGAGTTATCAAGGCATTTTCCAGTATAATATTCAAAGAATATATTTTGGAACACAGAGGAATCAACCTGGGAGCCTTTAGGGCAAGGAAGGCAGGAGGTAACATTAAAATCCCAGGTTACTCACCAAGTACAGGTTGTTTGTTGCGCTTTTTCACACTGAAGGATATTGTTCGAGGAGTAGGGCTGACAGTCGTGATGCTAGACAGAAGGTTAGTCATTAGCAGGCTGAAGACAGGCAGCTAGGTGCTCCCTGAAAAGCAAAGGAGGCGGCATTAATTACAGGTAAGACTCGCACAAGCTGTGGTTTCAAACTTTAGCTCAGAGGATGTAAGGTATCTGAATGTGCTGAGCACCAGGGCTTGTGTGAATTTCAGCCCACTGGTGAGAGGCTGGAGGAACTTCAGGGTCTCCAAGCAAAGTAAATGGAGTCAGTAGCGAACTGGTTCTGCCTGAGGTAGGCAAACACAACCCATTTTATTCGTGCAAGAAAAACGACTCAGGAAAAGCCAAAGATACGTTCTAAAGGACCCAGGGAGTCACACAGGTGTAACCTGAAACCCATCTGTGTTGGAACCCTGATTGCAGGTGACAGTAATAGGGTGAGGAATCATCACAGGCCTGGGGAAACAGGCCGTCTGGCTGGCCGGCCGGCCATCTGGGGCCCGTACCTGCTGCTCAATAAAAGCAGGATTATGGTTTCTCCTGGGACAGCCTGGAGTTTAAAAGCCATACTGCCATGAACTATAACTTCACTTGGGCCTACCAATGTCAGTAGGTAGCTACACACAGAACAATCTTTGATTTTCATTTGTATTATTTGTTACTGCAAATTTTGGGTCCACTTTCTTCTTAGTTTTGATACAAATATGTGAGTGGTTCGGTTAGTGTTAACATAATGGGAGACAGACAAGCTCTAAGTTTCAACACGCACCTTCATCCTGCTTGAAAAGTTCTGTGTCTTGCTCTTCAGCATTGAACTCACCCATTCGCCATCTCTGGTCAGCCCCCGAGTGGGTCTTTGGGGATCTCCAAGGTCTTACAGGGGTCAGAGTTCAGATGAGCTTATCTTGAGTTTGGACTTCTCTGGCAACTAGCACCCAGTGTGCGCCTGGAAACTGGCAAACAACAGGATTAGCCCTGACTTTACAAGCTTCATGAGAACTTGTCCTGCTTCAGGATGGAAGGCAGCGAGATAAGGGGTTTACAGAGATGACTCCAGCCATCTGGTCTAACCCTGTGATCGCCTAGATTCCAGGAAGGGTAAAGCCCCACATGACTGAGATGACCAGAGACAGACATTTTTTCCCTGAAAAGTAATGACTCTTGATCCATAAAGGCTCCAGAACTATGACACACAAAGGCTGAAGTAATGACCGACCAGACCCCAGCCCAGCAGCTAATCCTCAGAGGCCTGCATCCTCTCTTTCAAGATAGGCCCGTCTGAACCCATGTAGCAGAGTAAGCACCCTCCAGCTACCCTGTCATGGTTCTCTTCTCTCTACCATGCAATTTCTAATTAAATCGCTTCTTGTAAATTTGTGCTTGTGTTTAATTTCCATTATTACTAAAAGCAGGGATTCTTGCTGGGCAGGAACAAGACTGTAGCACCCATTTTCCAGTTCTCCTGTGTGGCTCAGAGAAAATTTCTTTCTTTTTTTTAAAAAATGCATTTGGTACAGGGTCTCACTACACAGCTTGGACTCCTGTTTTTCGCCTCCCCATTGCTGGGATTACAGCGCCACCACCTGGCCTCTGTGGCCAGTTCGGCACGCCCAGGGACCGGCCGCGCTGTTCTACCTAATGTCCTCAGGTCCTCAATTCCCTCAGACCCACGGGCGCAGCTGTGCACAGGGCCATGACACTCAGTGTCGCCTTTTGATGTTCACTTCAGGCAGGCCACCTCAATTGCGCGGACAGAGAAGCTCTGAGACGAGCTCTTGCCGTCACGACCTCAGTCCACAGTCCTGGGGAGCGCTTTGCTGCTTGTGAACCTTCATGGAGGCACCAAGACCAGAGAAGGCACCTGAAAGATCAGACTTAGATATGCTTGTATTTTCTTGAATAAGCCATTGGGTTGCACACTTGCCCTGAGTTACAGCGTGCAGTTTTGGCTTGGCAAATTCTTCCTAATCTGTGTTTTGCCTTTCATCACAGACGTCACCCTGGTCACTACCTCTTTTCAAGCCCTAAATGGGTCACTTTGAATTCCCAAGACCTCATAGGGATCAGAGTTGAGTTCAGCCTATCTTGAGCTTTGACTTCACTGGTGACACACCCACAGACGGGGTCACCCTGATGAGGCCGCTGGCCTCCACATCCTCACCTATAGCTAGTGGTAGAATTTATCTCTTCCTTACTCGCTCCAGTCCTAAAGGATACCTTTTGTTTCTGTATCTTAGGGAAGAGTCTACAGGGTGTTCAGGGTCTCATTACTAGATCGGACTTGTAGTGATCCGCCCATTTATAGCCCCCAAGAACTGGGATTACAGGCACGCGCCACCATGCCCAGTCTCAGTCGCTGTCTCAGCGTGCTCCAGGGGCAGGGCCTGCAGGCCTAGGGATCAAATCTCCTGCCCCTGCGCCTGCTTGCAGGTGCTTTAATCTGCTGAGCTATTGGACCGGCCCTCTAAAGGATACTTTGGTCACCTTTTTGGTTGAAAAAAATGGAGATTGAGGGAAATTGCTTGCTTGTATTAGTCAGGTTTTTCTTGCTGTGACAATATATGTGTTAGGATCTCCTTTAAGTTAGAAAAAGTACATTTTCTTTATGTTTTCAGAGGTTTTAGTCCATAACTAATAGCTCATCATCATGGGAGCATGTGGTGGAGGAAACACACTCTTCACAGGCTAGACAGAAGCCAAAAGTAGCAAAGAAAGGGCTGGAGATCTGCTACCCCTCAAGGGCATATTCCCAGCACTGCAGCTTTTTTTGACAGGCCCATCTCCCAGATATTCCACCTCCCTACAGAACCCACCTCCCAGTCCTTAGCAGGGCTAGAGTTTGCATCTTGGATGCACCCCAAAGTCTATATATTCAAGGAGCTGTCCCCAGCTCCTTGAACAAATTTCTGGTACCTTAATGACTCAGGGTGTGAAAATCTGTATTTTTGCTTTAATTTGCACAGTAATCCAAACATATACATTGAAACATTTGAAAGGACTGGCCAAATAGCTCAGTGGATTAAAGCGCCTGCAAGCAGGCACAGGGACCAGGGGTTTGATCCCTAGGCCTGCCATGCCAGCCCAGCCCCCAGGGTGAGCTGAGATGGCAGTTGAGACGAGGTGTGGTGGCATATGCCTGTAATCCCAGCTCTTGGAGGCTGTAAACAGGCAAATCACTATGAGTCCGATCTAGTAGTGAGACCCTGAACACCCTGTAGAACCTTCCCTAAAAAATTAAAAAAAATTTTTTTGAGATCCAGAGTAAGTGAATCTCTCTCTCCCCCCGGAATTGGAGATTGAACTCAGGCCCTTGTGCTTGCCAGGCAAGCACTTATTCTACTGAGTTATCTCGCTGGCCCCTTAAGAACAAGTAAACTTGAAAGAACAAAGTTGGATTATTTTATTTCAGATTTTACTGAAAAATAGTAGACAAAGAAGTGTGTAGCTTGCACAAGGATGGACAGGGCCAGGAGATAGCTCAGTGGCATAAGCACCTGCCTGGCAAGGGCAAGGTCCTGAGTTCAAGCCTCAAGCCCTAGTACCAAAAAAAAAAAAAAAGGAAAGACACTGGTCAACAGAATAGAAATGAGTGAACACACACACACACACACACACACAACTGTGCACAAATATCCAACTGATTTTTCAAGATTGCTGAACCATGCTACTCCTGGGATAATCTAATATTCACATGCAAATTGGACTCTTACCTCACAGAGCATATACATAACTGAAGGAAAGTTTCTCATTGGCTTAAATTGAGAGCTAAGATGGCAGAACTTCTAAAAGAGGACACGGCACAGGCTTCAGGTCAAACAATGAATTCTAAAACATGACACTAAAACCCCAGTGATGAAGAACAGATAATTGGACTTTTAGGAGAATTAAAAACATATTTGATTCTACCTACCTTGGCCTAAACAGCATCTGAGGAATGGAAGAAAATGGCTTTGGGCTGGCCAAATAGCTCAGCAGATTAAAGTGCCCACAAGCAGGGGTTCGATCCCCAGCCCTGCCATGCTGGCTCTGCCCCTGGGGCGATGGCAATTGAGACTGGTCGTGGTGGTGCATGCCTGTAATGCCTGCGCTTGGGAGGCTGTAAACAGGTAGATCACTACGAGTCTGATCTAGTAGTGAGACCCTGAACACCCTGTAGACCCTTCCCTAAAAATACAAAAAAAGAAAAAAAAATTTCAACTAATGTAGCTGAAAAATAAATTTTGCTTAATATACAAACTGTCATCACAACTCAATGAATAAGTCAATAAATTTCAATCTAAAATAGGTGAATTAAAGAAGTGAAATTTGTACAAAATGGAGTATTACTCAGCTATAAAAAAGATTAATCTCAAGGCTTTTATAGGTAAATGAACACAACAAGAGACTATATTGTAAGTGAAATAAATCAGAACTGCATGTGCAAACATCATGTTGTCTCACTTGTGTGAGAACTGAAAGAGTAAACAAAAATCTGGAAGGTACAGTAAATACTGTGAAAGGGAAAGAATCTGTCCAATGGGTAAGAAAAACTGGGATGAAGAAAAAGATAAAAGAAAGAAGGGGGAAAAGATATATTTCTGCTATCCACAGGCTAGTCTGGATACTTTGTACTGCTCTTTTCTCCTGCTCTGTTGAAAGGAGCAGTTAATGTTTAGATCTACTTTTTATTTTTATTTTATTCTTTTTAATTTCTTTCTTTTTTGGGGGGTTACTTGAAATTGAACTTAGGACCTTGTGCTTGCCAGACAGGTGCTTGGGCTGCTGAGCTATATCCCCAGTTTTTTAAAAAAAATTTCTTGTAACTTTCCCCCCCAATTTTGTAGGTTTGTATCTGATAACCTAAATAATTAATTTGAAGATAACATTGTGCAGTACAAGAATGGTAAAATTCCTATTACTTTAAAGAAATTTTCTATCATTTCCAATGCTTTTTTCTTTTTGCCATTTTGTACACTTTAACTTTTTTTAAAAAGTGGGTGAAGTGTTTGACTAAATATTTCAGGCTGGCCGAATAGTTCAGTGGATTAAAGAACCTGCAAGCAGGCCCAGGGGCCGGGGGTCCCATCCCCAGGCCTGCCGTGCCCACCCCCCCAGGGCACGCTGAGATGGGATTGTGACTGACATTGGGGCGCGCGCCTGTAACCCCAGCACTTGGGAGGCTGTAAACAGGAGGATCACTACGAGTGTGATCTAGTAGTGAGACCCTGAACACCCTGTAGACCCTTCTCTAAAATACAAAAAAAAAAAAAAACTATGAATAAACATTTCTCCAAAGGTGTTGTACAGTTTTTCTGATCAGTGGATGGAAATGCAAGTGATGTACTTCGACCTTAGAGAAATGCAAATTTAAACTAAAATGTAAAATACACTTCACAAAATGCCAGCCTTATGTTTATTTGAGAGACAAAATCATAGCATCGTACTTATATATAGGTATCATCTGAAGTTAGGTTAAATGTATCTACTTGGTAATACTTATATCAGGATTTGTATATTTATCTGTTGAAACATTTGTCACTTTCTTGGGCAAATAATTGTTTTCTAAAACTTATTTTTAAGCAATTAAGAAAAATCTGATCTTGCACTCTAGGGCATTCCATTTATATGGTACTCTGTAAGAGGTAAAAGCAGAGATAGCTGACAGGTAAGTGGTGTCTGAGGATGGAAGGCAGTTGAATTGCTGAAGACTGGGTTTCCTTAGGACAGTGAAACTATTCTGTACAATAAGAGGTCTAGCAGAGGTGGTGTGTGTCTAGGGGTTGACAGCTGTGTTGAGTGTCTCCCAGTCCATACTGAATAAAAGCAGTTACCCTAAGGCAGAGGTAATAAAGTCTGACACAGGAGGAAGGGGCAAAGGGCCCACCAGTGAACTGATCTGCAGTCTCACTACTGTCCCCTCTGCACATGGTCAAGTGAGACATTTCCAACCCCAGGACTCAAGGGATCTGAAAGCAGAACAGATGGAAACCTAATTGCCACACACCTACAGCCCTGAATCCAGAGCTGATGAACAGTGGGACTCCGGGTAAAGTGGAGGGCTGCAAAACAAAACAAAGCAAAACAATACAATACAAAACAATGGCAACAAGAACAAAAAACATGGAAGTCACCTGTCTCCCACTATACAACAAGAATGTTGCACACAGAACATATAGCCCCCTGCCTAAGGCTGTGGGCTTTGACAGGCTGGGCCACAGCTCCCCTCTCACTTGACAATGTGTAGAGGAATGACAGAAACCAAAACTGGTTCTGCCACAGTTACAGGAAGCAAAAGCGGAGAACAGCTCAGAAGGAAGGGAAATGAGTTCTGTGATGATTAGAGCTAACAAAGCGAAGAGAAAAAGTGTCCTCCTGCTGCTTCTGTGGGTGGGGCTGAAACAGACATTTGTGGGCTCAGCGCTTGGACCATATGCTTTCTGGCCACATACGAGGCAAGGAAAGTCGGTGGATGGAGGACAAAGGAACGTCCATGATATTTACTTTCCAAATTGACCAAGGTACTTGGACAGGCAGCATCTGCAGAAGAGCATGCCCAGAGCTCAAAACCAGGACACAAGTTAGGAATGATCAAAGCCTCACGGCCTTAGGTAAGCGACTGCGAGCCCCACGGGGGGAAATGCATAGATAACAGAACCCACAGCGTCTTGCCAAGGTCCAGGAGCTGTGTGCGACTCTGGGTCAGTACCATAACAACAGGGTGAAGGGTTTTATTTTTTATTATCTTGGTAATTTTATTTATGGATTTGGGTGAGCCTGACCATTTTCATTTTTTTTGTTTTCCCTCTTTTCCTTTTCCATACACTCCTTTGGTTCTCCGTTGTTAGTACTGGTTGTTGATAATATGTTAAATTTCAGAGGTCTGCACTTGGCCTACTTCCTCTTGTCCTGCAGTAGTGTGTCTTCCCTCCTACCTTTCAATTCTCTCCTCATTGTATTTGCAGTTTCTCTCCACTCCTCATTTTCCCCTCATTCTCTCCGTCTGTCTGATGGCATAAATATAATAGGGGAACGTATCGGTGTACTGAGGATCACGACTCATCAGCACTACGAATTAAACAGTGCCACCACGAGGCGTGCCAGGGCAACCCTCAACAAAAATGGTCTTTGAGGAGCCAAGCGAAATTACCAGAAACACATCAACAGGTGCCAAAATCTCACAGCCTCCCTGAATTTCTAAACAGTTTCCATCCATCCTCACATATTTTCTTGTCTACTCTCTTAAATTCCACCCTTTACCCCACATACAAAATAACTTGGAGCCAGTCTGGGTTCAATTTTTCTAACCCATTGACATTTCTCCTACCTTTGTCTCCTCCCAGTGACATGCCAACTCCTCTATGCACTTCCTTTACAGGTCCTCCTGCCCCCACATCCCAGCACATTATGGTCTGTAAGAGGGTATTGACCAAAAGTGAAATGATCAAAACAAGGTTTCATGTTTATGACTGACGTGTGCTTGGTTCTGTTGACACTCATAACCAGAAGAAATTCTCCTTGTACAATAGAGTGAAAGGGACCAACCCAATTAAATTGAGTAATTAGAAAGTGTAGGCAACATCACTGTTCAAACAGAGCTAAGAACACATCACTGGAAAACAGAGCCTAACTAAAGACTCCCCCATATCAATGAAGAACTTTCTTCATTCTATTTGACCTCAAACCTCTATATACATACAAAAATAAAAGCAAGATGCCTAAAAAGACCCCCAACTCTCCCAAAGAAGACCCAAGGGGCCCTCTACAGAAAGAAGAGAAAATACCAGACAGCTAAAATCTATAAAATGATTACAGAGAAGGCTGGGGAGACAGCTCAGTAGAAGAAGTGCTTGCCTGGCAAGTGCACAGTTCTGAGTTCAATCCCCAGTACTGAAAAAAAAAGAAAAAAATGATTACAGAAAGAACTAAAGGAACTCAGCAAGTTCAAAGAAGGCATTGTCCAAAAAACAGTGAAAGTAAAACCCAATTATAAGAGCAGATCAAAGTGATTTAAAATATGAATGACAAATGTCCCAGCTATGGACTCCAAAATGATTCCAAACTAGCCAGAGATGCATAAAAGTCCTATAGATTTAATCAGTAGCAGAAGTGATCACAGCTGATGGCAGCTTTCAGAAATGGAGAATCAAATGGAAACTCATGTTGATTTACTCAGATGAGCCTCAGAAATAATGATTACATGAAAAAGCCATCCAGCAGCATGAAGAAGATTAACACGCGAGTACTTGGAGTGACAGAAGAATTAGAAAACAGCACACACAGATAGAAATATCTATAAAAATCATAGCATAAAACCCCAAGTATAAGAAAACAATGAAACACACAAGTAAGCAAGGCTTGTAGAACACCATGTCACTACAGGGAAAAAAGAAGGCTCACTTGACAGGTCATAGTCAACATCCCAGAGGTCCCACAGAAAGACAGAGTTACAAAATCTGACAGAGAAAAGCAGAAGATCATGTACAAAGGTAAACCCAGTGGGATTCCTGCAGTCTTCCCAACACAGACATTAAAGCCAGGAGACTTGGGGTGAAATGCTTCAAACCCCAGAAGAAAAAAGCTTAACTGACAGTGATGTTATCATTCCTTTTAAAATTATCTTCTGTGGTTTATTTGTTACAATGTGTGCTTAACCTAACAACACTATGTGTTGGCTAATTCTAACTCTCCCTGTAGTGTTTTAAATGCTAGTTCACTTGGTATTTCTCTGTATCATCCATACTGTTGTTTACTCCTTTTATCCACTGAAGTCATAAAACCAGGGTACAGTAACTGTAGTTGCAGGGAGAATGAATACTGTGAAAAATGTATGGGGATTTTGATGCTCTATCACAGGTGAAAACACGGAAAGGAACACATTACACAGTATAATGTGCAGGAAGACTCTGTTTCTAACAACCAAGAATTAGGACACCCAAATGATGTGAAACACGACACAAGCTCCACTACAGCCCCACTGAGCTCTCTAAGAGAGCTTTCTTCATACGATAGGACAAAGAACTTGGCTAACCTTCTGATTTGAGAAGGTAGAGTTCAGAGCGCAGAAGAGCAGCTGCTCGCTTTCAAGCCATTCTTCACATTCAGCCACGTCAAGGGCTAAGGGCAACGGTGTCTGTGTGTGCGCAGCGCTGTCTGCTCTGTGGGCATCACTCTGGGGAGCCACAAGTGTCCGAAGCCTGCACATAAGGACGAAGACAAGGAGTGGTCATTTAAATGCCTTGGCCTTCAAATATTTTAACTTGCACTTGAATATAAACACATAGAGGCCTCTGTCTAACCGAGCTATCTTGGAAAAACACAGCGATGAAGGTATATCCTGTAGAGAGAAGGGAAGTTATGGATCTTAATAGGTTAAAGGACCCCATGCGGACCTCGTCCCCTTTTCCTAGGATTTCTTGTGAGTGCTGATATATTCACTATGCTATAAGGTGATTTACATAGCCTCTTTACTTATAAGCAGAGTGCAATTATTGTTAAAAGAAGGAATAAAATGTATGGCTCATCCCTTCTATTTCTTTCTGTATAAAATCTCAAATCTGCACTAAAGTTGAAGATAGGCTGCTCTCTCTCTGTCACCTCATATGTGCCAGAGTCTGAGCAGTTAGCATGGGTTACAGCACTCCTGCTTTATCTGTTCATGTGAAACAAGTATATACTTAATAGGATAATAGAACAGAGTTGAGAGAATTTTTAAAAATCAAGATGAAGCTTTGACACACTCGTACTTTTTCGAAGCCCCTGAATACAGTCATCGAGTCCTGTGGTTGATCCCACAGTTGCATGTGCTGGAAGGTTGGCTGGCAGCGTCTATGTGGGGAGACGGGAGAATGTGACCGCAGGATTAGTGCAAAGGAATAGATCATATGGAGCAAGGCCCCTGGAAGGTGCTAGGACGTCTCTTAGGGGATCCTGGCTGGCTCTCTTTGGTGTGTTCATATAAAGAAGCATGATTGTTTCTTCTCGGTTTTCTGGTTTTCCATCTCAACATATTTGCTTCCTCTAGTAGATGCCTTCTCCATGCACCAGCCATCCTGTAATTTTAACCACGGAGGCCCTTATTCGAGTGAAACAGATTCTGGACACCCTGCTTTTACACCTCCAAAGCAGTGACTTCAATAAATTTCATTTCTAATTCATTATCCAGCCATAAGCATTTCATTACAGAAAATAGTAATACATCTGGAAAATCAAATACTCTTGTATATATTTGGGAGTAAACTTACCTGTAAAATATAACTGTTGTGTTCTGTTGTTAGACCAGATCACCTAGGTTCTGAGCAGATTCTTTCATTTTCCCATAGTAATAATTAGACATGTAGGATGAAGACTTCATTCTGTGCATTACAGTACGCTTCTGAGTCTGACACTGCCCTGTAGATTCTTTCTTCATGACTGAATGTGTTTGTCTTCTCACAGTCATGCCGGCAATAGTGTCCTCCACACTGCAGGCCCTACACTCATCCTGACCTGCTTCTTAGAGCCCTGAACCTTTTCATCCCTCTTGGTGTAGGGGGTGGGGGGGTCTGTTTTCAGGTTGTAAAAATCCTCATTAAACAAAGGCAAGGAATCCCATATCCTTAAGAAGAAAAGCATTTTACATGCATTCATGCCTGGGGAGATAGCTCAGAGGAATAAGCACTTGCCTGGCAGGTGCAGGGTTCTGAGTTCAATCCCCAGTACTGCAAAAAAAAAATTCAGTGTTTGGCACCATCAACCTGCACAGAGCATTACATGCATTCCCACAACATGCATTGGATGTGGAGAAGCATGCCCGCAAGCCAAGTTTTTGGGAGGATGAAGCAGGAGAACAGTTGTGAGTTTGAGTTCAGAACCTGACTCAATTGCATAGCAAAATCTTGTCTCAAGGAAAGGAAGAAAAGAAAAGCAAAGAAAGAAAGGAAAAAAAAAAGAACAAACCTACATAGCGAGTATCAAAGGAGTGTCAGATCTCTGGCTTAAAACAGTGGGTGTCAACAGATTAGCTCAAGGACAGGAAGATGGGTAATACAATGAGTAAGTCAGTAGAGTACAAATCTACAAGTCGCACTAGCATAAAAGCCTTTGGAAAGTATTACACTCATTGCTAAAACAAGGTAATTGAAAAATTTCAATTCTCTTTCTACAAGTAAAAGCTACAAAATTTGTTCTGCCTATATCTTACATATGTACAATTTTTGAGTATCATTTAAAAATGTAATAACAGGTCTCCTTATTACTATTCAATTTTTGTATATACGCCAGCAAAGACAGTACACCATTACTATTCAAATTAGCACAAAATATTTGATTCTTCTGCAGAGTAAAAGGACAAACAGTAAGAAAAAAAGAGAGAGAAAAGTTATTGTAATCCAGCATGGACAACATATATAAAAGTATACCTTGCGTTAGTATAATTGTCTTATATGTTTTATATTTTGGGCCCTTTATCTGGTTGTTTATATGTATGATAATTTGTGGGGACTTGGTGTCTTAGTGTAATCTGAGGAGAAATTTCCAGAAGAATGAGGAAAAGATAGATAAGGTACAAGAGCTCGGTTCCGTTGGAAGTCTGTTTGGCTGATCGGCAAAAGACTCCCCAAAACAACAGGAAAGGGACTGGTGAGATGGCTCAGTGGTCTAAAGCGCCTACTTAGAACAAGCTTAGCAAATCACAGGGACTGTGGTTCAATCCCCCAGCCCCACATGCCAGCCAGCCCCGCCCCCTGGTGGGCTGAGCTGGACACACAACACACACACAAATAAATAAAAAAAATTTAAAAAAACAGGAGAGGCATTTATTTATACCTTTGCAAAGTTAGTATTAGTAGAAACAAGGTTGTCTAACAATTAATAGCCAACATTGACCATGCAGGATGTGTTTCTCAAGACTGAGGTAACTGGACTGCTTTAGGCACTCTGGCCTTAACCTACCCTCCTACATATGATAAATTTGCAGCTTCAGTGGTTCCCAACAATAATTAGCATTATAAGGATATAAATGAATATATCTGATGCTGTCAGAAGAGGAGAGGTAGAAGGGAAGAGCAAAAAAGAATGAAGACTTGTTGTGTGTATGTACTGACTTCCCACAATTAATGTAATCGCTATACATGGCAAACACATACTAGGAAAAGTTAAAAGTCAGGTCTTCTGTGGTGGTGCATCCCAGTCATCCCAGCAGTTCTGAGGCTGAGACAAAAGGACTGCTCTGAGTTCCAGGCCAGACTGGTCTATGTAGCGAATTCAAGACGAACCTCAATTGCGGAGTGTGACCCTTTCTCAAAAATTAAAATTAAACCTTCAAAATCAAAAATTAAAAAAATTCTTTCACGACACTCACTTGTACAGGTAAAGTTGATAGGAATTCTGTGTACCAACGCGTTCCTGTCTCCTTGCTCACCCTACATTCAAATCCATGAATGTCACACATGATTTCTTTGAAGATCACTAACTCATAGCAATCGCTGACCTTTTTATCTTTTTACCACTTTTAACCCTTATTTTAAGGATGCTCCTGTTTCCTTGGCTTTTGAGTCCTAAACTGTCAATTATAATTATTTTCATGACAAAGAAAGTACATATAAGGGCCAGCCAAATAGCTCAGTGGATTAAAGTGCCTGCAAGCAGGGGCTGGGGGTTCAATACCCAGGACTGCTGCGCGCCTGCAATCCCAGCACTTGGGAAGCTGTAAACAGGCAGATCACTATGAGTCAAATCTAGTAGTGACCCTGAAAACCCTGTAGACCCTTCCCTAAACTACAAAAAAAAGTACACATATTGTTCTTTCTCTGTGTGGCTATTTTTTTTCTTAACTCCCTCATCAATCTGCACAGCAAAAGACCAGATCTGGTAAGACTCAGCATTTAGGATTTATTAAGACTTTATGGGGCTGGGGAGATGACTCAGTGGAATAAGCGCTTCCTTGGCAAGCGCAAGGCCCTGAGCTTGATCCCCGGTTCCGCAAAATAAATAAATAAATAAATAAAAATAAATAAATTAATTCATTAATTTTTGTATATTTTAGGGAAGGGTCTACAGGGTGTTCAGGATCTCACTACTACATCAGACTCATAGTGATTCGCCTGTTTACAGCCTCCCAAGAACTGAGATTTCAGGGGTGCACCACCACACCCAGTCTCAGTTGCCATCTCAGCACGCCCTGGGGATGAGGCTGGCATGGCAGGCCTGGGGATTGAACCTCTGGCCCCTGAGCCTGCTTGCATACACTGTAATCCACTGAGCTATTTGGCCTGCCCAAGACTTATAAATTTTATTAAATTGTCATTAATTATTTAAATTTGCTAAGTGTTTGAGTCTCCCAAGTTACACGTAAGGTAGTTCTTTTTATTATTGCCATGGGCAAGAAAGACAAGAAGTACACAAGTGAGCAAATGGCACAGACCATACATCTTACAAGGGGCAATCTGAGAGCCTTTTTCTGTGAATTAGTCTGCTCTCTCACCCTCTCAGTTCTGACCACATTTTAGCATAAGCAGTACTAGAGCAACAGGGCCTGCTTTCTACCTGTAGAGGCAAACTTCCTCAGATTCAGCGACTCTCGATATTTTTTTTTTCATTTTATAAAAAGAATACACAATAATATTAAAACAGAAAAATTACAAATGACACAGCATTTCACTAAACAAAATAACATGGATTTCCCATTATTTGTTGAATTCTACAGCACTATTCTTCCTTTTGTGGGGCTTCGCGTTTTATAGTCTCCAGCAAAGGAAATTATGACCATCCCAGCCTCTTCTGTGCCCAGGGTAGTAACGTGCCTCAATTATAGAAGGAAGCCAATACTCAGGATAGTGGTGATGGAAGGCCAACTGGAACAAACAAGAGCACACACATCCAGCGAGCATTACACTGCTGCTCTCGCCTCTCCCTTTAGTACTGAAGACAAAGTACCCGTATGTGTGTTAGCCACGTTAACAGTCAAAACAACGTGGAGACGAAGACAAGGCCTGGGAGACGGGGAACACACCAGCAAGGAACTGCATCCTGGAAGCTGTGTATTCACGACTACTGCATATTGGATTAATGTATCACTTTTTATGGGATCAACATGTTTGCTAAGATAATAATCAAGTTTTCTAATTTTCAGAACAAATCACAATTTCCTTTAAATAAAGGAGATACCCAGAAGTCTTCTTTCCCATCGAAAGGAAATGTCCCATTCTCTATCAAATGGTTAAGCAGCTGTGGTGCTTCCTTTGATACAAATGACTCCCTGCTTCAGTGTAAGAGTGGGGAATACTCACTGGTGTACAGTGAGCAGAGAAGGGATGTTTCAGGTGAGAGTGATACAGGGAGAAACACTGATCTTGGGTGGGTGAACTCCAAATGATGTAAGGAACCTCCAAATGACATAGAGAAAAATGATCTCTGGACCTGACCTGCACGAGTTCGTGTTGTCTAAAATCAAAGAATGAATTTCAGGAACAGATGCAGGTTATGAGCAATATCAATATATATATTTTTTATTTTTATTATTTTTATTTATTTATTTTTTTTTGTGGAGCCAGGGCTTGAACTCAGGCCCTTGCGCTTGCCAGGGAAGCGCTTATTCAACTGAGCCATCTCTCTGGCCCCAAAATATATTTATTGAGGGAAGGAAAGCTCCTCTCCAAGAGAGGGACAGGAGGGGGGGCCTGAGTGGGTTGTCCCTGAGAAGCTGTCTCTTCCAGGGACTTTCATAGAGTAAAACAATGTGGTGAGGTGGGGTCAAAGGTGATGGAGAACATGTGATGTCACTTAGGTAGGCATGAGATGGGACAAAACTATGGTCACCCAATGGGATTACAAGCCCCACTGCTCAGGTAAAATTGATTACATCCAAGACCAAATGGGAAAGTCAGTCACGTAGCAGGCAGGCATGAATACAGGACAGGGTCTCTTCCTGTTGGGGGTTGGGCTTGTGACTCATTTGGGCTCTTTCAAGGTGATTGATACCTATTTAGGATATCAATCCCTAATGCCCATCCCTAGGGAAGTATGTCACTGTTCCCTCTTTTTGTCTTGGTCTTCAGCTGTGGCCCAGTGAGAATGTCTCTCTTCCCAGTTGTAAAGTCGCCTTGTTTTCCATCTTGTCTCCTTGAGGGCCTGACCCTGTCTAACTGGCTGTAACAGTTCTATCTAATTTGGCTGCCTGCAACAATAGGATCTTGAAAGTGTGGCAGATTCGTGACTCTTCCACAGTACCCCTGCCTTTTGTCTTCCCAGCACCGCCTCCTGCAGCCCATCTGAATGCAGGGAAGGTAAATGCATGGTAGGGGAAACAGCATAGCAAAGCACTTGTAATCACTATTCATATCTCCACAATAAAGGATGCACAGTGCTACTTAACAGGTGGCTTTTCCTGTGATCATCTACATTACTGATGTAAAGAGTTTAGAGCTCAGGGAGTCATTAAGTTCAGAGGCTTTCCTCTTTCTAATTCTTTCTCAATGAAGTAAAGGCAATCTGCACAGTATGACCAGGATTCACTACATATTTGTTACAGTGTCCAGAATCCATGAGAGACATACCCTAGGCAACTCTCAGGAAATCTGTTCATGCTCTATGACCAAAGACTCCTGGCTGAAGGTGTGAGGAAGCTGTCTCTAAGCCTGATCTACGCATGATGTTTAGTAACCATGGAGTACACCAGAACACGACATAGAAATCATACACTAACAACAGTTTAGAAATTTTTCCTTCTTTCCTCAAGTACATGTAGCTGTTTTCTTGTAGTCCTTCTTTTTCTCTAATTTTTGGTCTGCAAACTTAAGTTAACCCTCCAGAAGAGAAGCTTAATGATGTTATTACCCTAAAACATAGGCTGTTGAGCTTAACATCAGTATCTGTCTGAATATCAAATGCCTTAGACATAACATGGAACAGATATTTTCCGCCAATCATTGATATGCTAAACTTTAAATCCATCCAGAATGTGAAAAAAAATAGTAAAAAAAAATAGATATAAACAATTACAAATTTTTACACAGAAATTTAGAAATCTAACCATATACAACATTGTAGCAGGACAGTCCTACGACATCTTTTCCTTGTCTATTGTTTTATCACCTTTTTTTAAAAAAAACAAAAATTTACTTGAGAGTATAGCAGTAATTGATATGACATTAGAAGCAGCACGCTTTTAGAAGACTAGACTGACAGGGATGCCAAGCATGGCCCCAGTATTACATGTTGCTATCCTTGGTGCAGTTGCTTAGTTCACATGTATTAACATATATAGTTAGTCAGGGTGAGAATCCTACCAATTAACTGCTAGTTTCAAAAACCTGATGGAGATTCTCAGGATCACTGCCTTAACCATCTTGTGTCTATAACTGTATGGTTTTGCCCCTCCCATGTTTCCTAGCTTTTCTCCTTGCCCTCTGTTTAATCCTTAAATTCTCACTTTTCATTTAGTTGTGTTATACCTTTCAATTTTTATTTCTTCTTTTGAGTTGTTACACTAGGGAGACTATATGATATTTATACATGTGGGTCTGCTTTATTTCCATGTTAACTGTTTTCTAGTGACAATATCTGCTTTGTAGTAATTCTATGAAGAAGAATGGAACAGCACTGAACTTGATGAATGCCAAAAAATATTTACAGAATACAAAGCAGACTAGTTGTTCTGAAAAAAGTGAGCTGATCTAAGGAATTAATCCATCGCTGAGATTAAGAATATAGTTATTATTAGGAAGATGGTTTTCTGTGTTCTTTTTCAAAATAGCACAGTGAGACCTCTACTAATATTCGCCATTTATTTGAAAAAATAGATCTTTAATTTCTGCACCCATTTTATGGTTAAAATAACAGTACCTGACACATCTTTAATGAAAGAAGTCAAGCCAATTCAGAAATAGATTTCTAGTTCTAGTTCCACTAGACCTCTACCTAGCGTAATTATCCTTACCAATATCATGGTCAAACACTACTCACATTGACCCATAAATGCAAATGCAGAGATAGAGACAGACCCTCATACAAATAAATCACTGAAGTATTTTATGTTTATAGTTGATATTTTTAATCTTTTCCTGTCTCTGTCTCTCTCCTTGTTTTGTACAGGGTCTCACGACACAGGCCAGACTCATAGCGATTCTCCTATCTCAGCCTCCCCAGTGCTGGGATTACAGGCATGCACCACCATATCTGGGTTTCAGTGGCCAGCACAGAATGCCTGGGGTTCTGGAGCCAGCATGGCATGCTGTACTGAGGATTGAACCTAGATCCTTGTGCTCGCAAGGCAGGCACTTAGATGGCTGAGCTATCTCTCCAGGCCAGTCACAGTCGATCTTTAGAAAAAACGGCCCTAGGATTTTGATAGATTTTACCACTGAAAGCTTGTATTGGGATTACACATATTTGCATTCTCTGCATCTGAGACTGTCAAAGTCAGAGACTAATGCAAAAATCAGTGAGTCAAGGCTGGGCTTGGAGGCTAACCCAAGAGGACTGCTGCAAGTTTATGATCAGTCTGGGCTAATACAAAGTCAATAAAAGCTGGTCTATACTGCACAGTGAAACCCTCTCTTGGGCAAAATATCTATGGAAATAAAATGTATTTATACACCACTAAGTTAATAAGTAAATACTACAGAAATTAGAAAACACTTCTCAATATGATTCCTGCTATTTCATGTTATTTTGATTGTATTCTGCTTGCTGCTTTTTCCCGCTATGCTGTTCTGCTTCTTTTCTCTTTTCTTCAAATTTATAATCATCTGAAGGATTCCAATATTCAAAACTGAAACAATTATAAAATTCTATGTAGTCTGGAGAACTGATTAGTCAGAATTTTGCAAACTGTAGACACAGCACCAAGCAGCAAATTGTAAGTGTGCTTGCTGAAGTTAAGTAGTAATAGTGTCTTCAATTTTCTTTTCTCTAGCACTGCTTTTAAAAATTCAGCGAAGGTATGAAACTGAGCGGAAAAGTAAGTATTTAACAATGAAAGAAAGAAAAACATCTGAGCCTTTGTGTTTCATGACCTCCTCTCTCTACAGTGAACAAAGAGGGGGCTGAGCTGCTGAGTGAAGCTACTTTGTTCCCTCAAGGTAGGGGCTGGGTCAGAAAGCATTACCCGGTTTCTATAGGCTCCTTCATTTACATAAAGTCTGAGGCTGCTTTTATACCAGATTAGCAGGGGTGAGTAGCTGTAATGTCAATGATCACAAAGCTTAAAATAGCTGTGGCCAACAACAACAACAACAACAACAACAACAACAATAAAATGCTGAGCGTAATTAAGGAATTTGGAGAATAGTTTTTAAGAAAAGTAAAGAAGGACTAACCATCACCACACTTCCTCAAAAAAAAAAAAAAAAAAAAAAAAAGTAGTCCAGAATTAGGAGAGTAGCACAGGTAATGTGGAGACAGGGTCAATTTGAAAAACAAGTCTGAGATTAGAAAATCAATTTTTGGGTTTTGGGTAATGAATGACCCGGACGCAAGTAAGGACTACTGTGCTGGAACAGAAAGTCAGGACACACAGAAAAGCAAAGTCTAGTTGCTGTTAACAAACAAACTAAAAAACAAAAAACCAAACTAAACCACTCAAAAAAGACAAAAACCATAAAACCCTCGCAAAACTTCAACTTTGCACCATTTTTAAAAATTAAGGGGCCAGCATACGCGCTTCCCTGGCAAGGGCAAGGGCCTGAGTTCAATCCCCGGTTCTGCCAAAAACCAAATAAATAAATAAATAAAAATAGTACTTTATAATTGAACACAGCAACGCTAGAGAATGCTTATCTCGAGGTTGACCTTGCACCTGCCTGACAGGTCTGTGCCACCGACTGAGCTGTGGACCCGGCTCGTTGGAATGGGAATCCTGAAACCCCTACAACTCCTCTCATTCGAAAGCTATTTTTCATATTTTAAAAGAACAAAAGTTGAGAACAGCGAAACTTAAGAATAAAACGGTGGTCTATTAAAAAAAAGTATTTAGCATAGGCTAAGTCTTTCCAGCGTAAGTACATTTGGAGCGGCGGCTTTCACAGAGACCAGAATCAACTGGACCGCAGAAAGGAACACAGTGGGAGACAGGCACCTCTCGCCCCTCTTTCCGCCATTGCCCGGCCGATTGTTCCCTCCCGGCCGCCGTCCCGCCCATGCACCACGTGATCTCCCGGTAGCGCACGGCCGGCTTGCCGGCTGACGCGGAAAAATGGCGCACTTCCGGCGCGGCGAGTTTACCCCCCCCACCCGGAAGCGCCGGGTGAGAGCTGCGCGGTACCGGCTACGGTGTTGAGTTCTCTAGGGCTCGGCCGCGGGCCGTTCTGTCTCGTGTGAGAGTGTGACCGTTAGCCTAAGCGATTTCATTGCCCGCTGCGACTGAAGAGAAACGTGAGCTTTGCCCACGCACTCGGACAGTTGCGCAAATATAATACGTCACAGAGCGGCGACAGGGATGCCGATTCGCAGGCATGAGCCCGAGTCTCTAGCGCAGACCTGAGTACATCCGCGTGTGTCAATGAAAATGAGCGGCCCCGGCGGGGTGGCGGGCAGCTCGCGCGCCAGTGCGCCGCGGTGGGCGGGCGCAGTGACGGGAGAACTCGGCCCGGCCGGTCTGCCCCGCGTCGGGGCAGGGACTCACAAATGACACCCCGCCCGCAGCTGCAGCTCAGTTCAGGTTTTGAAACAAGCAAGCATAAAGCCCCTTTGCTGAAATGAACACGGACTGCACTTCCTAGTCTCGGCTCTCCATCTTGGACCAGGAGCGCCCCTTGAGCCTGCGAGGGCCTGCGTCTCCACGGACGCTAGGTGGCGCCGTCGGCACGCCGGTGACGGCCCGGCGCGGGGCTGGGCGCGGGGCTGAGCGCGGGGCGGCCACAGCCCGAGAGGAGCCCCCCGCCGGGCCGCAGAGCCAGGCGACGCGAGCGGGGACGGAGCTGCAACTATACCAGCTCTGTTAAGTAGGCCCCATAGTAGCAGACGGACACAGTGAATATGAATGAAATGCAGACATTCATAGGGAAGAAAATGCCTAATATTCAACTTGTGAAGATTAAATTCTTCTGAAACTTGTCTCATTGCTATTTCTCAATAAAATCATCATCATCATCATCATCATCATCATCATCATCATCTTGGCAGAACCAGGGATTGAACTCAGGCCCCTGCCAGAGAAGCGCTTATTCCACTGAGCCATCTCCCCGGTTAATTTTAAAATTAATTTAAAAAAATAAAAAAAAAATTTTTACTCCTCAAAAAAAAAAAAAAAAAAAGACATTAAAAATGTCTTTACATGGTCTGGTTTCTGAATACTCATGCTTCCTTTGTCTTTATGCGTTTTTTAAACTACTTATTTTCTGTCTTTTAAATCACGAAGTGTGTGTGTGTGTGTGTACTGGGGATGGATCCCAGGACC
The DNA here is from genome assembly GCF_000260255.1 of Octodon degus. Classification (NCBI taxonomy): domain Eukaryota; kingdom Metazoa; phylum Chordata; class Mammalia; order Rodentia; family Octodontidae; genus Octodon; species Octodon degus. Next base: position 749,104 of record NW_004524578.1, read on the forward strand.
TTTGCACTGAGCTGCATCCTAAGCCCTCCTTTAAAATTTCTATTTATTTATTTAATGTTGGAACCGGGTTTAAGTGAGTCTCTAAATTGCCCAGGCTGGACAGGAACCTGTGACCTGCTCACCCCAGGCTGTCGGACGCCTGGGATTCCAACTGTGTGTGCCACCATGCTTCCCCTTCAGTGACCATTTAAGTGCAGTTCATATGTGCATTTGTACCCTTCTTATGCATACAAAGAATAATGCACATTCCCTACTACAAATCTCTAAAGTTTTTTTTTTTTTTTTCTGGTGATGGGCTGGAATTCAGGATCTCACATATGCAAATGTTCTACCACTAAATTGTATCTCTGGCACTCAAGCCAGGTTTATATTGCCTACTTGATTAAAGAGGTGCTAAACGAGTAATGCATTTATCACGACTGGATGCGTGCTCATGGGACACAGTGTACATAGCACATGCTTGCCAGTTTCTTAGCTTGTAAAAATGAACATGTCAAAATACCGCCTTTTTATATAATAATTGAATATTAAATTGAAAAACATATTTAAATATCAAAGATATGATACACAAGGATAAATCTGTCAAAACACATGAAAAATTTGTACTTGGGAATAAAGACTTTCATTAGATTAAGACAATTTAATAATTGCCGTGATACACAAACTACATGGCTTGGAAGGCTAAAGATTACCGGGTCAGTTATGTTTTTTTTTTCGGAACTGAGGATTGAACTCAGACCCTTGTGCTTGCCAGGCAAGTGTTTTATTCCACTGAGCCATCTCCCTGGCCCCCACCAGGTCAATTCTTTAAAAAAATTATTTATACATCTGCTACAATCTCAAAGGAACATTCCATTTTAATTCTTCATAAATAAATATGAAAAAATGAAATTCTCAAATTTGCATGAGAAAGTAAAGGACTCTCTCAATAGCCAAACCGATTTAGAAAAAGAACAATTCCAGCTGTATGAATTACCCACCTTAATTAGTACTATAAATATAATTTACTCAATAGTGTAGTATTGCTGAAATACAGACATTCAGCTAAACAGAAAATACGGTGTCCGGAAGCAGACCTGTATTCGTATGGTTACTCAGGTACTAAGGAAGTTAAAGGGAAGGCAGTAGATACAACAAATGGTGCTGGAATGAAAGCATTTCTATATCAAAAAGCGAAACAAAATAACGTTCACTTTAATTTTCATTATATCCAAAAATTAATGCACAATGTGTCATATACATAAATGGCAAATCAGAAGACATAAACATACTAAAGAAAATATAGCAGGTAACAGCTGTAACCTTGGCTTAAGCAAATATTTGGTAGAGAGAAAATAAGTATAAAAAAGTAAGAGAAGGAGGTGGATAATTTGTATTTAATAAAAATAAAGGCTTCTCTTTGAAAAACATTGTAAAGAAAACAAAAAATGCCACAGGCTCAGAAGAAATAGTTTCAGGTAGCACTGATAGGCTTGTTGTGTGAAATATTTCTCTCTTTCTCATTCTCTCTCTCTCTCTCTCTCTCTCTCTCTCTCTCTCTCTCTCTGTCTCTGTATCTACTACCACTAATATTTTAAATACAGAATTAAATGCATTTCTTTTTAATTGGGAAGTTTGACACCTGACCAAAGAATCAATATAGATAGTAATAAAACCCAAGGAAATACACCCAATTCCACTATAAATAGAGAGATGCTCTTTTAAGCCACAAACAGATAACAGATACCCCCGTGCATCTACTAAGCTAAGTAAAATTATAAGAAGTATAGGAGTGTGAGTACAGCTTAATGGTGGGGTGCTCACCTGCATGCACAAAGGCCTGGATTGAGTTCCAGCAGCAAACGCGCGTGCGCGCGCGCGCACACACACACACACACACACACACACACACACACGGAGCCAATACCAAATGTTGCTGAATGGGGCAAGAATAATTGTCATATTTTGCTGTTGAGAGGTCAAAATGGTAGAGACTTGGTATAACACTTTGACAGTTGTTGGGCTTTGGATGCATCCATTCTGCTGTCTCTCTCCCTTGCAGTTCTCAAGTATAAGTGAACAGCATAGCAGTAATGCAGTATTCAGAGGTAGGGAAGTGTTTCCTGGAGTTGCCTGGGATTTGGAAGCAAGTTGTCCCCCAAAGATTTTTCAGTGAATCATGTTGACCCCTAAAGCATATAACAGAGGGCAGGTTACTTTATAAGGGTCTCCTTAGCTGTGGTGAAGTGTGGCACTTTTAGTTCAGTCTCCATCTACCCTGGTCAGCTTTAGGGGTAAATACAGCCATGGGGGACTCTTACAATGGATGATTCTCACAAAGAAGGCTTTTAAAAAATCTCATACTTCCTGTCTGTAACAGACACGTGTTACACAAATTGAGTGGGAGTGATTTCGGTCTCACAGGACTCAGGCTATTGGTAAAAGTATAGCCCAGGGAGTAGAGGGCAGAAGCTTTTAAATTTCTGTTCTTGGTGGTTGACATAGTTATCTGCTATTTTCCACACCATTGAAATCCTCCCTTGGTGTTGATTTCTAATGAACCTGGTTCATGAAATCGGTGTGCAGAGCTGAGTCTGGTCTGCTACAGCTATCACCTGCTGGCAAAAGCCAAGGGTCAGTGCCCTCGGTATGAAGCCTAGGGCAGAGATGTGAGCCTGGGGCACAGGATCTGGTCATTCAGCTGGACGGATTGTAAGGAAGAGTGGGTGATACGAGAGGCTCAAGGCATTTTCTCCACAGATGGGAAGGAGCTGGCCACATGGACTGAGGTACGGAGAAAGGAATGTGGAACGTGCACCATCCACAGTTGTTAAACACTTACATGATTGCTCCCTGGTAGGTCCTGAGCTTGGAAAGTGGGTACTGAGAGTAAATGTGTAATCTGGCTTTCACAGGTAGGGAAAAACACTGCCTAAAGGACGCATATGAGGGAAGGCCCAGGAGCAGGCACGCAGCCTGGCTGGCATGCATTTCTGACACGGGGAGATTGCAGACCCAAGCGACTCAGGGCACATATAGTTAGGAAAGAAGGGGCAGGCTCTGAGTCGCCATTGATGGATAACAGACATGCAGTTTTCTCAGTGTAAGAAAGGAGCAGGGTATTCTGTCTCACATCTGCAGATCCTGCTGCATCAGAGCCTGGGGCAGGAGGATTGCCAAGCCCTGGAGCTCAGGGTCAGCATGGTAACATAAGAGGAACATATCATTTAGAATAAAAATAGGGATGTAACACAGATTTCTATTTGGTTCTCGCACCTTGATGTGCACATGGGAATATTTTGGGATCCCTTCATGATGAAAAACCCAATGGTGAGATTGGGTGGCTTGAAAAACAGCCTATCAACTTCATACACACTGACTGGAGTCTCTGACAGCAGGAACCTGCTACTGAGGTACATAATTTTAGTGAGACAGCTACCACGGATGCCTCTATTAAACAGTATTCCTTGCTTGCTTTTGGGCACTGATGGGAGAATGAATGTTTTATGGTGATAGAATCCCACACAACTCTGCCCAGTCCCACTCACATGCTTACATATGTCACCAATGAAACTAGACATCTTCAACAGTTTCATTATTTCATTATCAGATAAAAAGGTAACATAAAAGACTGGGTCACCCAGAACTTCACCAGACCAGTAGGCTTCACGAAAAAGGGGCTAACTACGGAATATTTTTTCTTGGTATTTTGTTTTGTTTTTTGTCTTTCTGGGACAATGTTTCACTACACAGTTCAGGCCTTGAACTCACTTTGCAACCCAGGCTGGCCTCAAACTTGCAGTGATCCTCCTGCCTGAGTCTCCTGAGTGCTGGGATTACAGGCATGTGCCATTACATCCAGCTTTATATATTATAAAAGAACAATCTGTTTACTTACACAGGAGCTGAATACTTTGAAAAGATTCAATCAGTTCAGATTAGTGAGTTTAAGTTGTGATTCATGTAGATCACCAATCCTTTCATGTGTGTGTACATAATTCTAATCCCAGGTGTTTCAGAGACTGAGGTAACCGGATTGCAAGTTCAAAGCCAGCCTCAAATCTCAGCAAAATTATGTCTTATAATAAAAAAATAACAGCTGGATCTGGTGGTGCACACCTGTTATCTTAGCCCTCTGTAAGGCTGAGGCATGAGGATCTCAGTCTAGGTAATTTAGGGAGACCCAATTTTAGTTTAAAAAATTGAAGAAAGAACTGGACATAGCTCAGTGAAAAAGACCTGGGTGTAATGCCTACAACTACAAAGTGAAAACCAAAATCAATCCATCAGTTAATCAATCAGTCATGAAGAGGAACCTCATTCACTGGGTCAACTGAATTTACTGTATTTTCAAAAATATATGAAAAACCCTGTATACAAATATAGGTTTATTATCACTATGCTTGGCTTGAGCCAAGTATGTATGTGCTTGCCTAGCATATGTGAGAGATAATGGATTTTCCAATGCAAATATACATATGTATAGTTGTCATGTATATATCTTTACAATGCACTGAAAATCCCTTTTAATATATATCTTAGGATTTACTTCTTGGTTATTCATTCAATTCTATTGGTTAATATATCTGGGCATATTGTTGTAACTACCATAGCTTTGTAATAAATTTTGCAATTAGAAAGTATGAGACCCTGCCGATTTTCATTTTCAAGACTGACTGGGTTTCTCAGAGTCTGCATAGTTCCTTACAAAATTTAAGTTTCAGTTTTGTCTTTGACACTGTGAAGAGTCTCTCCCTGAGAAGTCTAGCTGAACTCCTCTGATCCTTCTTCCACACTAGGCTTTCACCTCATCTGACAAATACTACACACTCGGACTAATTTATTTGGCCCATCTACACTCTTCCACATGAAAATTCTGGACAAATAACAACAGTTTCTAATCGTTCAAGGCTGTAGCTCTATGAATACTCAAGGTTGCTGGAAGAATTTCTTCCTGCAGCTGACACCTAAGTACAGGTTCACCCCAGCCCTTCCTGGGGAACTTACAAGGAGATAGCTTGCAATTGTGGTGCTTTCATCTGTTCCTTTGAGATGTACGTGCTTTTCTCTCAGCTTAAGAGTTTCTCTCAGAGGCTTGAAAGCCATTTGCTTGAAATGCTTTCATGGGCGTAACAGGATCTATTTCCTGGTGTCTCTGGAAGACCCCCGTCTTCTGCAGTTGTGTACAAGGACACACAGCTGGCCTCTCGCTTTCCCATCATTGATCCCTTTGTGCAGCCTCATGTCCTGGCTCTACCAAAGCCCTGCTCCCCTTCTATCAATCAGCCCACACCTTTATTCTCTTAAAATGCCCCTTCTAGTCTGTGCAAAGTTGAGCTCCATTCAGACTTAACCCTCCCTCACGAAGATGGCCTAACCTCACTACACGCACCAACCCTTTGTAACATTTGGCCTCCATGCTTTGAAAGCCTGACTTCCTGTCCCTTCATTCTCCGTACTACACCTTTAAAATATAGTTCACAAGTGGAAAAGTAAAGTGGAATTCAGACATGCTGGGGTTTCTCTCCTATTTTAGTAATCGTTACTAATTAAAGTCTGTCCTCACCACTCAGTCTGGCTTTGTCACTGACAATGTCATTATCTTAAGTAGTTTTTATAAAGAGGTGTATTTTGGTCTCATATTTTGCTATAAAATCTTGGTGTTTTGCATGCCGGGCATGCCTATTGTGCCGGAGTCCTGTGGTTTGAAACCCTGCAGGGCAAAACAAAATAAGCGATCTAAGCCCCCAGACCCCCAAAGTCCAAAATTAAAACAAAAGACAATTTGTTTCATTATGTGCCATTTGATAGGTCAGTTGATTTTGGAGGTGACCGCTTGTTATCATGGGCCATAACTTGAGGCCATTGCCCATACAGGAATAAGCCCGTATGGCCCTTACAGGTAGGCTATCCGTGCGCTATGTCATGCTCAAACAATGCAAGGCTAAAGTACACGGGAATGAAACCTGGCATCTCGGAGCAAGGGAGCTAGAGATAACATTTAAAGTCCTAATCAGGTACCTGCTTTTGGCAATGCATCTTCATGATGAAGAAGATGCGCTGGGGGTGGCCACCAGAGCTCACGTCCCACTAGCTTTCGTCTGTGTAGCTTTGGCAAGGTTTTTATCCTCACCACGTTTTGCATTTATGATCTTTAAAACAGCAACAAGAATCCTGATGCTGTACTTGGAGACACAGGCATGATAACTCATGTAGGCATTAACAGTACAGTTCTTATAAACGGTCACTGTTATTGTTCAGTGTGTATGTCGGAAGCTTCCTACAAACTCTGCATCAGGTGACAAACACAGCTGTGGCCCTCTTTCCCACACAAACACAAATGTGGCCCCTTTTCCCAAAGATCATAGAACAAATTGAAATCACGAACTGATGTGCCACTGTACTATGAATTGCTGAATAAGAGTATGCAAGAGAATCTTGCGTGATGTACAAGAATATGTACAAGTGTGCAACAACTATTAGTATATTTGCATCCCAGATGCCCATGTAGAAACGTCAGTTACTGTCACCACTGGGACCTATAAGGAAGTAAGGATTCTGTATGTTTAAGTATTTATTTTTTCACTGCTGCTGATTGAGTACTTGGCCTCACGCATGCCAGGCAAACTTCTTATCAGTAAGTTAAACTCTTCAAAGTCAAGTATTCAGTAACACACCTGTAGGACTGCAAAAATTGGGAGAACAATTACAGTATCACAGTTCAGTCCTCAGGTGTCTGCTATCACATTCTTATTACTGACTACATTTTAAATTGCTATAAGCTGGAGAGTAGGCTCGGACATTTGCATGAACTATCCCAGAATTCTTTAGTTGCAGAAGAGGAGAGTATGAGGGACACTGTACACTGGTTCCTTTGAGCAGTGCGTCAACCCACTTCAGTAAGCCATTGTCCACTTCCGGTCATAACAAGGGGAGAGGAATCAGCGAGGTCCCACAGAAACGGGACTGTCGTGTGCCATTACTGCAACAGTGAGGTACAGAATGAAGAACTGGAGAAGCAACTCTGAGGAAAGGCAGGCACGTAAGGAGAAGCCATTCACGTGAGCTCAACCTTGACCTTCAAGCTCTTATTTTTCATTGCCCAAGAGCACGGGTCTTTGCATGACTCAGATAACTGTCAAAAGCCCGGGGACAGATGGATGTTATCTGTTTACTGACCATGTGAAGTTTGTACACGTCCATGGAATCATCTCAACAGTGACCTTGGTTTGCCTTTCCTATAATTTCTTGTTAGGTATGACTGAACAACTTACTATGTGATTAAATGAGTTATATGGATCTTTCAATGTGTAAGAGCAGAGCAAAACCCAAATATGACTTATATAACATCTGTGTTGGTGAAGTATCCAGGGTTTCCCTTGCAAACCGTAGACATGAAAGCGTAACATAAACATTAGGAATATGTAAAAGTCGTGCTGACTGAGCCAAAAAGAATTAAAATATGAAAAAAGCACATGAGCATCTTTTAAAAATATTATTCTAGAATATAAAATAAAACAAGTGAAATAATGGGATTCTATTATGAGAAGCCAATGACACAATAACACACGTTGCCACAAGTAAGTGTTTGAACGCATTTTTTGATTTAGCACATTTTCTTTCTGAAAGATGGAAACAATTTAATTTATCATGCACGAAGCAGGAAGCGAACAATATATGTCCGGGTTATGAGACATCAGTACGAGGGAAAGCCAAGCAGACATCCAGAAAAGAAAGGTGGAAAGAATGAAAGATAGGATCAATGGCTGTAGCTTTTTGGCAAGAGCGGAGAGAAAAAAAAAATGAAGTTCACTGTCTTTGTGTAGTACCAAATTGGTTAATCTCTGTGTTCAGAATAAACTATTGACATTTTATCTGTATTAATGAATGCTTTTGTATGTCTTCCACAACTACAGCAGTCTAAGAAATATGATGGCAATTTTCACCGGATTTTTAAGCATGAGCCTTGGAGAAAATGTTCTTTTTTAGAGTTGTCCCTCTTCTTTTCACTGAAAATATTTCAGAGGAAATTTCTGTAACTCATTCAAATGGGACTATATAACATCTGCCTGTCTTAATAAAAGTAATATTCCCATTCAATGAGGAAAGCGAGATGTTTAGAAAGATAGACACAAAGGAAAAGCTTACTAGAAACATTATCAATTAATGCTTCAATTAATACACCATAGAAAAATGAATTTGGTTTTAGATGATGTCTATATGGCAGTGACAACATGGAGAAAGATAAAGCAATTGGCTTACTAAAATTAATATTCAGAGTACATTAGTGTCTAGAGCACAAAAGAAAAATAACCCCAAGGGCCAGGCAGATGGTCCCTGGCAAGTGCAAGACCCTGAGTTCAATCCCTGTTTCCGCAAAAAAAAAAAAAAAGTACAATAGCTATTGTGAAATTGGCAGAAATTGTTTAAATAGAAAGAGACACTAGGATGGCTGAAAGGGAAAGGGACAGAAGAAAAAAGGGAAAAAGCACAAGTCAGTTGTACTGTTAGGGCCTCTTATTCATTAAAAAGCGAGGTTTGTGTTTATATAGGTAGGAGAAACTTTCATGCCATATCTTGCATCCTGAGCAACTGCTTTGAAGATAACAACATGCAAGGAATGAACTACAGTTATTCTCCATTATTTTGTCATGAAGTTTTATTTTACCATAAAATAAAAAAATAATTACAAAGAATAATTATGAGAAAGAAACGAATCCAGTATGATGGTTAAAGCACACCCTCTCCCTGAAGCGGACAGACGCCACAAGCAGCATGTCGCTAACCACACTGTCTACACGGAAATGCATGGACTGCACTTGACCTTACTGCAGTCATCTTGAATTACAACCTGGCGTGACTGCCCTGGAGTAACACTAGTTTATTTTTGCTACATGTATTCCTACGAAATTATAAACAGATAGAATCATTGGCGTGGTAATTGGATATCTGTGCTTCTCCTTTGTGGCAGGGATGTGCCTGAGTCCTTGACATAGCTTTGAGATAAGGGAGGGACCTTTCTACAGGATTAAGTCGTTATGCCCTAAAATTATGACCCAAATTGCTGAGATCCAACTTTCCCTGTTACTTCCCAGGATCATGCTTCCATCAGTAAGAACCCTACTAAACGGAACTCTGTGAAATCCTAGATCGTCGTGCCTATCTTTGTTCAGTCTTACGGCACATTTTTTCAGTATACAAATACACTGGGGGGGCTGGAGAGATGGCTCAGTGGTCTAAGGCACCTACTTAGAACAAGCTTGGCAAAGCATCAGGGACC
>NW_004524578.1:758478-759522 GCF_000260255.1 Octodon degus
CTCTCTCTCTCTCTCTCTCTCTCTCTCTCTCTCTCTCTCTCTCTCTCTCAAATAAATAAAAAAATAAAAAAAGTAAAACAAATACACTGGGACCAGGCTGTCTCTATAAGGAGAACCATCAATCAAATGGACAAAATGGATGTACGTAGACCAGATCATCCAATACTGAGCAGAATGTTTGCATTTCAGTAACTATTCAGCCACCAACACGGACTACATCAAGAATACAACCCAGCAAATGTATAAGGATCAAAATCATGCTTTGTCTGCCCTCAGAATGATATGGAATTATATGACAAATCAGTAACCAACAGGTAACTAAAAGATTAAGCAACAGGCTTGATCCTCAAGCTTATAACTGTCCTGTGTTCTTGTTTGTTTGTACCTTGCTTATCTGCTAATGTCCCCATCCAACATTTGGTACTGGAGCTCGGAAAGGAGTAGTAGAACTGAACAATTTTGATATTAACAACATCTATTGCCTCAAAGAATTAAGTTCTGGAGAATAAAAAAATTACTTAGGGTACAATTAAAAATTTCAATACTTAAAAGAAGAAATGTGTACCATGGGAATCCTGCTGACTCCAGAAAGATGTTTCATGTTTCCTGTCACTGACATCTCTTAATCCTAGCTTTTAATGTCCAGAAGTCTGGCCTTAGTAACTTTCTTGGAATCTTACAAGTAGACATTCTTCCTGGAAATGTTTGAGAGTTGGTCGTTCTGGGATCTATGAGACCCAGACGTCTGTCTTTGACGTGGTTATTGATGCTCTGGCTGGTGCCTGGCATTTAGGGCTCTGATATGGAAGAAGAAAGTGGAGTTTAATCCCTTGAGCTTGAAAGGATCTTGCTGACACACAAACTCATGGGTTTCTGGAAGTTAAAGATAGCCAAGAAGCTTTGTCATTCTCACTACATGCCTTTGCATCTCCTGAACCCGGATGTCTCATCTATGGTGCAATTTATATTGGCATTTATATTTTAAAAATTCTTTCTTCTTTCTTTCTTTCTTTCTTTCTTTCTTTCTTTCTTTCTTTCTTTCTT
>NW_004524578.1:759672-794205 GCF_000260255.1 Octodon degus
TTCTTTTTTTCTTTCTGGTACTTGGGATCAAACTTGGGACCTTGTGCTTGCCAAGCATGGGCTTAAGCTGCCAAGCTATTTCCTTGGAAAATTAATACTTTTTTTTGGTGGAACCAGGGATTGAACTCAGGCCCTTGCACTTGCCAGAGAAGCGCTTATTCCACTGAGCCATCTCCCTAGCCCCTGAGCCATCTCTCCAGCCCCAATATTTTTTAATATTTGTCTTAAAAATATTTTTATATGTATGGAAAGGTGCAAAGATTGTCAGGGGAACTTCATGTGTTCTCTACCTTCCTGCACCAGTAACATAAGAGAAACAAGAAGCCTTGATGATGGGACCTCAGTGTTGTTTTTACTTGCATTTATCAAATGGGCAAAGACACTGAAACTACTTTCCATGCACTTATTACCAAATAAATACATATGAAAAGTGAATAATTTTGCAATACTATCAACTGCCTGTATAGTCTTTCCTCATAGTTTTTCGAGTTTCACACTAATGCCATTTTTCTGTTGTAGCATATAATTTTATGGTGTCACATCACAGTCAGTGTCAAGTGTGTTACTAATTAAATGCCACTTAACAAATCCCCCATAGCATAGAGGTTCAGCTACTTACACACAGAACTGATGGCTTTCCAGATCAGCAGTGCAGATGCAGGTCTCTCGTCCCCTCAGCTGAGGAAGGATCTCCATGCAAGCTCTAGAGAGGCTGTCGCATCCCGGTTTCACATGACTTCCCTGTGAATTATTTCAAAGCTTGTAAGAATACATCCTTTAACCCCTCCACCCAACAGAACAGTGGGGGATGAAAGTTAAAACTTCTCAGTGAATTCTCTGAGACCAGTTTGTATCCTGCTATCACAACTATATGAGGACATTTCAAGAAAATAAAAAAAAATTCAACCAGTTCCTTACTCACCATCCCCATGGCCCTCAGACTTGGCACTGCTGCTTAGTGGATATCATGGTGTCAAAGAATTTAGCTAGTGTCTAGAATGGAGATAACTTAATCATGTGAAAACATGAGGAAAATTTACACAAAAAATGTTTCCTCACTGCAGATTTTTTTTTCTTAATGTATATTGTATAGGGTTGCACTACACAGCTCAGACTTGTAGTGATCCTTGTGTTTTCAGCTTTCTCAGAGCTGGGATTACAGGCATGCGCCACCATGCCAGAACTTGGTGGCTGGCTCAGCATACCTGGGAGCAGGACTGGTGGCAGCCCGTGGTTCTTGGGATCGAACCCCATCCCTGCACTTGCCTAAGCAGGTGCTTAGCCCATTGAGGTATCTTGCCAGCCCTCTGAGTGCAGAATTTGGTATTTCCTTTCACAGTTTGTCCATCACGGCTTCTTACCTTCCAAAGTCTTGTCTGCTACATGGACTCAATGGGGTCCTGGGTATGCAATGCTGAAAAATTTGAAAATAGGGCTTTTAGAGATATGTGAGGCATAGACAACGTTATTAGAGGGAAGGGGTGGTGACAGTCAACTGGTGAGGAGGTGACACAGAGAATGATGGAGAAGAGGAAAGCGGAAGGCAGTTCGTGGAGCCTGGAGGATTGTCCTGAAGCAGGAAGTCCTGTGTTGGAGATGGCACCTGGATGAGGAAACTGAGCCACCATGTTCTACTTGTCTTTCCACCTCCTGAACAGACTTGGTCTTGTTGTTGTGTGGTTCTGAGGGTTAACCCCGGCCGAGCACTCTGCACCACGGAACATATTTTAGATCCTTGTACAAAATCTTTTAGTTTGAGACAGTTTCATGAAGCTTCCCAGTCGTACTTGCTTCAAGGGCACTGGCCTCAAACCTAACGTCTTCCTACCTTAGCATCTTGAGAAGGTGGGTGCAGACGTGAGACATCCCAGACAGCTGGTGTTTGTTTTAACAGTTGAGTGTTTTAAAAATTGAAGTAATATTATATTAAGAGAGTGTTGCCAGGATAGTACAGAGAATTCATCTGTATTTCAGATTCCCATAATGTTATCATCTTATACAGCAATAACTTCTTATGGAAAATAGGAAATTGAGAATAAGTCAAAAGTGTAAACTGAGCCAAAGGCTTGCTTTGCATTTTACCCATCATTTCATTAATACCATTTTTAATCCAGGACACTTTATTGCGATTAGTTGTTTATTATTTGTATATCCCTGAATAACAAATTACTAAGCTTATGGTTTTTTGTTTTTTGTTTAAATTATTTATTTTTATTTATTACATTTATTTATTGTGTGTGTGTGTGGCCAGCTCAGCCCACCAGGGGGCGGGGCTGGCTGGCATGTGGTGCTGGGGGATCGAACTGCGGTCCCTGTGCTTTGCCAAGCTTGTTTCAAGTAGGTGCTTTAGACCACTGAGCCATCTCTCCAGCCCCTAAGCTTATGGTTTAAGACACATATTATCTCAGTATATTCTGGGTCTAGGATAAATGCCTAGGTGTTTTTGATAGTTTGGTTTCATCTGAAGACTTCTGTGATTTCTGCCAGTATACAACACCCTTTGCAGGTTGAGAAGATTTCCTAGGTATGTTTTTTGATTGTTTGAAGAGGAAATGTCAAATCCCACACTCTTAAGGATACACATGTAAAGAAACACACACAGGATTAAAGAACATACTTCAAGCTCACCCAAAATTCATAAGGTCAGTTTACCTTGAATTCTAAATTTTAAAAAAGCCATTACAAGAAAATTACAGACCAATATATCTTAGGAGTATAGAACCAAAAAATTCTTAAGGAAAATGGGGAAACCAAATTATGCAACATATAAAAAAGAATTACATACAATGTCCAAGTAGACTTTTTTCCCACAAATGTGAGTTTGGCTCCACTTAAGAAAAAACTGATATCAAAATGTTTCCAACTTAAGGGCCAGGGAGATGGCTCAGTGGAATAAGTGCTTCCCTGGCAAGTGCAAGGGCCTGAGTTCAATCCCTGGTTCCACCAAAAAAAAAAAAAGTTTCCAACTTATGATGATAGACTGTATGATCCTTTTAGTTTAGCACAGTGTGAAAGCAATGTTTCTGGTAGCAACCAGGCCACAAATTTTGGTCTGCTTGCAGCCTGTGATGGCTGGTGCAGTGCTCTCAGCGGTGGAGAGGGGGCAGCAGCTACAAGCAGCAGCTTGCCTCAGTCACAGGATCAGAAGGCTGTAGTCCAGGCATCTACTGTCACACATTTGCTAGCATAGGTATAGGAAGTGCATTGTTGGCCTAAAATATTTTCAAGTTATGGTGAGTTTTTCAGGATACAATCCCACTATAAGTTGAAGAGCATTTCTAGTCCACCATATTAAAAAGGACACTATCTGATAATAACAAAAGTGGTAGAAAAATCATAGCCCTTTCATGATAAAAACAATGAATACATCAAACAAAATTTGCCCAGTCTATCAACAGCATTCATATGAAATTCACACAACTTCCTAATTATCTTCAATGGCTCAGTACTTTCACCAAGATTAGAAATATTAGACAGATGCTATGCTTTTCATTTCTGTACAGTATTCTACTAGATATCTATAGCAGGAAATTACACCAGAAAAAGGCAATAAATGTTATCCACAATAAAACCAAAGAAGCCAAATTCTCTTCACAAGTAATTATCGTGGTATACAAAAAAGCTAAGAAATTGCTAAAGTTCAATTAGACTAAAAAAATTCACCAAAATTTCAGTATACAAGTTCTATATACAAACAACTTGTATTCTTGTACGTTTTTGATTATCAAGCTAGAAATGAAAACAGGATACTTCCAGTTAAGCAAGTGAGAAGAAAGGGAACTACAAGAGTTTTAAGCACAGTAAGTGTAAGCTATATAAATTGAAAGTTATAAAACATACTGAAAAATCCTACATACATGAGAAAATCCATTATTCTTTGATCAAAAGGGATGATTCATATTTTTAAATTGCAGTGCATTCCAAATAGATTTTTTTTTTGTGGAACCAGGGATTGAAATCAGGCCCCTGCGCTTGCCAGGGAAGCACTTATTCCACTGAGCCATCTCTCCGGCCCTCCAAATAGATCTTAGATTCATAAAAATAATAACCTGCTACAATTTCAGCTGCATCATATTCTGTCTTAGTTACTCTTCTCTCGTTGCTGGGACAAATACCCAACACTCAAAATGAAGGAAGGAAAGGTTTATTTAGCTCACCGTTACTGGAGGTTTCAGTCCATACTCAGCTGGGTCCAACGCAGAGCAACACATAGCAGAAAGCAACCTTTCATGGTGGCAGCAAAGAGCAAGAGCACAAGGGAGGGGTAGCAGCAGCTCAAGCAGCTGGCTTCTCTTCCCACCTTACATTGTAATGCAAATTACCTGCCCCAGGGTAGGGGAAGTACTCACACCTATGGGTACTGCCCAGTACTTACCCACGGATGGGTAATCCCAGCAGTACTAAGACCCATAATCCCAGTCTTGGATCACACATAATCCCAATGGATCATGAGTTAACACAAATTAGAAGTCCTCACCCCATGACTGCATGAGGCTTTGGGGGGATAACTAGACACAAACCAAAACATATACCAAGTGGTTTATAATACTTGTATGAGAAAATAAGTTACTAGGATAGTCAGAACAATATTGATATGGAAGGCAAAGTAGGAACCCTTGACTTATACTCCTTAATTTCAAAACTTACTACAAAACTATAGTAATTGACATGTTATGGTACTAACATAAGGATAAACATAAAGATAAGTGGGTAGAACTGGCAACCTAAAGTTAACCATTAAATTTATTTATTTATAATTTATTTATTTTTTGTGGTACCAGAGATCGGACTCAGGACCTTTTGCTTGCTGGGAAAACACTTGTCCCACTGAGCTATCTCCCTGGCCCCAACCATTGAATTTATGATCTACTGATTTCACAAATAAATCAAGACAATTCAAAGAGGTCAAATAATTTTCACAAATATTTTTGGTACAAGCAAATACTCACTTGCAAGTTGGACTTCTTTCTTACATCCTGTACTCAACTGAAACAAACTGGACCATAGCGCTAAATGTTAGATCTGAAACTATCAAACCTGTAGAAGAGAACATAAAATTGAATTGTGCAAGCTTCTGTTCCATGAAAAAATGGCGATGACACAAGTAGCAAAAGCAAAGACACAGAAGGCAGACTTTATCATAATTTTAAACTTTTATAATTCTATCTTTTTGTGTGTGTGTGTGTGGAACCAGGGATTGAACTCAGGCCCTTGCGCTTGCCAGGGAAGCACTTATTCCCCTGAGCTATCTCCCTGGCCCCTAAACTTTTATAATTCTAAACATTACAAAAAATTGAAAGATAGCTCAAAGAATGGAATAAATAACTGGAAATCACATCACTGAAAATAGTCTTTTTTAGAAAATAGTTTGCAAAACACAAATGCTAACAAATCAATAACAAAGTGCAAATATCCCTCAATCAAGGATAAATATGTATATCTTAATTTTTTCCATCAATAAATCACTTCATTATCCGTAAAAATGTAAGTACTTTATGCTTTTTAAAAATATTGTCACTCTGCATGTTACTGTGGCCAAGTATCTTTTGTGCGACTGGGAAAATATGCAGGATAGCATATAAATTGATGAATAATAAACACACGCATATAATTTTAGAAATTTACTGTGTTTGCTCAACGAAGTTGGCACTGTGGCCAGATTTGAAATACTCGAGCCTTTCTAGTGCTGAGCTCTGACCTCAGCTCAGGCTGCAGGGCAGGTCGAGGGCAGTGACCACGGGCGTGGCAGTGCCGAGGTGCATCGCACTCCCCTTTGCGAGGATGTTGCTCTAAGAAAACCTAGTGTGGCACCGCTCAGTAGAGCACACGCAGAGACGAGCAGGGCGTTTTACTGGACAGCACCTGTGAGGGTCTTTGTTACTGTTTATGCATTACCTGCTCTGTGCCGATTTTCTTTGAGGAATGTGACATACCAGAAGCAGTGGCTCGCGGGAGGAAAGGATCCTCTTGGCTCAGCTGGAGGTTTCAGTCCAGGCTGATGGTCCCATCCTTGGAGCCTGTGGTGGCTCTTCATGGTGTACACTCTGGCAGTGCCAGAGTGCTCAGTTTATGGTTCAGGCATATGAGAGAAAGAAAACAGTGAGCTTTTACCGACCCCTCAGAGGGCCATGCCCCATGGAAGCAAACCTCACTCCAGGCTCTGCCTCTTAAAATTGCCACCATGTCCTTACAGTGCAGTGGGCTGAGGAGCAAGCATTTAACACAGACCTTTGGAAAACAGCCTAGATCCAAACTACACCATGTAGCACATGAACATTTCAGCGTCATGATACCTGGATAACTTTTCTTCTTTTTTTGTAGTGTCTGGAATCAAACAGATACACCCCTGTGAAAATGTTTGCTCGCTGCAGACTGTGTTTCTCTTAGAGCCTTGCAGATGCTAGTGCCTTGCATTCCATACGACATGCAGAAATCCAAGTCTCCTATCCTGAGCCCAAATTGGTTCTAGCTTCCTTGTGCTTCTCATCTTCTGCCACTTCCAGCTGAGGAAGCATCTCTTCAACACATGTAAGCAATTCTTGTATTCACTAGGCAGGATGCTCAATGCCAGGTAACCAAAAAATGTCAGAAGAGTGTGAAAGCTACTGCCTGAAGCAATGGGCATGACATTATAGCACTTTCTGCAAATACATTCATGACCTTCAATAAAGCACTTATAACCCAAGGACAAAATATTGAGATGAATGGATGAACTCAGTAACGTAAATGGCTGTCCTTTACGGACTCAGCCAATGCAAGTGATACTACTATAAAAGAAACAAAGTTGAGTTTTGGGAAATCATATATAAATGATAAGAAAGTAGATAAAAATTTGTGATTTCCCCTCTATGTAAGAATATAATAAGAGCACGTGTTGCCTGAAGATGTGTGCACACAGTCCTGAATTACACTTTTATATCACTGAAAAATTGTAGGAATCACACATTAAAGAGTATGAGAAGAGTACAAAACTACATTAGGGGCCTTCTGTACAAAAGGATGTCATGCAGGTATGTGCAAAAATGAGGTGGAAGGAGCCCTGTGAAGGCCTAGGTTAGGGGGAAGGAGAAAATCAGACACTACTGTGAAGTACACATGTGCATAGAAACAAAGTGGAAGTTCTGCGCGTTCAGGGAATCCCGTTGCTATTTCTGCATCAGCGAGTGCCTTTGTGGACACCGCAGCACCACATGTGCACTCAGGAAAATCCAGGGTGAAATCCAGGCTCAGTATAATCAGTGGGAACCAATAAAGAATTTAGCCACATAGCGGAACCATTGGCAGATCTTTGCACAAATGAGGCTCAAACGTTTTTGCTTCTTATGCTTCATAGAAAAGTCTCTGAGGGGCCGGGAAGATAGCTTAGTAGAAGGACCCGGGTTCAATCCCCGGTTCTATAAAAAAAAAGTCTCTGCATTTGTCATTTTCAACAAAAAACGTTCCTAAACATTGAAAGCAGTTTGTCTCTTCTAGTAAGTAGCTATTCCAATTTAGTTGATTAATGAGTGGAGTTTTAAGGTGGAAATATTTGAAAGGAACCTGGGAAAATAATTCAGATTGTATTTTTGAACAAAGGACAAAAAAACCCAATACACAATGAAAACCAAACGTGGTTATAGCTGTTACGTGGCTAAAAACATTAAAAATTATATACCAGTGTAAACATCTGCAGCCTGACAAAAACTACTCGGCAATGCCTAAACCAGCAATGTGCTGCTGGTCGGCAAGCAGAGTGTTCTTTGAAAACCCCCTATGCTCATATTCTGAATTCTGCATTTGCAATCAAAGGCTGATCAGGGACCAGCCACACTTAGCTACACAGACTCCGCAGAGAGCCTGAGCTCAGGTGTGCAGCAGGCAGCCCCGCTTCTAGGGGGAGTGGCTTGGAGGAGGCCAGACTCCCCCAGGCCTCTGCGCTGCAGCCAGCTAGAGAGGAAGAGGGGTCAAAATGGAATTACGGCATCAAATATAATTCAGCAAAAATATAGTAAGGTTGAAGTATGATATATGTTGAATATATTATCTAGGTTTCAAAGGGACGGTAGAGAAATAACAAGCAGCAAGGTGTGAAAGCTTCAAACATTTTCTCTTTCCTTAGGGTCATGGTGTTTGTGTAGCACAAGGCATGTGGGCACTTCTGTTCTGCACTAGAGAATAGTGAGGAGACTGTGGAGGGAAATTTGTGCATCATTCATGGACAGAGAGTTTGTGCTGTGAGAAATAACCCAAGAAAGATAGAGGTGGGCGAGGAAGGGAAAGAGGTGGGGATTGACACATGCATAAATAAGAAAATGGTTTATACTGAAATAAGGAGCAAGGCAAGAATTTTTACAATCCACAATAAATTCTCTAGGAAGCCACATGTTCACAGAGAAAATGACCTTTAATGTCACAATATGTACAAAACGCATTCCAGGCTGATAATCTCTGTGTAGAGCATTTTGTCCCACGATTAAAGTGTACGTTAGGAAAATAACTTCCTGAAAATGAGATCAGGAACGATTTCTCAAGTGAGGCTCTCTATAGAGCAGACAGATATTCTGACAGCTGGTGTGAGCAAAACACTCTGGAGATGAATCAGGACAAACTCTAGGCTTTTCTGTTGTTGTTTTTTTTAAATCTTCGAATGAGAGCCGGACCAGGGAAGCAGCCTGATCTTTGCCTTCGTCCTGACATGCTCTGAGAAATGAGTGGATTAATGACACGGAAAGCTCATGTGCAGATGACAGTGTCACTAACCACTAAGTCGGCGTTATTTATATCGAATTTTCCAAAGTTGTGCAGTTTTCCCTAATCGTAAGCTGCTTAATCATCTTACATAACAATTAAAGTAAATCAGAGACCTATGGAACAAATATAACTTAACATGTAGATTTTTGATCTAACGTTGAAAGAAAAAAAAATCTTTGCCCTCATAAATATTTGTTTTCTGTCACTCAGATCATTACAGGAAATGGAAAGTAGAGATAATATGTATTTAAAATGTATAAAACATTTTATACATTTTAACTTAAGCTTCTGAGCATTCAGATAATTCTTCTGTGCCTTTTCATTTCATCTTGTTCCCGAGTGTCACAACCCTGTCATTCCCCACAGTAACAGGAGACTATAAGGATGCAGAACTTTCCAAGACAGCCCTGCCTCCCTCCTGAGAGACGTTCTTTTCCACCATGATTTGACCCTCGCAGTACCTCTCACTGTGTCTGTCCAGGAGGGGTGTAGGCCAGACTCATGGGCACACGCAGAACAGTCACACTGCCTTCTGGCCATCAGCACTTTTTCTAGTGTCTGTTCTGAAGTGTGCTCATGTTTGGAGACATAAAAGTGCACCTTATTATTCTTGGGTGAACTATTTTTTTCTCTGATTTATAGTTTCATATGTTAAGTCTCTGTAGGCCATCTTCCTATTTTAGACTATTGATGAGGAAACCTACTTACATATGGAAAATGACCAATTACATTTGCCACTCACCTAGCTATTTCAGTTATCACTAGACTACTGTCGGCGCTATTCATGCTTCGAAGTGAATTCCTGCACTACTATATTGTTTCAGCGTCCATTTGAATATGATTTTCACATTTGAAAGTCACAGTGAGGGCTTAGCTCCCTGTGCCCTACAACCGCCCTTGAGATCGGTGCTACCTCTGTTCTCTGCATGATACTTGGCAGCTATTTTCTCATCCATTCTGTTGACCTCCCTCTTCTGTGTCTTACTTGATCAACACATCAGGCCGTAAGCCACCCACCTTCAAAAACAACATCTCAGAAAATAATAATATGAATCTCCAGAATCAAATTTTCTAAAGTTAATCCTAGAATTTATTTATTTATTTATTCATTTATCTATTGGCAGAACCAGGGATTGAACGCAGGTCCTTGAGCTTGTCAGGGAAGCGCTTATTCTACTGAGCCATCTCCCCAGCCCCCCTAGAATTTATTCAGAAACAGGCCTCAAGTATAAATCAAAAAATGAAACACTACAAAAAGGGGCCGGGGAGATGGCTCAGCAGAATAAACACTTGCCTGGCAAGCACAAGGGCCTGAGTTCAATCCCTGGTTCCACCCAAAAAACAAAAAACAAAACAAACAAAAATACCCAAAACACTACAAATATAGGCAAAGGCACTTTATGAATTGTAATTCAAAAACCCACTGAAGAAAAGAATGCAAATGTTTCCTAATAACTTGCAAAAAGTTATCTTGGGGTGACTGAAAAATAAGGTGAATTTCATTTAAAAAAAAAAAAAAACTCCTTTTAGTAAAAGACACATAGTCATTCTTTCCCCTCAAAATACTCATGTTTCTCAAAAACCACTTATCCAATTGTATTTGACGCTTTCTAAAGCAGTTCTGGAAGTCCTGCTTTGCGAGTTCCTTTAGTTGTGGCTGCCTTAATATCCTCACTAGAGTTCCCTTCCTAGTGCCTTTGACTTGGTGCCAGAGTGACAAGACTTTGGTTCCAGATCTGGCAAGTAAGCTTGATGAGGTACAAGATGGTACTTTTACTAGCCTGCTTTTCTTTTGGATGACACGCAGCCACAACATGCACTGTTACAAGATCATACCTCCCAAAGAAACTCACTTTAGGGTGGGAAGGTAGATTGGTGGTCTAAGCGCTGGCCTGGGAAGCATACGGACCCGGTTCGATCCCTGGTACTTCATGCTGTGCCAGTCACAGAGTCTGAAAGTGGTGGAGCACGCCTGTAATCCCAGTGCTGGGGAGGCAGGGACAGCAGGATCACTACAAGTCTGAGCTGCAGAGTGAGACCCTGTACCTAAGAAAGAAAGAAAAGATTTTTAAAAAAAATTTAGAAGATAATCACTAAAGAAGAGGACCAGAGCAGGTAAGCAGTTGGCAAGCGGGATGGGACAAACTGAAGTGAAAGAGAGTATCTGAGGAGGGTTAAAGGCAATGTATCTTACTGGAACAACAGTTTTCATAGGTTGATCGTGCGTCATATCTTTAGAGTTCTTGACCCACACTTGAAAATATTTACATTGCTCCTCTGAAAATGCTCCCTTGCAAATTAATTGTTCAATCCAGAACAACTGTAGATCAAATTCTGCCTTCTTCTGTTTATCTTTACAATCACATCAAAGGACAACATACAAATCATTTTGAAAATGCAGCGGTAGATGCATCATAGTTTTAGAAAATATTTCATTCTGCTCCTTTGCTGTCCTGTTCTATTCTGCCATGTGTATTTGGAAATTGGAGTGAGCTTGGATGGTTTCCTGAGGGTCACTCTGACAGAACAAGAGATTAATGCCATCTATACTGTAAGGGGTTGGCTGACCTCACACCTACAGACTCAGCACCAGGAAAGCTGGATAAATAACATGTGTCAGTGTCAAACATTGATCAACGTATCATATGTCACCATAATCTATGGAGCCCTGTGCAGGGACAGCCGGGTTCTGGTCTCATGATGTGGCATCACAGGGTGTTTGCAATGAGATTTTCCTGAGAATTCTAGAGGTCAAGTCAGCCTCTGCTAAATCTAGTCAGAGGCCACCTCATAAGCATTCAGCACGGTGTTCTCTGTGTCTGTTACACCATATCCATATGAGTTATGTCCATCCTCTCTCCTCCCCTAATCCTGAGCAGTTAAAGTTCATTGACATTAGTGCATCACTGTGAGAATATAATTGTGTGATCAGACCTACACATGGCAAAGTATCCTGGACTCGTGTGCACAGTTTTCACTGAAGAAATATCTTCAGAGTATATAGCATGATAGGTCCTATGTAGAAAGGAATTGAGGCAATGATTCTTTACTGTGTCAAAGGGGAAAGGGTTCAAGAGAGAGAGAATGAAGAGGGAGGGTGAAAGAAAGGACAGGAAAAAGAAAATTAAAATGTGCTATGTAAGTGTACTAACTGCACATATAGAAAGTAAAAATTATACACCACAAACAACTGCTAAGAAAAATTTAAGAACTCCAGTTAATAATATTATGAACAGAAAACATTTCCATGTGTTTATGTGGATTTTGATTGCATGTGTTTTATCAAGGACAAAGGAGTGAAATAAGAGTTTGGGAATTTTTTTAATGTTGCATATGCCTATAATAAAGGAGCTAAATATCTGTTCTCACTGATCTCAAAAGGGAGAAAAGTGCTCCAGGTCATGTTTCTCTCTCACTTAATCTCTCTGGACCACAGAAATCCTTTTGCTCACTGAAGCTGTGAAGACAGGGTAGAGAAGTATCATGTTTATAGAACATAAAAGATCAGGAGTCCTGCCTTTCAGATGTTCATGGAGTTTGCTGAGCAATCCTGGTGCTGTACAAGAGGCACGGCTGAGTGTGAGCCGTGTGGATGCCAGGTGCAGTCCTCTTTGCAGTGAAATTCTCTTTTATCCAGTATGTGTGTAGAGTCTTCATCTTGTCTGTGTTTGGTGCTTAGAGAACTTTATGCAGGGTTGGAGGGTAGGGGCATTAGATCCTGTTGCTATTTTATTTGTTTGTTTGGTGGTCTTCAGATTTCACTGTCAATGTGTAAGACATTCTGATCCCTAACTGTCTTCATGTGACAAAAGCCTGGTGTCAAAGAATAATTTCCACAGTTTTCTAAAGTATCCTGTTATTAATGAATTTTCAAGTATGGTTAACCCGCTTCCATGGCAATATCTATTCTGTAACTTGTAGACTGAGCCATGAACATAATTCCCATATATCACTAACAACAGAACTGAATCTCACACACACAAAGAAAAACCCCTCCACAATTGCACCCATCAGATGGAAAAACTTTCCTTATCTGGAGTGTTTGGGAAATTCTTCCTTTGGTGCCAGGAATCAAATTCCCGACCTTGCACCCTGACTGCATTCTCTGGCAGTTCTCAGGCATGGTGTCACAGTCCAGGCCGTGCTGCCCTACAAGACCCATATGCTACAGGCTTGGTTCCCAGCTTGACACTACTAGGAGGGCATGGAAACTACAAGAGTTGGAGGCTGTGTGCTCTTCTATTTCCTGGGGTCAGGACCTTGAGGGAACCGTGGGAGCCCGGGAGAGTTCCCTCTGTCTTCCCATCTATAAAGTACCCTTTTGGGTCCTTGTATCAGTCCAGGAAGTTTATATTTGTAATTTTATGGGTAAATTATTGGAATTCCACCAAGGGAACTTTAATCTATCACTTCCAGCGCAACCCATGAGAGAATAAAAACACTAAGGCATACTTATAGTTATGGGGAGCCAAGGAGGCCTAAGTCTAGCCATGGCAATTCTGGATAAACAGAACAAAGGCCCCAACTCAGGGCCGAACACAGGTTTTATTCAGTAATGAGGGAGGAGTGGTTTGAGGATGAATGACTGTGTGAGCTCTGTGAGCTAGCCTAGGTAGGAGGCCTGCATTTACGTGTCATATGCAGAGAGAAGGATATGCTGAGAAAGTAATTTGCATGATACTATTGAGATAGTATCTAATGTTTTGGGGTCCAGTGCTTCAGCTCTGATGCATAATCTTTCAAGCCCCAGGAAGTCACAGCCTCTATCTTGAGCCTCGATCCCAGCTGACAGCATAGAGCATGGCTCTTTGTCCTGTCTTGAACTGGCTCACATTAAAGAGCAGCAGGTGTGGGTTATCAGGAAACACAGTGCCATCTTCAAAGGCTACCACCAGCACCTTGGCTAGACCAATATGCACTGCTTAAAGGCAACAGAAGGGATAAAGAAAAAAATCTTAGCCAGCTCTGTACATATCAATACATGGAATAGGGTCAGGCTCAGCCAAAATGGAGATGATTGCTCTTATTTCAAGAAGAGTCACTCAGGTGGTGCTCCACACCATCCTGTCCAGGACATGAGCAGCTCTGAACACTGCATGCTCCTCAACATGCGGTACCTCACCACCAGCCTAAAAGCAATCAGTCCATCAGACCTGACCTGAAACCTCCAGCCCCGTTCACTACAACAGTCCTCTTTGTTATCTTATTTTCTTAAGTGTTTGATAAAGAAATGGACGTCTGACTGTTGCATGCAACTTTTACTGTCCAGAAGTCATACATTTCAAAATACTTTCAGTGGGATACTCATAATAATTATCACAATATTTGAAAATGAAGTTTTGGGGACATGTGAGTTAATGGATTGTGGACTTGAATCAGTGGCCACTCAGACTCAAATTGGCGACTGCTAACAGGGTCATGTTGGGATAGAAAAAATTAGAAGGGGTGTCACAGCAGCTGGAAGCAGTTTTGCTGGAGCAGACACTCCTGTCTTCAGAATGGTGGGCAGTAGCCAAAGCTGCTCTGATATGCTCACACCTGTCCGCTCGTTTCCTGAGGACCAGAAGCTTTGTAATGTGTCTTTGGAGGAGAGTTGTACTAATTGAATATAGCTTAAAGAATATTAATTTGAAGTAATTATACATTTACCAAAAGTTTCAAGTTGGTACCTTTTCCCTGCCCTCTTCTTAAAATCGGAAGATGTTACCTAAGAGCACATTTCTGTGAACTGAACCTGATTGTGGCTTGAAAGTACTAACTGAACACAAAAATTCTTGTGTTAGTTTTCTAGAAATGTCACTTTCCTTCCATTTCAGGGTTCCTCCAAGGTCATTGGATTAGAGCTGGAGATAGAACTTTGTGGCACAG
This sequence comes from Octodon degus, assembly GCF_000260255.1. Classification (NCBI taxonomy): domain Eukaryota; kingdom Metazoa; phylum Chordata; class Mammalia; order Rodentia; family Octodontidae; genus Octodon; species Octodon degus. Next base: position 774,271 of record NW_004524578.1, read on the forward strand.
TGCCTGCCTAGTCAGATCAAGGACCTGAGTTCGATTCCTGGTACAGCCCCCTGCCCAAAAATAAGATATGAAGGGGTTAGTTGTTTTCCTGACATGTGGGTTATGTATTTGTGGTTATATAACATGTTGTCACAAAATCAAACAACTGAAAGCAGCATTACTCACAGCTTCTCTGGGGTCAGGAGTCTGAACGTCCCTCACGGTCAGGCCTTGGCTGTGCACTGAAGGCTCATGTGCAGAAGAATGCTCTGCTCTGCTCACATGACTGTGATTTGAATTCACCTCCTGCCAAGGTCAAGACAATTCCATTGGTAACTGTATACAAGCATAGGGATTAGTACCATACAACTGCAAACATGATGGGCTTCCTAAAAAACCCCACAGAAAAAAAAATAGGGGAGAAGAACACTTCTTAACTAAGTCTATGAGGGACTATTTTGATACTGAGAGTAGACAGAGACATTTCAAGAAGAGATGTGTTCGATCCCTGGTCATGCTTGCTGTGCTGGCCCCACCCTCGGGGTGCACTGAGCCAGTGATGGAAACCGAGCGTGGTGGGACACACCTGTAATCCCAGCGCTGGGGAGGCTGAAAACAGGAGGATCACTAAGTGTCTGAGCTGGGTAGTGAGACCCTGTACCAAATACATAAATGAAAAAAAAATCTATGTTAATGTTTTTGTGTTTTTGCTGTTTTGTATTCTCTTTAGACAGTAATAAAAACCTGTGATCAAGGTCAGGTGATCCATTGTACAAATTTGTTTTAATATACAGAATACAAGTGCAATGTGTAAAGGGAAAGGAAACCTTCTCAAAAGAGTCAGAATAACTGTCAGACATCACCACATCCAGATTTTTTATTGAAAAAAGTTTGATTAATTAGGTGTAGAAGGCACAATTTTCCCTTAAAATGGAACCTGACTAAAATCAAGTAGCATCCTACCATGACACAAAAGACTCACTTTCTCAACACCAACAATCAGAGAAAGATGTCCTTTTGTGCCACTTCTATTCAGCATTGTGGAGGCTGCCACGGTGGCTATGAGGGGAGGAAAGTAAGCAGAAGGCATCATATTTCTTATGATTTTCAACATGGAAACAAGCCCAGAGACATCTTTACCAAAAACATAATTTTGTCTATAAAAATCCAATGGAATAAACAAACATTTTATTAGACCCAAATAATAAGTACAACAAAGTTAAAATATATATAATCAATATGAAAAACATTTAACCTCCAACCCCAAGCATTAACAATAAAAAAAACCTCAGAAAACAATTACCTTCAAAGCAAGGAGGTGGGTGGGGAGTACATGAGGGGACCCTGGAAAGGTGGTGGGAAACGACCAAGAGGCCGAACGCAGGAGAGGTGGTAGGAAATGACCAAGAGGCCGAGTGCAGGAGAGGTGGTGGGAAACGACCAAGAGGCCGAACGCAGGAGAGGTGGTGGGAAACGACCAAGAGGCCGAATGCAGGAGAGGTGGTGGGAAACGACCAAGAGGCCGAGTGCAGGAGAGGTGGTGGGAAACGACCAAGAGGCTGAATGCATTCCTATCAATTTGCAACACAGATGTGATTATCATGCATTAGAAGTGTGTTCTGATCATAAAAAAAGCAAAGTAAAATGAGAGAAAGTTAAGTAAATAAAAATGCCCTATGTAGTCATGAGAAAAATAGGAGAAAAGTCAAAATGAGGTATGTGAAGGCGGCCAAGAAAAAAAATACGTAGGAATGTGACACATTTATGAGAGCATAAGGAAACAGGGCATCTAAACATGACACGGAACCCTGTAAGATATGCCACCTTGGAAAATGGTCAGTAAATGAAAAACCAGCAAATATCAGTCAGGTGTGGGTGTTCGCGTATGATAAGGGGAACTCTTGGATTTTTACAGCGAACTGCATGCCAGGGTAAGAGATGAGTAATAAGGGAAATGGGGAGTGATATGGGAACTTTCTGCTGCAACCTGGAAGTTGTTTTAAAATTAAAAGCCATCCTGAAGTGAAAAAAACAAAGTTAAAGTTTTGAACCTCACTGTTGAGCTTAATAAAATGAATATAAGCAATACTGTCTAGCCAGGGAGATAGCTCAGTGGCATTAGAGCCTGCCCGGCAAGCACAAGGTCCTGAGTTTGATCCCCAGTACCACAGTGATAATAGTGTTATTATGTATAATATAATATAGAATTATATTTATAATTATAATTATAATGATAATTGTAGCAATACTGTTCAACATTACCTCATCCTCACTACTACCCAGTAATAACCCTTTATTTTGTTTATTTATTTATTATTTGGTACAGGGTCTTGCTATGCAGCATGAACTCATATTGATTCTCCTTTCTGAGACTCCTCAGCACTGGCATGTGCCGTCGTGCCTAGCTTCAGTGGCTGGCATGGCGCGGGGCTGGCATGACATACAGGACCGGGGATTGAACCCTCGTCCTTGTGCTTGCCAGGCAGGCACTTAGACCACTGAGCTAGCTCACCAGCTCAGTATTAGCCCTTTTAATCCACTAAAAGTAATTATTAGTTTTTAAATTCTCTGCCATTCCCTTCTTTTGGTAAACTTACATTTACAAAACTTTGACCTTATATATGATTATAATATTACAACGAGAGCTTCAATCCCCGAGCCCTAGAAGTGGGCACACGCAGCACACAGAAGTAAAGGAACTTAGCAAAAGTAATTAGAACCATCAACCTCATGATACGTGTGACATCTCTTAACTAGAATTTCACCCAATAAACACAAAATTCACGTTCATTTTCAGTCTACATAGATCATATATTAGTCCAAATTGTTGTCCTTAAAACATACCTAAAGAAATTTCTTAATTACCACAGAATACCTGCTCTCAGATCTCAGCGGAAGTAAATTAGAAGTCAGTGACAGAAAGAAAATGGAAACACCCCTCAAAGCATGGAGACTACCTGGACATACAATAGCACGTGTGTAAATAAAGGCATTCTAGGTGCTGATTTGTTGCATGCCAATAAAGTAGAGCTGAAGCAGAGATTGGCAGCACTGAGTGTGTGTGCTAAGGAAAAGAAAAAACTCAACGTGCCACACTTGGCCCTTACTTATGGCTTCAAGGAGCTAATATAGAATCAAAAGACATTAATCTCCAGAAATTGTCAAATGCAGCCCTGCTAATATGGGGTGATTCCTTTTGTTCGCTAGGTCAGCAAACACATTGAATATTAACACCCCCAAGTAAAATCTTAGGCTATTACTTCTGTGTAGGAAAGATGTTCAAATGCATATGTATTGCTTAATGATACAAGGAGAAATTCAAGAGGGCCAAATGAAATGTTAAAGAAACATGAGGTGTCATGAAGAGAAAATAGTATCTACACAAACACATAAGGAAAAATGTACTTTGCAGGCCCTTCAAAGCCTGCTGTGCACCTACCACGGGCTCCCCGACAGCCTCCAGTGGAGCTGCAGCTCGCCCTTTGCTGTCCACATGAAGCTCCATCATCTTCACAGAAATATCAAGGAGACTTTTGCTAAGTGGAGACAGAGTAAATCAAGTAGCCCAGCCAATGCCTAAGGTTTTTAGGGAAGAAGAGACAACAGTGTGATAAGGTGCCTGTATGTCCCGTGACAAAGTGGCTGGCCTCTGCCTTCAGGGACTCTTGGAATTGCATCTAAATAAATTGGCTCCTTTCTGAACATTTACTGCATGTGCCATCTGATCTAGAACCAATATTCACATTGTTTCACAACACTTGGAACAACTTTTCCTTGTGGTTCCTAGGACAGTCTTTGTTCCTGTCTTTTATAACCAAAAGTATTTTCAAGAAAGTGATGAAAAGCCCAAAGACATAAAGTGTAGCATCTCTGTCTGCTAATAGACTTATTCTCATTCAAGTAGCTGATGAAGCTTCAAAAGATGAAAATACTTTAAAGGAATCTTGGAAAAAGATTTTTAAAGAACAGAAATAGATATCAACACAAAAATAAATATCTGGTTGTCTAGGATATTCACCTGACCAAAAATTCAACTTTATACTCCATTGTAAATCTTTTTTTTTATTTAAAATATTTATTTATTTATTTATTTATTTAGTGTGTGGCCAGTTCAGCCCACCAGGGTGCGGGCGGGCCAGGGCATGTGGTGCTGGGGGATTGAACCAAGGTCTCTGTGCTTTGCTTGAGCTTAGCTTGTTCTAAGTAGGTGCTTTAGACCACTGAGCCATCTCACCAGCCCTCCATTGTAAATCTTTACAACCAAAATAAGACATTAATAAATAGAACAAGGCAAGGCTTGAAGCGGAAGTGTGTCGTAGATTGGCAGAATGAATCCTTAACATGGCCACGCACTGTTCAAATGCTCTGCCTTTCATGTTTAACCTCAGAAGGCAGACGGAGCGCATTTGCGCTTTCCGCGACGGAGCCTGCAGAGAGACTGAGCTCAGCTGGGTTGACTTTGGCCAAGGCCTTCTTGGGTTAAGTCTAGCAGAGGTCACGCCCACTGGGTGCTCTGCCCTTGCGCTACAGAAGCCTAAACGTACCTGGACAGGCTCCTGATCTCCTGCCTTTGCTGAAGGATGCGGAATGCTGGTGGAGGTGTGGCATCAAATATAATTTAGGAAGGTTGTAGTAGTAGATCGAGCAGGAAGCTTGGCAGCATTAAATCTATCTTTACTCAAGGTGCAAGTCAAGCTAGCAGTGCTTTCTCTAGTTTACCTCGGTTTACTTTTACAGGTTGAGATGTTGTGGTAGGACGTAACTCAACTGTTAGCTTTGTGAGGTCCGAAGTGCTTAGTTACCGAGACAGATTCCTTAGTAGACCAAATCTTGTCTCTGAAGTGTTGAGATTCCCTCATATTTAAAGGAATATTTGTTAAGAAAGCTTGAGTTTTCTTATAGGATATTTTTTAAAACTTTCCCCAGTGGTTTCAATTCTGCATGTTCTAGGCTTCTGGAAGTACGTTATACTGAAAACTTGATGGCAGGAGCTGCACGAATTGTGGAGATGTAAGACCATACTGTATTATTAGTGTAATGAGCAACTTCTTCCTGGGCTTTCTCACTTTACAGATAAAATCTTGATTTACTTTCTTATGAGCTGACTACCTCCCTTTGCTTCTTAGCTATTAGGATTTTTACATTTATTTATTGTGTGTGTGTGTGTGTGTGTGTGTGTGTGTGTGTGTGTGGCCAACTTAGCCCACCAGGGGGCGCGGCTGGCTGGCATGTGGTGCTGGGGGATCGAACCGTGGTCCCTGTGCTTTGCTAAGCTTAGTTTGTTCTAAGTAGGTGCTTTAGACCACTGAGCCATCTCTCCAGCCCCTATTAGGATTTTTAGTGGAATTCCATGATTACTGTTTTACATTATAGTGAATTCCTATCATTTTATAGCATTTCATGTTAGTTTGAATATACATCTAACTGTATCATTTCAGAATCAAGGATGAGGTGGCTCCCTCCCTCCTGGCGGACCTACGAGGTGTGCTGGCCTCTTCTCCGTGAGATGTGAACATGACTCAACGCTTCTGCTACTTCTCACAGCCTTCTGGGTGGCAGCCCGTGTCTCCCTTGGCCAAACACGTGATCCAACCCTGTTTTCTTGTCTGTGTGCTGCCTATGACCGGAACACTTCAAAGAAATGATCTGCACACATGGCATGACACACGAAACCCACAAAGGCACATGTTGGTGTACACACATTTCAGGTGAGAGGCACACTGCCTCATGTGTCACACTCAGACACTCGGCCATCGCCTAGGATAAGGATGTCGCTCGTGAAACACAGACCACAAATTTCCTCAGCCTGGTGCTAAATTTCCTTCATCCCACGAGACTCTCAGACGGAGTTTATTAGGAGACAATCTGAAGTCTCAATTCATAGGGAGGAAAAGTATAACTTAGATACAGACATAATGTTTTGAACTGTATTTCAAAATCCACTAGAAAGGAAGGTGGAAATAGGAGAGATATTTGAAAATGCACGTGATAACAGCAGCTTTCTAAAGACTTAGAGAATGTTTTATGTGGAGAACATCTGCCCTGAATTTGGAAATATGACCAATACTATCTTGTAGATATAGTCCACATTTAATTATTGAATGGGAAACAATTGTATAGCTAAGTTTTTTTCTTCCTGATTCACCTGTTTAATTACACGAATGGCAATCGTTCAAATTGCCTCATCTGCCTTCACTGCAGATGTGGATGCAACACAAGCCTCAGAAATATGTCGCTTTCCTCTTTCACTATTTGACCAATTCTATGTGGAGAATATGGAAACTGGAATGACTTTTGGTGCTCCCCTACGATCATTTCATTGAACCAAGTTCGTATAATTCACTATTGATAGTGTTGGTTAGAAGTTACACCTGTTAACTCAGCATCAAGAATTGTAAGTCAAGAGCAAAGCCTGATCTCAACTCAAATATTTGATTCTTGTATTCTTAGAACCCTAATCTATTTAGGAATGTGAAGATACAAGGTGTGGGGGTACGTCCATCTAAAATACTAGGAACATAAAATATTCTGTTGTATCAACATGAATGTCGAAAATGTTCATCCTTTATCAACAGGTGAAGAGTGAACATGTAGAGAATGAGATTCTTTAATATTACAAATGGCCAAAGAAGAGGACCCAAGTACCTGTTGTCCTCACAGCTCAGGAAAGTGAGAGCTGTGGTCCAGGCCAGCTGTCTGTCCTGCAGATGCCAGAACAGCTGTGCTCACTAGAGCAGTGGATGTAATACGTAAAATTGCCAGGGATGGGGACCAGGGAGATAGCTCAGCAGAATAAGCACCTGCCTGGCAGGTGCAAGGTCCTGCATTTGATGCTTGGTAGAGAAAATAATAAAGTAAAGCTATGAAGACAGAACAAGAGATTAAGATTCGTTTTTGTAACTGTTCATGGAGGGTGTAGTCCAAGTGCTGCCCAGCACAGTGCTGTGGCTATGAATGGGGTGCTGTGGCCACAAGTGTGCAGTCTTCTGTGTGAGATGCTTTGTTAACAGCACATGCACAAGTCCTCCTTAAGCCTCCATCCATCCCTTAGAAAGCTTGCTCCAAAGCTGCAGCCCTTCTGAGATTCATCAGTAACAAAGGTAAATCAGTAACTTGGGAATTTATGACCTCTTAGCAGTATGAACGCTGTTCCCCTTCTGTTCCACAACAAGCTGAACTTAGTGATTCATGTCATCTGTACTGCTTTTTTCCCTTTTGGTGCATTCATTTTCTAAACAAACGTAAGGGGATTTTATCAATCAATTACTGCACATGAAGATGAGCTAAGGTTTTAATAAAATGTTTTCCTTCACCCATTTGGTATCTGACAAACTCTGTTTTGGGTATATTAAAATAGGAGTAGTGTTTAATGGTTTCCAGGGAAGGTATTTAATGAAGCTGAAACTCCATTTATGTGTATGTTACGATCTATGCCTTCATCTAGGTTTTCAGGATCCAGGATGGCTCAGTTAAGTTACCAGAAAATCCTGTACTCAAATACTGATGTCAAGCCCTCCTTGGACAGTATATATATTCCATTTAAGATAGAAAGAAGATATTTCAGGTCGAAACTGTATCACAAGGAAAACTAGAAAATGAAAAAAAAAAAAAAAACCACAGAAATTACATACACTTGAATTAACCTGAGGGTAAAATAAAAACATGTCTTGAGATACGTTTTTTTAAAATATTTTGAAGTAACTAAGATGAAAATATGTCCTACCAAAATACGTGGAGGCAGACATTAGGGACAGATTTAAAGTACTGATGCACGTGCAAAGAAAGGAAAGCTACCATGACACGCTGCTCCCCCGCCCAAGGGCCTGCCGAGCTGGTTCTCTCAAAGGAGGCTGTGCTAATGACGTTTTAAACCGATCCACCAGATGCATGCTAATGTAGGGAAGTTTCACTTGCTTGCTCACCCGGCAAATACATTAAACATTAATATTTCACTAACTACAAATGTAGGTAACTACTGTAACACGTTCAATATGAAATAAAACGTAATAAAAGGGTCCAAGTGCCTGTGATACTCGGAGACAGTGGCTTCCCCTGGAGGTTTGGGAATGCCATGGAAGAAGGTGTGAAGGGGCAGGTGGATCAATTCATGTGGCTACTTGGAAAACACCTCTTGAGGCCAGTCCGCCAACCTAGGTACCTCGCACAGTCCCTGCCACTTTCCTCTCTCTGCACCAGCAAGTCTTCATTTGCATATATGCAGATTCCATATAAGCTGCCTGAATGGTATGGATTGTTTTTCCACAGGTACCCCACCTACCTTTCAAAATGTGCCTGGGGACAGGAGTGGCTGTTCAGGTTGGTGTATGTTTCAAATGATGGGGAAGGGGAGGTGAATAGGAGCGTCCTCCTTCGTCGTTTGCTTGAGGACGTGCCTGCCCCATTTCACACGTGCTCATCCTGGGGCTGGACCTCACCTGCTAATGGCCAAGACCCTCAGGAGGCCAGTCTGCCAACCTAGGTACCTTGCACGCTCCCTGCTTATTTTCGATGTGAAGTTTTGGGGTTTTGTTCTTTTGCACTGCTTTTCTTCAGTCGTGTGCCTCCAAACCAGGGCCTCGTTCTTGCATCACCAGAGTTCTGAATGTCTTCCAAGGGCTGGGGAAACCCTTCGTGGAACAAATCCAAGATGCGCACAACTGCCCAGAGAGGACGCGCTCCTCAGTGAGCCCTCCTGAAATGCGTCTGGCTTGCCCTGTCCGTCCTGTGGATGCCCCCCTGCCCTGGCCTGCCCTGCCCCTGCCAGCCCCACATAAGACTGCTTCCACTGTGCTCTAAATCACCTGCTCACTTCCGGTGCCCTGCACTGCTCCACAGACACGTATTTCCTCCTGTATACGCCCTTGCTCTTCAATCTCACTGAAAGAATCAATAACAACACTCTAGGGCTTTAAATGTTTCTTTCCCGAGGTACATCTGGGAAGATTGGGATAACACATGGCTATGTCAGTTTTTATCTTTTTTCTTCATTGTAGAGTAGTACTGAGATTAAAAGAACAGGTTCTGGGGGACAATTCTTCACTTAAGCAAAGTCTGTATACCGACAGAAATAAATCATTGATGAAGAGAGGTAAACCAGGCATAGGCACATCTAAGCAAATGAATAAAAGATGGATGTCCAATAAATGCTCTAGGCAGCAATATCCACAGGGAGTAAATAAAACTGAATTTCAAATGCACAATGCACACAAAATCTATTCAAGGCAGCTTACAGCTTATCAGCTAAAGAGAAAAATAATTTAATATAGCATTTCTGTCAGGAAGATGACTTCATGCCTAGCCAAAGGAAAATTTCTTAGCTGAGTCCTGCATATAGGAGAAAAAATGCACTAACTGTGGATGTGAGTGGCGCTGCACAACAGGTCAGGCGAAAGCTTCTGTTCCTTTCCTGGAGAGCTTCTCCTCAAACGCAGAACTGGGCCGTCGGCGAAGGAGCCTGTCAATACGTTACAAGAGCTAAGTAAACTAATAAAACACGAAGCACACAAATAGTTGTGGTAGCCTCATCACTAAGTCAACATTTGCTGATATGAATTTTTTACAAGAGAAACATTGTTTGCCTCAATCATAATAAGCTTTATTGTTTTATGGAACAGTAAATAAATCACTGATTGTCTGACATACATATTTTCTCAGTTAGATTTTTATCTAATTGTTAAATAGAAAACTCTTCAGCATAGGTGAATATTTGTCTTATGCCACCCCAATGAGAAGAAAAATAGAAATAACAAATTAGCAAAGATTTCTTTCTTTCTTTCTTTCTTTTTTTTTCTCAGTACTGGAGATTGAACTCAGGCCCTTGTGCTTGCCAAGCAAAACACTTATTGTACTAAGCTATCTCCCCAGCCCAAAGATTTTTAATTTTTAATTTTAGTAAGGGTCTACAGAGTCTCACTACATAGATCAGACTCCTAATGACTCTCCTGTTTACAGCCGCCCAAAGATCTGGGATTACAGGCACGCGCCACCACACCCACCACGCCCAGTCTTAATCTCTGTTTTAGCACGCCCTGGGAGCAGGGCTGGCACAGCTTGCAGGGGGATGGAACCCAGGCCGCTGAGCTATTTGGCCAGCCCAATTTCTTTCATTTTGATCAAACTCCTCCAAATAATTTGTCATAGTACCTTGCCCATGATATTTCCCATGTAATTAGCACCTGTGCTAATCTGAAGTTATGGTGATGCATTACCACAGTCCTCCTCTATTCTTGTAGGATGGCTCTTCACACCTACTGAGTGCCCTTCTACAGATGTTCATCCTGATATCATTGCTGTGGGCACAGCAGCTGTCTGTAGACCGGGCTCCCAGGTGGGCACATGAGGACAGCCATCACGTGATCAATGGAGTTCTTACATTATGACTTTTAAGATGCACTGGTATTTGAAAAGTGTAAGCATGTGCCCTGAATTTACCTTTCTCTGTGAGTTCTTTTTTTTTTTTTTTCTGAACTGGGGATTGAACTCAGGACCCTACGCTTGCCAGGCAAGTGCTTATTCTACTGAGCTATCTCCCTGGCCCCTACTCTGTGAGTTCTGATTTCGCATGTGCTGCACAGCCAGGGTGCAATCGCTTTGTGCTCTGATGCATTACTGAAGAAACACGCTGAAATAACATTTCAAATAAGGTGACTGATCCCAATCACCTTCTCCCTAACTACTAGATGCCACAACGTAGGTGGCAACGCCTTCCCCATATGTGTGTTGCTGGCCCAATGACCTCTTCCATCCTTGTCAAGAGGAGTGCTAACCTCTACTTTCATGTAACGCACTCCCTAGCTGTTAGAGATGCTTGTGAACTCCCATCTTAATGGTTATATGCTACAGTGAGCCCCAAAGCTTTCCTCAGAATTGGGGTAACACTGTCACTCCAGAAACAGGGCACTCTCAGCTTTAGTACCACTTCCTGCAGTCGGCTGAGGCCCCGTTTCTCGTTGCAGTCCACACAGATTTGTGCCTTGCACAATGGCTTGCTGGTGATCAGCTCTCTCTGGGACACTAAGAAGTAATAGTTGACTTTCCCCCCAACCTACAGAATCCATGCATCCCACGTGCATTAGAGAACTGCAGAACAGTCCCATATTCACTTAGGGACCTCATGATACTTGCAAGACTTCTGGAAACTTGCTCTAAAGCTACCAATTAGCTTGCTGTAAAGCTACCGATTAGTAAGGGACAGAGGAGGCCAGTCAGGTAATGCCTTGGACCTCAAAAAAAGCTGTGGCCCTCAGAACACAGTGTTTCTCCCCCAGCTGTTTCTCTACAACAGCTGCTACTTGGGCTCAGCTTCTTCCACCTTTCTGCCCTGTGAGCTGAGCTGCCCTCCTCTCAGGAGCATCTTTGTGATACACAGCTTCTGTTGACCCCTGCATTTTGTCGTTTTGCCTTCTCTGGGTCTCACTTGACTAACACAGCTGACCTCAAGTTCCTTCCCACTCAGGATGCTCTGAATGAGTGGTGAATTTGGTAGCAATAAGCTGGACACCGGTCAGACTCAGGCCACTAGGACATATTCCAGTGTAAACAAGTTTCCTGTGAGAGGGATGCTTTCTTTGTTTTAATTTTTAATTCTATTAATATGTGTTTGTGGTTCATTCATCTGACAGTCATACTGGGGAGTGGTACCATGGACATACTCCAGCTTGCTGTGCCCCAATCCTTTCCTCTTCCTCCCCTCTCCTTTCCTCCTCCTCCACTTCTCCATCCCAGTTTTCATTCTTGTCAGTATCACTAATCTTAGCTCATGTTATGGCATATAATGTTTATATTAAGTGGGGTTATTAGGCTCTTGTGCATGGCTTTTCTTCATTTTACTTATTTCCCTTTCTCTTCCTCCTCACATATTATGACTTTTCCCTTTGAACACTTCTCTATTTTAGGAGATTCATCTCCTTGTTCCCATCTATCCATCCTTTATAATTCCCTTTGTACTTTGCCTCACTCAAATGAGAGATCCCATATGGCACTTAAACTTGTATGTCTGGTTTACATTTCTCAACATATTCTCCAGGTATATCTATTTTCCTACAAATTATTCAAATCTGTTATTTTTATGTATTTGGTGCAGGGTCTCACTATGCAGCTCGGACTCATAGTGATCCTCCTATTTTCAGCCTCTCCAGTGCTGGGATTATTGGTGTGACCCACCATGCCCAGACTCAGTAGTCAGCTCAGGGCACCTGGGGGTGGGGCCAGCACAGCATGTGGTGCTGGGGATCAAACCCTGGTTCCTGCACTTGCCTAAGCAGGTGCTTAGTCCCCTGAGCTATCTCGCCACCCCAAATATGTTATTCTTTATAGCAGAGTAATATTCATATTTTAGGTACCATATAGTCTTTTCTTTTTGAGACAGCATCTCACTACATGGTGTAGGCTGGCTTTGAACTTACAATGATCCTCCTGCCTCAGCCTCCCAAGTGTTGGGATTACAAGCATGTTCCACTCACTATACTTGATGACACCATGTTGTCTCTATCCAGTCACTTGCTGATGGATGTGCAGATTATTTCCAGGACTTAGCTTATAATATGAGTTGTGCAGCTATAAACATTGGCATGCGTGTGTCACTGTAGTACGATGTCATAAGATCTTTGGGGATGATTCCTAGCATGGAATCTTTGGGTCATATGGAATTTTTAATTTCAGTTCTTTATGGAATCTCCAAACTGATCTCCATAATAGCTGTACTATCCTACATTTCCACTAGTCTCACCAGCATTTATTACTGTTTGACCTCTTAATGATTGCTAGAGGGTGACATTCTTACTGGTTAGATTCTCAGGCATTGGGCCACCCACCGACATAAGAGATACCACATTATAAATCTTTCAATGGGTATATTATTTCTCCTGTAAATACCACATTATAATCTTTCAATGGGTATATTATTTCTCCAGTTTTCCACAAATATCATTAAAACCTGAATTAGTGAATTAGTAGTTCAAAATCTTTCACCCTTTACTCACCGTTTCTCTGGGTTGGAAACCTAGATGTCTGCCATGGCTACAGATGTCATCTGCCTGAAGGTTCAGCTCAGAAGGATTTCCATCCAAGGGCATGTGATTGCTGTTAGGAGTCAATTATATACTCAGGTCAGTGTGGTTTACTAGTGAATGATTCCAGAAATTTAAAGAATTAATCCCATGCATTTACAAATACTTAAAAACAAATCACTTACATCTAAACCTTGGAAGCAGCTTATATGCCCAGCGACAGATAGATGGATAAAGACTATGTGCTATATACACATTGTGGAATACTACTCAGCCATAAAGAAGAATAAACTTGAATAATGTCTAGGAAAATGGACAAACTTGAATCCATAATGCTAGGTGAAATACATCAGAAACAGAAGGCTAAATATTCTTGGTTTCTTTTATATGACAAACTCTAAGTATATTACTTTAAAGAGCAAGGTAAAGAAAGATAATCTGAACCATGGATATGTGAAAAGAGTCTGAGGATGAAAAGAGGGTTTAAAGTAACAAAGCAGTAGAAGGGTCAAGACTCAATATAGAAGTGGCCCAGGCTCACTTACCAACACATTTCATGAGGCCAGTGTCATTATTCTGATGCTAAAATAAGCAAAGACATTACGAGAAAAGAAAATTATGGATAAATATGTTTTTAAAACATAGACAAAAAGTATTTAAGGAAGACCTTCTAAACCAAAGTCAAAATCTGGAATGTATTGCACATTATAACCAAAGGAACGTGACCTAAGAGTGGAGATTTGGTTTTCATTAGAAAAGTCTGGTGGAAGGTAGTTATTAATAGAGAACACAATCTACATGATCATGTCAAGATAGGGAAAGAATACTTGACAAATCCAAAGTCTATTCCTCATAACAAAAGTATAGAAGTTAGGCACGGGGGAAACTCTAACCTGAGAAGGGCATCAGAAAAATGTTTATTCACACCCGATATTCATCATGAATTTAATTTTCTCCAGCTTAGAAAGAAGACAAAGATGTCTATGTATGTTGTTTGTACTCATCAGTATACTGGAGGCTTTCATCAGGGCTACTGTGGAGAAAAATAAAAATATGGCACTCTATATTTCTTATATTTATAGTCTATGTGTAAATAAGTCAAATTATATCTATATTGAAGTGTCATTTTGTATACAGAAAAATTCTAAACGTTTTATGAAATGATTATCAAAGCTACCAAATGAGCTCAGCAACGTTTCAGGAAAGATGGTCAATATAAATGTTCAACTATATTTCTATGAACAAGCAATTATTATTATTATTTTGTATTTTAGGGAAGGGTCTATAGGGTGTTTAGGGTTGCAATACTAGCTCGGACTCGTAGTGATCCGCCTGTGTACAGCCTCCCAAGAGCTGGGATTACAGGTGCATGCCACCACACCTGGTCTCAAGTGCTGTCTCAGCGCATCCCCAGGACGGGGCGAGCATGGCAGGCCCAGGGATTCAACCCTGGCCACTGAGCCTGCTTGCAGGCACTTTAATGCACTGAGCTATTTGACCAGCCCTGAACAAGTAATTAACAATAAAGTTTCAGTTGTTAGAACAACCAAATTTCAATAGTGTCAGGCACTGCGGTGGGGGGAGGTCTAGGCCCAGCCCCGGGGTGAGGGTGGTAGGAATGGGTCCCTCAGCAGGGATCTGAAGAGCAACCTAGGCAACAAAGGAAAACAGGACTTCAAAAATAACTAGGTAATTAAGATAGCATCATTGTGATAAAACTTGCATGGTAATGGAAAAAAACCTCTGGGGATCAATAGGACACACGAAAAGATGCAGACACAACTGCAAACACACTCAGCCATCTTATCTTTGATAAAGGGGCCAAACACTTTTGCTGGGAGAAAGATAGCCTCTATAGCAAATGGTGCTGTGAAAACTGGCTTTCCACGTGCCAAACACTACAACTAGATTCATGTTTATCACCATGCACTAAACTAAAGTCAAAATGGATTAAAAATCAAAATGTCAAAAAACCCCACTAAATATTCTGAAAGAGAAAGTAGGTAGATTTCTTAAAGATATAGGTACAGGCAGAATTCATGAACAGAAACAGACTCATAGGAAATACTTCAAAGAATCAACAACCGAGATCTTATCCTACTGAATTTTTTTTCTTTTTTCTTTCTTTTTACAACATTTACTTTAGAGAGAGCATAGCAATAGTTAGGATAGATATACAACTGCTTTCTCTCAGTTCATTGAGAAAAAAAGGTTTATATTAATATTGCTCGGACAAGATATCATGTCTGCGGTGCCCAGGGAGATAACTCAGTAGAATAAGTGCTTGCCTGGCAAGCGCAGGATCCTGAGTTCAATCCCTGACACCAAAGAAAAATCTATCACATCTTAATCTTGTCCTCTGAATAACTACTACAAAGACAACAATATGCAATGTACTAATTACTGTAACTGTTCTACTAATCTGTTTTGAAACTGTTTCATTGCTATTTTACCTTTTTTCTCATTAAAATTTAAAAAATAAAATAGAAGTTTTCTCACATCAAAAGAAACCAGCAATCAAGTACAAAGAAAACTCACAGATTGGGAAAAAATCTAGCCAACTCTCCTTCAGACAAAAATTTTCTATTTAGAACATATAAAGAATTTTTTTAAATCAGGTTTCCAAAATTCAAAGACCCAATTAAACAAAACAGTCATTTGAGATGAATACACACTGCTCAGATGAGAAAATACAAATGGAAAATAAATATATGAAAAACTGTTCAACAGCATTTGTCACTTGAGAAATGCAAATTAATAGAACACTGAGATTCCATCTCACCCCAGAAAGAATGGCGGTCATCAAGAAGTCAACTGATACCAAACGCTGGAGAGGCTGTGGGGATAAAGGGGCTCTTCTCCACTGCTGGTGGGAGTGCAGGCTGGCACACACACTGTGGAAACAATGCAGAGATTCCTCAATAAATAGGACGTTCCCATTTGACCCGTCTATTCTTGTTCTCAGTGTTTTTGCAGAAGAATTGAAAATATTATACTACACTGATACATGTGCACTTGTGTTCACAGCACCAAAATCTGTCATAACTAAGTCTTATAAACAACCCAAATGCCCATCAGCAGAGGAATGGACAAAAAAGATGTGGTATTTTTATACAATGGGATATTATACAGCTGTAAAGAAAGATAAACTGGAGGCTCCTATAGGTAAATGCCTGCAACTGACCAATTTCACACGCTTATATCTGGGAATCTGAGATTCCCTGAAGGCAACAGTGTGCAATAAAACAACTACTGTGGCATTCCTGTGAAATCTCATTTTGTGAAATTCCAGAATCTCATTTTGTGAAATTCCAGAATCTCATTTTGTGAAATTCTGTATTGTTCCATTTTGTCTATTACTTTTAATTTTCTTTAAAATAAAAAATAACATCACTGAGAAAATATTTAGCAACTGTTTAACAATGCAAGATTTATACACTGAACACTATAAATATATTAAGATGAATACAGAGAACCTAAATAAATTTGAAAATATATCAGGTTCACTTATTAAGAGACTTAATGTTATGAAGCCAACTCCTTACAAAGAATGCAGAGCTTCAATGCAGTTAGCACCACAATGTGAATTGTTTTATTTATATTAGTATACAAGCTCATTCTAGCCTTCGTATGGAAATGTAAACTATACTTATAGGAAGAACAACTTTGAAAAGCAAAATCATAGTTGGAGTGCTAGACTCATATTATTTTATCGTCATACCAGGGATAGAACTTGTGCTTGCCAGGCAGGTGCTCATCCACTGAACTATATTCCCTGCCCTAGACTCATACTTCTTGATTTCAAAACTTGCTGCAAAATGACAGCAATCAAGACTTTGTGATATTGGCAATGATTAGTCATATAGATCAGTGGAGCAAAATTGAATGTCTAAATAGTAACCTTTACAGTTAGAGTCAACTGATTTTATAATTGGTTTAAAAATGGATCATATTCCAATATATATGACTGAAGGTCAGAAGATTTCCAGGAGAGAACATATAAACCAACCCTTACAAGGTTAGTTAAGACAATGGCTTCTAGAATAATTTAGAATATGTGAAGCAGAAAGCACACGTGATAGGAGAAAAAATAGATAAATGGAACATATGCAGAATTAAACACTTTTGACTCTGATTTATTTACCTTAACATTAAGGTCTCGAGGTGCATCTACTTTCTACAAATGACTAAAATGTGTGCTTCTTTATGGCATCGGAGTACTCTACTTTGCATAAGAGTCACAATTTCACCCACTTATCTGTTGAGACATGTAGGTTTCCCCAAGTTTAGAGATCACAGTGTTAAGTGAAAGAAATCAGACACAGAGGCTTAAGTATTGAATGATTTTGGAAGATAGGCCTGTCAGAAAATAGGCCCAAGACAAGTGAAAATGGGAAGAGATACAAAGGACAGAAAGGAGACATAAAATAATCCAGATGCCATATGTACATGCACTGACCTCCCGGTAATGCAGGGCAAATGTATTCTAACAAAAAAATTTAAATAAGAATTAAAGATTTTGGGGATTTAAAGAATGCCTTCAAAACTGAAAAGAAAACTCAAAGCTTGAGAGAAAATATTTGCCATTCGTGTGTAAGGCAATGGTCTACTATCCAGAGAATATAAAATATCCTATGTCTGTGTAGATAAAAGGCAAATAACTTCATTAAAATAAGTAAATCATTCAAATGGACATTTCTCCACATAAGCTATGTGCATATCCAATAAGCACATTAAAAAGTTCAGGTCAGGGCTGGCCAAATAGCTCAGCGGATTAAAGTGCCTGCAAGCAGGCACAAGGGCCGGGGGTTCCTTCCCCGGGCCTGCGGAGCCAGCCCCGCCCGCGGGGTGCGCTGAGACTGCAATTGCCTCTGGGCGTGGTGGTTCGCGCCTGTAATCCCAGCTCTTGGGAGGCTGTAAACAGGGGGAGCACTATGAGTCTGATCTGGGGTGAGACCCTGACCACCCTGTAGACCCTTCCCTAAAATACAGGAAAAAAAGTTCAGATCTTTTAATGCCTAGAAAAAGGTAAAAATAAAAAAGCATGAGATACCGTCGTCAAGATCAAAGGGCCCCCTTGCTAAGTGAAACGAGCACAATCGAAGTAGTGTTTGATTCCACCAGGCAGCCATGCAGGAAAGACAAAGTATAGAAGCAGTACACAGGTCATTGGTTCCCAGAGGCTTGGCAGAGGCAAAATCTGATCGGGAAAAGTGCCGAAAGTTTCTTTAGAACAGAAATTTTTGGAGCCGGGGAGATAGCTCAGTAGAATAAGGGCTTGTCTGGCAAGAGCAAGGGCCTGAGTTCAATCCCTGTTTCTGCCAAAAAAAAAAAAGAAAATAAAATTTTTTTATAACACACACTTCTATATTAAACATCATGCAGACTATTACAACATGAGGGAAAAAGGTGCCTCATATGTGACTGAGAGAACAAAGCGCGGGGGCTCCCGGGCGCGGCGCAGGTGCAGCAGCAGCAGCGGCGTGCTCAGGTGCGCGGCCCAACCGCAGCGAAGAGCGAGCCGAGCGGAAGCTGAGCACGGGAAGGGCAGGCAGGCCCAGATGCGGCGCGCAGGGGCAGAGGGGGTAAGGCAACGCTGCGATGAGCTGACACGGTGGCTCCCTGTGGGTACGGACACCAGTGCTGGAGCCCCTAGGCCAGGATTTTTGATCTGATTGAGATAAATGGAGCCGAAAGTTTTACCCAGACAGTAGGTGCTTATGCACAAATAAACGGAAAAGTGTGGACGGACCCTGTAGTGCTGAGGTGGATCGCGTGGTTGGCGCGGGGGACACCATTAGGGCCACCTGTGGACACACCAACATACTCAGGCCTATTCGCGTGTTAGTCTACACAGACACGTTTCTTTGCTCTGTAATCTGAAGAGGCTTACAATCAAGAGCAATGAGTATACCAGATATCCAGGACGCTGCTTGCTGCTTTTTTTTTTGGTGGAACCAGGGATTGAACTCAGACCCTAATGCTTGTCAGGGAAGCACTTATTCCACTGAGCCATCTCCCTGGCCCCGAGGACGCTGCTTTTAAAACCGCATTCCTATAACAGCAGCTAGGATCCAGGATTCCCTAAAGAAGCGGCAGGTAGAGCTGGGAGCTGCAGCTTGTGCCTTTAATTTCAGCTACGCGGGAGCCAGGGGCGAGAGGACCCTAAACCCTATGCTGGCCTGAGAAACTCAGGAAGGCCCTGCTTTGAAAGATGGATAAAGAGCTAATGAATAAACGGGCTGGGGGTGTAGGTCGGGGGAGAGCCCCTCCTCGGGGTGTGCAAGCCCCTGGCTTTTAATCTCCAATAACACACACACACACACACACACACACACACACACGGCGGGTTGGTGATAGTGGTGGCAGACAGAAGCAGAGTAAGCTTGGTCAGGGAATAAATATCATTATTTTGGGGTATCTTGTAGTGCCAGAGGTCGAAAAAATGTAAGCATTGAATGCTCGTCTGAATCAATAGCTAATTTTTCACCTCGTGACACCTAAAAGTCCCAATTAACGCACAAAGAGAAAAGGTACAATACTATAAAGCCAGTACAAACCAAACAAACGGCTGAGGGACAGTTTTAACAGTTTCCATAGCAACCCCTCTCTCTCCCTCAACAAAAAGGCGCTGACAGCCTCTCCCAGAGAAGGACATACTGTTCTTTAGTATTGATTAGCTAAAACTCACGGAGATATGCTGATTTCCTTTGTTTACTAAAATGGCAAACACTTTAATCCATGAGAAGCAATGCAGGCAGCGGAGTGTTGCTAGGCTCCGGAAGGAGACGGGGACTAGTGACCAAAGACCGTCCAAATGCGCGCTGGAACCTGAGCCCCAGGCTGACTCCGGGACGTTTATGCTAAGAACGCCACGGAAAATGGAAAGGGACACCAAGCACAGTCCCCGCGCCCCCCGCAACCCCCGCGCCCCCCCACCGCGCCCCGC
>NW_004524578.1:794419-807226 GCF_000260255.1 Octodon degus
TTGCGATCAGGGTCTCTGCTAGCTCCAGACCCCACTCCTCGCAGCTCCCCTTTTGGCGTTCTCAGGTGTGATGGGTGGGCACCAGGTGGCGCTGTGAGCTGTCACTCTGCATTTAGGAACCACAGATCCTAAGCCTCAACCAAGACCAGGAATCTACGTTCCAGATAGAGTGGGTGGCCGGCCAGTGGACAGAGAGCCCACTCGGCAACGAGCACCCAGGGTCCCTGCGCCCGCTGTCCACCTGCCTGGTGGTGGCCCTCTGGCCGCCTCCAACTCCCATCCTTCAGGCCACCAGGCGCAGCCCTGTGTCCTGGAGATGTCTGGGGACCCCTCCGTGGACAGGTCCCAACTCACTGGGCTTCTGCTCACAGCCACACACCATGGGGTGGGTGAATTTTCTAGAAACAAGGCCCGGGCATCCACAGTCGCCCAGCACAGGCTGTGCTCCTCTCCTAGCTGCTTCTGCGGCACTCTTCCCTGCCCTCTCTCTCCTGCTCAGCATCCTGGTGCTCAATCCTCCTACCCTGCCCTCTCTTTCTGAGTGTTCCCAGGGGCATTCGGACACACTGCCTTCCTTGCACCCTGCAGCCTGAGTCAGAGACACACTTCCTCGCCTCTCTTTCCCTCCCTGGCCTGCTGCTCCTCCTGTGGCTACGCCCGACTCTCCTCTTCCAAAAGGCCCTCTTTCTCATCCTCACCAGCTCTGATGCTATCCCGTGGGGTCCAGGTGCAGCCCTTCCTCCTGTCCTTGAGATCAGATCAGGCTTTCTTAACACTCACTGAACTGAAATGTCACAGCATATGCAAACAGTGTGCACAGTGGCCCCGCGAGCCCCCGCAGGAGGAGTGGGCAAAGAACACCCCAGGAGATTCTCCTTCGTGTTGAATCCTACCTGTGAAGCAATGAGTCTCACAGGCTACACAGCATGCTCCACCTCCATCCCAGTAAACTCCAAATCTTGCCATCAGAAGGGAGTTTGAGCTTGAGGATTAACGTGTTCCCCTCACTCCCTTCCTGTCTCAGGGCAGAACATAAGCCCTGACTTCCACCCAGGCTTCTTCCCTGGCCTCTCCATTCTCAAGCTCTTGCAGATCCCGGGAGGCCCACAGTGCTCTTCAGCTCATCTAACCTTGTCCTTTCTTCTGAATATATTTTCCTGCTTAGACCAGCAAAGTAAATATTTTTTTTTCAATTTGCAATACTCAACTCTATTAATGCATCTACTTACACAAATACATTCATTATTTGCTAACACATTTTGCTAATACTGCTTTGTGCACTTTTTCGAAACTTGCAATAACTGCTAGAATGACAGCAATTTCATCATTGCTTTTATTGTTTGCACCTGAATAAAGACATTCTGAATTTTGATTACTTTCTGGTGGCTACCTCACTTACATCCAAACTTTTAGAATGGGTGTCAACAGAACAGCCAAGAATCATTAGTCAGCTCTTCATTACTGTGACAAAACCCAGGGGGACATCACCTGAGGGACAAAACGTTTATTTTGGCTTATAGTTTTAGAGGGTTCAGTGGATAGTCACTTGAATGTGTTATTTCTAGGTCTGCAGGGAGACAGCTCTTCATCTAGGTGAAAGAGGAAGGCTGTGCATCTCACTGTGGGCAGATGAGCAGGAGGGATAAAGAGAGAGAAAAGAGAACGGGAGAGGAGCAAGGAGGGCTGGGGAGGGGAGAGCACAGCCGTGCGGTCCCAATACACATCCACAGGCAGCCTCATAACTTCGGTCCTCCACCTAGACCCCACTTTCAGCTTTTAAGGGACATTTTATATCAAAACCCAAAAACAGGCTATTGTGATTTGTGCCTAGTTGTCCCCCCAAAGCCTCATGCAGTCACTGGGGCAGGCTTTTAGAGCTTGTGATTAATTCATGATCTAATCAATGCTACGGTTATGGGCATCAGAGCTACACCCACCTGAGGCTGACAGCCTGAATGCTGTGTAAGGAAGCCAGGGGGGCTTGCTGGCCACCACAGCCACTGCTTCTCCCTTTGCTCCTTGCTGTTTTCTACTGCCTTGCAGCAGTGCCACAGGTCCTCTGCCACACGTCCTCTGCCACATGCCACTCTGCCTTGGAGCCAGTCGAGTATGGACTGAAACCTCCACAAACTGTGAGATAAACGAACCTTTCCTTCCTTAATTTTGGGAACTGGGTATTTTGTCCTAGCAATCAGAGAAAAGTAACCAAGACACAGACGATGGTGAAACTTAGGGAAAAACTGAACAAGCCCTCAAGGTTCACTTGTTTTAGCTATTTGCTTTTAGTCAACCTTAAAAGTCACCAACTTTGGAAGTCACAGAGCTGAGCAAGAGATCACGAGCCTCCCAGTGGCTTTGTTGCCAAACACAGCTCTGGCTTACGGTCAGGACGCTAAACATTTATACAGGTTACTTGTCAGGGACTTGACTTCCACTGTTCTTAAAGTCATCTACTGTTCACTTGGGTCTCAACAAACTTTTGTTGAGTGATGTTTTTCACATTAGGACATTAAAAACTGCTCCATGCATGAGGACAGGTCACATCCTCAGGTTCATTTTTTGGAACACTGTCTTAGGCAGAACTGTGGAGACTGATTACCTAGCCACCTACCACTCATTAGTGACCTCCAGTCATCTAACCCATGTGTGTTAGTTGATACATTGCTTCAACTTGGCTGAATAAGCTCCGGCAGCGTGGGGGCCTCACCCTGCAGGTGGGCAGGGCCCAGGAATTGAGAAAGGCTTCCTGCCCCCCTGCCAGACTTCCTGCCTCCTGCCACCCTGTCCTGCTTCCCGTGGCGAAGTCTCAGTCTTCCGAGGAGCTTGGTCTTCCCCTGTCGCGCCACTTTGGAGGAGCTCCGACCTTCTCTGTGGAGCGCTGGTCTTCACAGTCAGTGCAGAAGGAAGAGAGAGGCTTGATGGATGCTGCAGCTGCTGCTCCTCCTCTGCTCTCCATTGTTTTCTGCTGCATGAACTGCTGTTGTTTGCTTTGGAACCAGCGGAATATGGACTGAACCCTCCAGTAACTGAGCTAAGTAAACCTTTCCTTCCTTCATTTTGTGTGTTGGGCATTTGTCCCAGCAACGAATAAAAAGTAACTAAGACAGAATTTGGTACCAGAGAAGTGGGGTCATTGCTGTGGCTAAACCTTATCATGTGGATTACAAGCTTTTGGAACTGGCTCATGGGAAGAGATAGGAAAGATTCAGAGATGCCGCCTACACGAGAAGAGCTGGAACAGCCTCGGCTGTTTTGTTTGGGAGATTCTGGTCAGAGCTCAGAAGACCAGAAGGTTGATAGAAAGCCGGTCTGTAAAGACCAGGCTGGGGAGGTTTCTGCTGGGAAAAAAAGACAGCATTGGTTGTTGGACTCCAGATCATTTGTGTTTTGACTTGGCAGAGAAGTTGTCTGCATTTTGCTCGTGCCCAGAGACTTTGCTTGAGAGTGAGTTTAAGCATGGTGGACTGATTAATCTAGCAAAAGATATTTCAAAGCAGCCAAATATTGGGACAGTGGCCTGGTTGTTACTAGGGGCTTTTAGCCAGATTTATTTTGAGAATAAAGAGCAAAGAACCCAAAAGGATGATTTAAAATGTTGTGAGTTTGGCCAGAAAGGAAGCTCTAGGAAAGCTGTGGACTGTGAAGACAGAACTGAGAGGATCTCCATTGTTAGGAAGGAACAGGAGAGTAGAAAAGATGTCCTGAGGGCATCACAGGAGGCGGGAGGTTCTTGCCCTTGGCAGCCTCAGAATGACAAGGGTGAGGGACTTTGCTTTGAGGAGAAAGCTGCAGATCCCCATGTTCCAGAATGGAGGCAGCAGCCACACCAGGTTCCAGAATGGAGGTGGCGGCCACAATAGATTGCAGAATGGCACCAGCATAGAGAACTTGTTTCTCAGAATCAGGGTCAGAGTGCTCAGCGATCCACGCACTCGACCCCTACAGCCAAGAGAGAGGAAACCCTGGCTTCTGCTCCAACTGGCAGTGGCCCTTGGCATCATCCACGTGGCTTTGGTGGTCGTAGGCGCATACAGAATGCAGGTGTTCTGAGGTTCAGAAGGCTTCCACCCAGATTTCAGAAGAAGGCCTGGGAGGCCAGGCAGTGTGCCCCTGAGAGGGCAGTGAGTGAAGCTGTGAGTGACAAGCCTACTAAGTGGAAACCTGAAAAGTTTTAAAAAGCCAGAAATGTGGATGGTCTAAGAAAAGCTGCAAAAAGGGAGCAAAGCAGGCCTGAGAGAAAAGCCATAGGAGCTACCCGCAGAAGTGCCTTAGGGGAGGAGCCACGTAAGGCTTTTGGAGCTCACTACTCATTACAGAGTGCTTTGGATGGTCCACAGGGAACTACGGGACTTAACATTTGCCCTTCTGGACCTTGGACTTGTTTTGGTCCCAGTTGTTTGTATCCTGCTGTGTATCTCCTTTTGGAATGGCAATGTTTATCTTGTGCCTGTGAATGTTAGAAGTGTTTAACTTTTCATTTGTAGCAGAGCTCACAGCTAAGAGTTTGCCTTAGATCTTGGAAGCTTGGGACTTGGACTTTTCAGTGTTGCTGAAACTGGTAGGACTTTGGCAACTCTTAGAGATGGACTAAAATGTCTTTTGCATAAACGGTTGTGCATGAGTCTTTGGAGGGCCAGGGGTAGCATGTCATGGTTCTAACATAATGCAATGTTCAATTTGTAAAATGTTTACGCATGTCTGTGTACCTGGAAATTGGCTTTAAAAAGTGTATGTCTAGTTGCCAAGTTGACAAGGGGTGGATTGTGTTAGTTGATACATTGTGTCAACTTGGCTGAATTAGCTCCAGCAGCATTGGGGCCTCGCCCTGCAGAACTGAGAAAGGCTTCCTGCCGCCCTGCCCCGCTTCCCGGGAGAAGTCTCAGTCTTCGGAGATCTTGGCCATGGTGCCACTTTGTAGGAGCTCTGAACTTCACTGTGGAGCGCTAATCTTCACAGTCCCTGCAGAAGGAAGAGAGAGGCTTGATGGACGCCACAGCTGCTGCTCCTCCTCTGGTCTTCACTGTTTTCTGCTGCATGAATTGCTGTTGTTTGCCTTGGAGCCAGCGGAATATGGACTGAACCCTCCAGTAACTGTGGGCTAAATAAACCTTTCCTTCCTTCATTTTGTGTGTTGGGTATTTGTCCCAGCAACGAATAAAAAGTAACTAAGACACCATGCCTTGGATCACCGTACTTCCGTATCTCATAAATATCTGTAAGCTTTATTCTCAGGAGAGTCAGATTTGAGACATTCTCTTTATGAAATCTGGACACCCCAAGAATAAACTCTGTTGCAAAAACCTTTTTTGAAGAAATTGCTGTACCAGGCAGGAGGCATCCACTCTCCACTTCATCCACTCTGCAAATGGTTCTGCTCTGGCAACCCTGGCATTTCCTCCTGACACAGAGGATGATGGCAAGATAGCCAGGACTGTCTAAAACAGCAAGTGGAAGAATAAGGATAAATACTGCATAAATATATATTTATGAAATAATTTAAGAGTTACTTTGAGCATTGCTTTCATTTTCCTATGAATAAAATCTCTGTACTTATAATTGGAAAAGCATTTTAATAAGTATAAAATAACATTATTATGTGTACAACAGTTTGGCAGAGATGTTATACTTTCTTTTAGGCTCCTGTTAAAGATTCAGTGACACATCAAGACTTACACACTGCAGTTGGGCAACTCTTACTGTCCTTTTAATGTTACGAGCATCAATGTGTCTTTCTGTGTGACTTTCACTCACACTGTTTTCCATTCACCTTGTTCTTACCACTAGAGTCATGTGGCCAGCTGCTCAGTAATTTCAGGAGGGACAGGGATGAGATGTGGTGTGCTGGAATAACTAATAATGATTGGATGTTGCTTACCACATGGAAAACCTTTTGAAAATGATAAAATAATATGAACCAATGGTATTCACAACAGTGAATATCAAAAGGAAGGTCAGAAAGGAGCATGCAAGAAGCATGGACTGATGATGTAAACCTTACTTTTCTCTACCTTACGACTTCAGGAGGCATCCGGGCTGCGGCACGGCACAGGTCTTGGTGACTGTCTGTGGTGAGGTGGGCTGGAGTCTAGAAGAACTATTTGGCCCAAGCTCCTAGGCCGTCATTCTGGAAAACAAAGAAATGCTCATTGCTAGAACTTTGAGGAAGGACAAAAATGCCACAGTGCTCTGATTCTGGGCAAATAATTACTCAAAATTACAGGGACTCATCACACTGATGCATCGTTGGGGGCAGTGCTTCTTTTGTCATCCACACTGGTAAACTCCAGGACCCCCAGGGCACTGAAGGCAGAGCACACGGAAGTCCTCCTCAGAAGAGGAGAATAACAGGTCCTGGGTGGCAAAGAGCGTCGAGAGCCCATGAATACTTCACTTGTGATATAACATAATGAAGCTGCTCCACACAAGGCCGAGAGAGAGAGAGAGAGAGAGAGAGAGAGAGAGAGAGAGGTGTGGATTGGAGTATAAGATCATGTGGAATTCAACAAGATGAAAGGCACAATACCCGTCATCCAATAATTCGAAGCATGCAAGAAATATAAAAATGTGAACAGTGACATAAAGCAAGTCACAGAGAGGGGGGGGGTGAGCACAAGAGAGAGAGAGAGAGAGAGAGAGAGAGAGAGAGAGAGAGAGAGGTGTGGATTGGAGTATAAGATCATGTGGAATTCAACAAGATGAAAGGCACAATACCCGTCATCCAATAATTCGAAGCATGCAAGAAATATAAAAATGTGAACCATAATGAGAAGGCAATTCCATTACTTGTGACTTACTCAGAAACAAAACAGGTGTTAGAACTAACATCAAAACAGTTGCTATGATTATTTTCCATACACTGAAATGGTTTTATCCTTGTACATTGGATAGCTAAAGAGAAATGTAATATATACAGATGTAATATGTATGTCTGTCTCTATATAGCTATATATAGATATAAATCTCTCTGTGTATTCTATCAATCTATCATCTATCTAGTCTTCTATCTCCATACAAATTAAACTTCTACAGGGGAAAACTGCAATGCATGAGGTGTTTAATAAGATTAATAAGATTAGGCTTTATACAAGAACATATTGATAAAGTTGAAGACTTCACAATAGAAACCGTTCAAAATGAAAGGCAGAGAGAAAGATACAGAAATGAAGACAGCAGCAGTTTGCTGTGGGACAACATGAAGTAGAATCCTTCATGTAAAAAATCAATTTTTTTTTTGTGGAACCAGGGACTGAACTCAGGCCCTTGTGCTTGCCAGGCAACCGCTTATTCAACTGAGTCATCTCCCTGGCCCCTAAATTTTTTTAAGCATATAAACCTACATATTCAGAAGCTCATTGAATTTTAAGCACAAGAAACATGAATAAATATATAAAAATAGCACATCATAATCAAGTTGCTCCAAGGCAGAAATATTTAAAAATACATGCACAAGAAAACCTCTTGATCTAGAACAACAGGTAGAAGGAAGACACTGGGTATATTAGTCAAAACAGTACAAGGAAGATGACAATGTGGTGCAATGCTAAAGCCTTAGGAAAGAACAGGTCAATCCAGTATTCTTTACAAAGCAAAACCATTTTCAAAAACAAAGAAAAATAGAAAAAATGTTATATACTTACATAGGCTTTAATAATTTATCAGTAGTAGAACATTACTGTAACCTTCATTAAAGTTTAGACAGAAGAAAAAATAAATATTTGCATCAGCAAAAAGGAATGAAGATATAAGATCTGTAACTGTATAAGTGATTAGGTAAAATATATTTAGTATACAATTTATTCTTCGGGCAAAAATAATCACCAAAGAATGTGGGCACTAATAAAGCAAAATGTGTGCTATTCTCATGAAGGCCAGGCAGGGAGATATGGAAGGGTACTTTTCTAAGGCCCTTAGACATTACATTACGTGGTAGAATATTGCTTGCATGCGGAATCTGATAAATCCAACATGTATCTTATAAACTTAAATTAACCATCAGCATAGAAACAAGGAATCATAAATGATAAACCAATAAAGGAAACAAAATCCAATCATTAAAAATACATTATCCTGGGCCAGCAAGATAGCTCAGTGGTCCAAAGCACCTGCTTGGGCAAGCTTAGGCAGGCGCAGGAGACCACAGTTCGATCCCTGGCACCACATGCTGCACCAGCCCTGTCCTCAGGGTGGGCTGAGCCAGTTTAAAAAAAAACAACAAAACAGTACATTATCCTGAGGGCTAGCCAGATAGCTCAGCGGACTAAAGTGCCTACTTAGGCAGAGTGCAGGGGCTGGGGTTCAATTCTTAGCACCACAAGCTGTGCTGGCCCTGCCCATGGGGGGCTCTAAGATGGCGATTGAGACTGGGCGTGGTGGCAGACGCCTCTAATCCCAGAGCATGGGAGGCTTAAAACAGTAGGACCACTACAAGTCCAATCTATGTAGTGAGACCCTGTAGACCCTGTGCTAAATGCATTAAAAAAACAAAAACAAAATAAAATATCCTGGTCTGGGGCTATGTATCAGTGGCACAGAGCCTGCCTGGAAAGCCAAAGCCCTGAGTTCAATTCCTGGTACGAAAACAAGACAAATCATTACCCAAAGTAAAACAGGTTAAAAGTAAAAGTAGGTCAAGTGATTTTTTAAAATGTAAATAGCCCTAAACATACACACTGAAGACAGAGTCTCAGATCAGGCATAATAACATCCTGCAGAAATACACATTAACTATAAAGCCTTGCACTAAAGACAAAACAATAAATAGATGCCTTTACAACAAAAATCTAAACAACAAAAAAAAAACCTTTAAGGGTGATGCCATTAAAGTAGAGTTCTCTGCCTGGCCAATCATAGGGGTCTGGGAGGAGCTAAGAAAGAGGGACTGCAAATCTGAGTGCATTTTAGACAATTTAATGATCTACTTGAGACTCCATCTCAAAAATAAAACAACAAATAAAAAACGCTGAGATTGTACCTCGGAGTGAATGCACTGGGTTCAAATTCCAGTGCTTCAGCAAGAGATGAAGGAAGTTAGATGATTTTACAAAACTACACGTGTCTCGGGAGGATATATCGAGTCCAACGCTCCACCTCAGAACATCACATCTTTTAAATATCAGTCCTAGTTAAACATAGACAAATTCAAAATTATATTTCAAGTTCCTGTACTCTCATCAACGTTGACCAGGAGAAGTAGAAAAACAAAATATCACCGAGGGTGTGGACTATCTGTACAGCACTGTCCACTCATTTGATCCAGCTGGCATGGACAGAGTCATATTCCCCAACCAGCAGCAGCAGAATTCATTTTCAGTGTAATATCTTCCAAACTGAGGATTACAAGAAGAGAGGTGAAATGAAAAGCAGGGAACAGAGACACAAAACAAATGTATGGCACTTGTCTCACGATAGCCTATAGTTTTATATTTAAAAGCAAGTGTGGCTCTATGTCATTGCATTAATTAATAATGCCCTGTCATGAGAATGTGACTGCTGAAATGTTTCTGCCGCTTTAGCATGACATCTTAAAATTAATCCCTAAAATAATGGTTTAAAGTTCATGAGCTTACTTTGCTGCTTTTCTGCTGCTACTTCAGGATTATCTGCCTAATGCCCACCCTGCTTTGCCACAGACTGAGTCTCCTCTGTGATGGCCCTCTGCCATGTCACCGTGACTTGGAACCAGCTGACTCTGGATTGAAACTTCTGCAAACTGTAAGCCAAAAAACCCTTTCTTGAAAAATCATAGGGTTAATTATTAGGGTAATAGCTAGTAAGTATGACATTTATACTCTGTGTCACAAACGTGACCCACGTATTTCCAGGAATCCTTGCACTTCAGTTAGTAATTGTCAGCAGCTCTGATTCAACATGAGGTGAGTCCATCCAAAGGAAAACAGTAATGCCCGGTGCAAAGCTGGACATTCCCTGGGAACACTTGGATTCCGCTGTACAAGTCAGGCAGGGCTATTTTGCAGCTGGAGTGCTCCAGGTGATTTCTTACATCTCCGAAGAGACATAAGGGTACTTCCAAGTGTAACATAATTGTCTCCCTCAGAATGATCTAGGCTTTTGAGAGTGGTGGGGAATGAGATGATTGAGACCCTGGGGATACTCTTGATTGTCCCTAAAACTCTGTTTGTCTATTGTGTTTTGAATTTTCAATGCCATAAGAAATAAATCTTGAGTGCATTTTAAGAAAGCATCCTAGTACCAATTTTCCTTAAAATCAGAGTTCCAAAAACAGTCATTTAAATTGCACCCCAGTGGGCAGCACCCACACTGAAGCCCCACCACCCACCACATCTCTTGTGCTCCAGGAATGCCGCACTCAGCTGTGGTGTCTGGCCGGCATGCCTGCTCTGCCCTTCCTTGGGGCTTTCTCCTCTGCTTATTTGCCCCCCTGCAGTCCGCCAATAAGGCTAATCTCAAACATTACCACAGGAATGTGAAAGGCAAGAGAAAAGCCAAGCAGCCAACAGAGATTTAAATAGCTGCTACATATTCAAATAATGTAACTTAACAAAGAAAGGGGATACAGATGAATGTCCATTTTGTATCTGTGTATTCAAAATGGTTAGGATAGATATATAGTTACATTCTCTTAATGAATAGAGGGATTTGTTCTAATGGTGTTTGTAAATAGGATATCATGTCTGCACCTTGTACAGCAATAAGCCACTAGGAAGAATGTATGCAATGTGTTAATTATTGAAACTGCCCTACCAATTTGATTTGAAACTGTCTCACTGCTATTTGTTTTTCAGTAAAACTATGGGGAAAAAAAGGTAACTGATGAAAAACAATAAATAAATAAATAAATAAATAAATAAATAAATAAATAGCTGCTATAGCCAAGAGCTAACAATTTGAGTAGCAGTGTGCTACCGTAGAGTGAAATTCCAGAGGCACACGGGCTTCCATCCGCGAGTAAAAGTTTACAATTATATTCTCTTAGCTTAGAGGGCTCAATAGCATTCCAGCGCAGGTAAAGGTACAGGATATGTATCTCACAATGTTTTTTATTTTCTGTTTTGGCAAAAAAAAAAAAACCCTGAAACTAAACTAGCTCAAATAAACAAAACTGGAAAGCAAATGGTATACACACATCCAACGAAGAATAATGGATTGTTTAGTAAATATATGATAGTGCATCCTTAAAATAGATTACCTTACAAACATGGTAGATAAAGCACTGCTTTCTGAAAATTTGAGCATCCACAGTACAGGACAGTGTGGGAACAGGAAAGTGAGAGACACGTAGCCCCACACAGCTGTGAAGAGTGTGCTACTGCAGGAAGTACCAACGGTGTTCTGACATCACTTAACGGCTCAGTAACCTCGCAGTGTTACTCCTGTTTGGTGCCCTCCCCTCTAGGATGGGTACAATGAGAGCACATACTATGTTTCTTTTTTCTGAAGAATAATATTCTAACCAATTAAAAGGGCACTAATAATAATGCATGACAGTGCTGTGTAACAACCTAACAGTAACAACATGATCACTGCGCGGTTTACATACTACGTAAAACAACAAGACTGTACACAGAGGTATGCTGCGAGCAGGTCTGAGGGCAAGCACTGAAGTGTGGACCACGGCAGTGATTACAAACCGCAGGATACACGTGCTAGAAGATGCTTCTTTGTTGTATATTTTTCATTTGACATAAATTGAA
Source organism: Octodon degus (assembly GCF_000260255.1). Lineage (NCBI taxonomy): Eukaryota > Metazoa > Chordata > Mammalia > Rodentia > Octodontidae > Octodon > Octodon degus. The sequence goes on from NW_004524578.1 coordinate 806,092, forward strand.
TTTTTATTAACGAAATTTCTTCCTCCACATGGAGAAGTAACCACTGGCATATAGTTCTAGTTCCAGGACCACGGGACTAGAGATGAACGCTATTTACAAATGCCACCGCGGTGGTGGCACGCTGTGGAGATTCTCCCTGCTTCTGTTTTGCTCTTATTTAATGTTCTTCTCTAGTACTTTTAAAATTGAAAACGAACAAGGATATGAATTGCAAATAATTTACAATGGATAGCAAAGAATACAGACCTAGTCTTGCTTGCTTTGTGTGAAGTGCCAATAAAGAGGCACAGTAATCTAATCCGAGGGACCGTACAGGAGGAAGAGGGGCGACCCGTCGGAAACGAACTCCTGACGTGCAGGAACAACCTCGGAGAGAACGGAGTCAACCACATTCAGCATTTGTTTTGCTATTAGTTACTCAAATAATTTACATTGTTTTACAATAAATTAAATCAAACTGTACAACAAATTAAATTTAATTACTGCAACTGTAAGGGATTAAAAAGAGTTTTAAAAAGAAGTTTTATAATGGCAATGGTCAGGAAATTTTAAGGAGAGTGTATAAATTGCCAGAAGTTTTGTTTGCTTGTTTCTCGAGCAGATCAAAACGTCTTGAAAACGTAAGTAGAAAACCAGATATAAAGTCATAGTGTTGACTTCCAATTTAACAAAACGAAAAAAACCAACATCAATCTAAATTTGAACATTTGAAAGCAATTCTGTTCAGCGGGAGTAAAGTAGGAATGAAAATCACTACTATTAAAAAAAATTCTATAAACAACTTTAGTTCTGGATTTTCACATAAATATAAAGTTGTTGGATTGAAACCGGGCGTGGTGGCGCATGCCTGTAATCCCCGCACTCAAGGGACTGGGGCAGCGGGATCGCGGCGAGTTCGAGGCCAGCTTGGATACAGAAGGGCGCGCAGGGCCAGCCCGAAATGCACAGCAGGACCCTGTCTCAAAAGACTAAATAAAATAAAATAATGGAAAGAAAAGTAAAATAAAATAAAAAGATTGCTGGATATTAAAAATACTCTTTCACGGTTTCTGGAAAAAGCCAGTCTCTCGACAGGATGGAAACATATCTGGGGGTTCAAAGACCGAAGGTCCAGCACCCCCGGAGTAGGCGCTGC
>NW_004524578.1:807921-809569 GCF_000260255.1 Octodon degus
CCCGGAGGCCCGGCGCCTGCCGAAAGGGCGCTGTCGCCGGCTTTAGGGACTTCCAACTTCCTTATCCACTTGATGTGTTTTCTACAAAATTGAGTACTTGGCTTATTAAAAACCCGCACTCCGAAGAGGATGGATAATTTGGAGTTGGGGGTTTTCACTCGGCCATGGGTAAAATACAGTCAGGCTCTGCTTCGCCCATGCATACAAAGAAATTCCAGATTTAATGAGATGCTTTGTTTTACTTTAAAAAACCCAATGAAATGTTTTTACTGATACAGATGATAACATGAAATCACAAGTATTTACGTTTTTCCGTAAAACAATAATGCATGGGCATATTAGGTAAAGCTACGAGCAGTGAACTCTGGGAAATATTTGCTATATTTGTACTGTGTGCTCTAAGGGTACATGTTGGCACAAAGGGGAAACAAAAGCAAATTAATATGAACTAAATCATGAACAGTTTTTCAAAAAGAAAATCCAAAAAATTCTAAATGTAAAATAATGAAAATAAACTGATTAGAGAAGTCATTTGAGACCAGCTGGGGGAAAAATGACAACTAGTAGATCAGGTGGAAAGTTGCATATTTAATTTGGTACTTACACCTTCTAAGCTGGAGTATACATTGCCGCAGCCTTTTCTTGATTTACCAATTTTATTAATGAAATTAAATTCAAGAGAATTTTCTGCAACCTTGAAATATAAAAAATGAAATAAAAGTTCATCATGGTCCATTTGGAATACTAATGAATACAGTGCGTATATAGGGCCCTGTGAGATTCTGCAAATAAACATGATTTGAAAATAAAATGTGAACATCACATATATAGTATTATGGACTAAATACAGGTTTTGTTTTGTGTGCTCTATGTAGAAATATATGTCTATATAGGGAAATATGCCTTTCATTAAATCTGGAATTTCTGTGTGGTCAAAGTAGCCTGAAATTATTTTATCAGTGGCTGACTGAAAACCCCCAACTCTAAATTATCCATCTTCTTTGGTAGATATGGATTTGATTGCATACTATTGAAAATACAATTAAATTGTGATATCTGTATCACAGATTATATTACATTTATGTCTACATCCAAATTTCTTTACATGGATGTAGAGGTAGATTCAGTTGAATACATATTAATATCTTGAAAAACCTGAATGTACTGACATCTTTTGCAAATGGGAAGGAGATTAAGAGACGTAGGAGGAGGGGGGAAAGGAGGGCAAGGGAATGTAAAAATAACTAAGGTACATTATGTCTAAGCACCAGTTGGCCATGAGATTATAAGCATTATGTACCTCAAATGTATACTAATATGAAAAAATACATTGGAAAAAATAGTATGAAATGAAGTAGAAAAAGGCGTTTTGTGTAAATCTTTTCATTTTTAGTTGTGACATGCTATACTTTCTGAATATGGTAAACTTCTATGAATTCAGCACTTTAGGAGGCATGTTAATGTGCCTTTTAACTGAAGCTCATAATCAGTGGTTTCCTGATCTTTGTTCTTCCCAGGATTCTGATTTCTCTTTTCACAGTACTGCTCCACCTTCCACAGCTGCTAGGTTCCCAGTATTTTTATTTATTTATTTATTTATTTATATATAAAACTTTATTACAGTATGTTGCATTCACCTCCAGCTTAC
>NW_004524578.1:809999-820597 GCF_000260255.1 Octodon degus
GTGCCCTGCGTGGGATCTGGGAGCCCAGCAGCACACTGGAGCGGCACTGTGAAGTTTAAGTGAAGCATGTATTTTAGCTAATAACAACCTCAGTGCTGCTGCATTAAGTGTGATCAATGTACCGTACCTAGTAAATGATCCCAGCATGAAAACTAGCCGTCAGATTTTCTTCTTTGTCTTCCAGGAGTATTGAAACTCCCTGTAGTATATCCAGCTTTCCTGTACATTGAGAACTGCTTTGTAAAAGTTTACTTAAAGGTAACAATGGTTTCTAAAATACTAGTCTTGAGTCTACATTGATGTAAGTCAATAAATGAAAGAATGAGGGTGAAAGGAGAACTTGTTGCGGCTGTAGGATGCCTACCAAAAACTACAGAATGAATGACAAATGATGAAGGAAATCACTACATGGGGTTAAAATGTTGAATGAAAATCTTAATATCTCCTCACAAAATACTTTGCTATAAATGTTAATAGCAGAGAAATGTAAGATTTCATCACAAAGCAGTCAAAGTGAACATAGCCAGTGTTGTAAAACAGCCTGGGGCCTCTTCACAAAGGACATATGCTGGAAAGCCTGTCCTTGAGCATGCACACATGATATAGTCACCTTTGTGCTAAACATACGTGCAAGTCTTATTATCAGAGAATATCACAGAAACACAATTGAGGGATTCTGCAAAATAACTGACTTGTACATGTTCGCAAGGTGACAGCTCGGCAATAATTACTATGGCAGAGGTGACTCAACAGACGTGAAAAACAAATGCCCATGAATAATGTGATCTGCATCCTACAATAATTGGTGTAAAAGCCCATAAATGGTACTTGGAGGAAATGTGGCTGTAGGAGATGTGCATGAGCCGATAGCATTGTCCTGACCGTCGCATAATAGGAAGTCAGTGGTACTAAAAACTACTGTCAAACATTTAGGGTTAAGATATGGCTTAATTTTCAAACATTCTAGATTAAAGTGTGTGCATGTGTGTGTGTGTGTGTGTGTGTGTGTGTGTGTGTGCATGAACACCAGTCAGTATGTATATAGAAGGACAATAAATGGGGCAAAGTGTAAACACAATGAATCTGTGTAAAGGGAATATATGAATCTGTGTCCCTTGTAATATTTTGAAGGTTAAAATTACAGCATTGCAAACATAATTTTTTTTTCTGCAGTACTGGGGATTGAACTCAGGACCCTGTGCTTTCTGGGCAAGCATTTATTCTACTGAGCTATCTCCCCAGCCCTGCAGAAATAATTTTGAGACTAATTTCAGTGATTTAGAAATAAAATTAAGCCTCTCTATTGCAAGAAAAATGAGTATAAATTAATATGGAAATATCTAAAATAAGCAAATCATTCTACAAGGATAGGAAGATTTGTAATGTGCATTGAAAAAATGTCAGTCTCTAAAATACATAAACTCTCCAAGTAATTAAGAACAACAAATATTTGGTGTAAGGAGGGGTTTATCTCCAAAATGCTGTCCACAGAGGACACAATTTTTATAAAATTTGTATTATCCTTCCCAGTAGCGGGAGTTGAACCCTGGTCCTTGCACTTGCCTGGCAGGTGTTTAGCCTGCTGTGCTATCTTCTCAGCCCCAAGATGCTTAACCTTATGTAGGAATCAGGAAACTGAAACTATTTATTCCTTTTTAGATGTTAAAATGTCAATATAATATATAGTCTCCACAGTGGGGAAAATCAATACTCTGTATTGGTAATAGCATAAATGTATTAAGTTTCAGTTTTTCTCCACGACTATGAAAAATACCAGTGAATAGCCAAAATTTGGAAATTAAATGATGCAAGTATGATATTTAGCAGAAAGAGATTGCTAATTTTATTATAGTCTTATTTTGGATGTATTTAAAAATTATTTCTTTTGTTTTAAAGCCGTATTTGAATAAAATACTCATGAAAAGTTGGAAATAATCCCGATATGAAAGATAAAATGTGTTCCTACTGCCATTAACTCATACACATGACTAATTCCAGTTATGTCTGATGACACATCTGTGAAATGCAAGACTGCTCCCAGTAGTGAGGATGTTTTCAAGTGTTCCCAGAATATAATAAATTATTGATTTTCAAGTGAAAGAAAAAATAAGTTAATTTCTTATTTATAATTTCCCCTTGACCTTTACTACCTCAACCATTTACAAAACTTAACATACTTTGCAGTATCATCACATTACTATGGGTTTCCGACTCTAAACGTAGAGAGCTTCCTCAGGTGCTTGGTGTTGGAGCCTTCAGCTGGACCCATGCGTCTCCCAGCTGCATCCCCAGCATTCGCACCAGCATGGGAAGAGAGCCTGGCCTATCTTTTAAAGCCATAGAAGATCCATATTCATGTGCCTTCTGACTGGCATGCATCAGGACTAGGGGCTGTAATTATTTTCATGTGATTGGAATTTTCTAGAGTGATCTTTGAGTTAGAGTTGAGAGCATAAACTGTCTTTTGAACAGAATATGTTGTATCCATTGAACAATATTATGTCTTTTGGGGGCTACTGGGGATCGAATCAGGACTTTGTGCTTGTCATGCAGGCACTTAGGCCGCTGAGCTATGCCCGGCCCCATATTATGTCATTTTCACCAAGATGAACTACTTCTGAGTCATCAGCCTGCTCTGATTGGGTTTTATTCTTACTCCATCAAAGTAAATCTTTCAAGTGTCATTTTGGAACTTGATGTTGTGTAATCTGCTGGACACGTCCCACAGCTTATCTTATTTGACCACATCATATGTGGGGCTTTGTAAGTCCTCTCTTCCTTCTTAAAATGGCCTCTGCCCTGTTTTAAACCCTCCATTCTCTTGTTGTTCACTAAAATCTCTAGCCAGACTCAGCCCTGTTTATTGGTTCCCTGCCCTCTGCTTATGACCCTGAAGTGCTGGAATCCTAGGCCCTGGCGGTAGTCCCCTGCATAGATCCATGTCTGTGTGTGTAACATTGGCCGCACATGCTCTGTTGCTCCCTGAGTCCAGTGTACTGAGCAGTCCCCTCTGTCAGTCTGCTTGAACAATGACTTTGGCCAATGGGACAGTAACAAATAGGACAATGCGGAGATACGCATTAGGACTTGCCATCTCTTGTGGCGCTTAAACTCTGTGACTTTTGGCAGGAAGGAGGCTTAGCCTGCTAAATAAGAGGCATTTGCCAAGCCGCCAAAAGTATCACCAAGCCACTCTTCAAATGTATGAGTGAAGCCATCCTAGACTTTCCACACCAAGAGGAGCTGGCTTGGGTCAGGAAAAAAACGCTACGAGGACACGCTGAATCTTTAGAAACAGTACATGTTGGTTTAAGCCACTAATTTTGAACAGCAGTTTGATATGCACCAAACCTGCCTGATAAACATATAGGTACTTAAAAGTGGAACACTGCTGTAACAGCAGCAGCAGCAGCAGCAACAGCAACAACAACATAATAATAATGAAGCTTGAGACACTGATTTTACAATGCAGCATCAGGTATAAACTGGTAATTCAGGACATCAAGTTGTGCTTTAGCACAGTGAAAACTAACTCATACTGCATAGTCTTTATAGCCTGAGTGACTCTAATCTTGTTTTACCTCTGGCTCAGATTATTATAAACCCTGCACGTATTCTTAGCTAACTTGATATCCACTTGAGTTTTTAGACCACGTCTACACCTGCAAGTCAGAAATAGGGCCAGGGGTATACTCAGTGGTAAAAAGCTCGTCAAGCATGTGCGAAGCTCTAGGTTAGATTCTAGCATCATAACAGAACAAAACAAACACAAATTGAACTATGCTTTTTCCATCCTTGAAAACCACACCTTTTTATGTGGGAGAAGAAAAAAACCCATAAAAATTAAACTACATTTCAAGTTAGACGTGGCACATGTGCACCCTAAAACCCTATTATCATATTCACATTTTTTCTTAATTCCAATGAACTCCTAAACCCATCAAAAACTGCACCCAACAGTGCTGTGTGGACATTAGTGCTGTGAGAGGCCTTCAAAAAAACTCATCGGTCTTTCAGAAGCTTCCTCGGCCCCTGAGACCTCCAGGAGAGACGGGCACGGAGCGGCGTCCTACCGCGCCGCTGACTCACAGGCTGCTCAGGGGCTCCTAATCCGCCTTTCTCTGCCCGCCCTGCCCGCGCAACGGTTGGCGCACCCGGCAGAGTCCGCGCCAGCAGGGAGGGCGGCTCCAGACAGATCCTGGAAGCCGGCGTTCCTGGGGTGCGTTTCCGTGGACTGCTCCCACAGCCTCTGCGCGCAGCAGCGCTCCCGCCGGGCTGTCGAGGGCGCAGGGCCCACGCCCAGAGCCCCGGGCGGACGCGGCGAGGGTGGGCTGAGGGGCTGCCTTGCGCAGCGGCGCGGCCGGGCGCCCGGTGGGCTGCGAGCGCTGCAGGGACCCGGGCCAGGGATTCCTGGGGCTCGGACGCTGAGGTGGGGCTTTTGGGGACGGCCTGTCACGCTGCCCAAACTCCTTCATGCAGCTGTTCTTTCCAAAATTAGGGTGTTATCTGACTCTAATTCTGCTTCCATGACCCACACAGAACATTGCCAAGCCCTGACAAACCACCCCGTTAGCGGCTGTCGGGAGAGCCAAGGGCAGTGTCCATGCACCTCGGCGGCCGCAGGTCGGCGCCGTAACTCGCCAGAAAAGAACACTTGTGGCTGCGGCGCGGGGAGGAGCTGCGGCGAGAGTGGCAGCCCGGCGCCCGCTCGGTCCCCTGGCCCAGCCCAGCCCCGGCTTTCTGGAAGGTGCCAAACTGGCGCAGCCGCAAAGGGGGCTCCGCAGTGCCGCCACGAAACCGCGCAGGCGCCAGAAGCCCCCTCCCCGCGCGGGGCCAAAGGCCCTGCAGTGTGTCCTGAGCGCGCACGCGCCGAGGGACCCCCTCCCTCCCGAAGTGGACCCCAGCATTGCGGTGGGAAGAGTGCGCATGCGCCAGGAGGGCCCCCTCCCTCCCTCCCAGAGATGGGGCGAGCCTTCGTCCCTCTCCTCCCACCTCTCCTTCCAGGTGATTGACACAGGCTGGGGCCTGGGAGAGGGAGGGCGCTGAGACGGTGGCCCCGAGAGAAGTTTTTCATGCACCAATACGATACAAACATCCTGTGTTGTTGGGACAGAACCCTGGGCACAGGGCCCCGGCCCCCACAGGATAAAGTTTGGAGTAGGAAAAGCAGTGAGCTGTGGTTCAAGGAGCCCAGGGCAGGTCACTGTAGGCTTCTGAAGCGAGGGTTTTCTGAAACCTTCCTGCTGTCTTTAAGGCACCCTCACCTTCACAGACCCCAGGTGGAGCTTGAAGAACCTGCCTCTAACCTCCGACTTCCCTCCTTTTCAAATCATGCATGGAATTTCAGTAAGTCACAGGTACAGGAAAAAAGGACAGGCACAGAGCAGGGGGTCTAATTACTCTTCCCTTGGGCCGAGGGGAGAAAACTGCACTTGGACCCAGTTTCCTGGAGCCAGAAAAGGAGAATGAGAGCCCGCCAGCCCTGCTGCCCGTCCCTCGGTTGCCTTCAGCCCCTGCCTTGATGCTCCCTGTGTCCTCTCAGGGTGACAAGATTTCCCCGCTAGACGTGTGCTGAAAATTCTGCTTTCCAGGTGGCCATGTTACAAATCACACCTTCAGCATCCTGTCCCAGAGCCCCAGCTAGACAAGACTTCTCAGAGCAGCAAAGATCTGGGACAACGCAGCCGAGTCCTAATTTCTCCCCTCGGCTCAACACCTCCTAAGCACAGCACTGATTTTAATCAAACAGCACAGAGAGTTTCCATGGAGTCCTCCTTCACACCTCTGTGTGGAACTTACAGGTCCCCAGAGTGCCATCTGGCTAAAGGGCAGGTAGACAGAACCTGGCGCACGGGTGGGCCCTGCGGGGAGCCCCATTAGCCCCCCACCCCCCGCTCCGGCAACTCCAGGACTAGCCTGCTCCCTTCCGCCCTCCCCCCCCCTCCCGCACCAACACAGCTGAGCGTCTGGCCATATTCAACCTCTCTGTTCCAAATGTTGCAGTGACAGCTGATCACACTGGAGTGGAAGCCAACGTCCCCATCGTGCCTCACATACCCCGAGTGACCCCTGACTTCGGGCGCACCTTAGCCAAGTGGACTCTGTCGTTCCCTTGACGCACGAGCCCTCTAGGAGAGCCTTCGCCCTCTGCCTGTGACAGCACACATTCCACGCCTGCTCATTAACTCTTTCAGCTCTGAAAATTCTTCGTGCAAAATTAGTGTCAGCGGAGTCCTTTCTGGACTCCCTTGTCTAAAACCTATGCCATCCAATGCTTTCTTTGCACTTTAACTTCACGGGTTTTGTATTTTTGTTCATAATAGCCAATATCTTCTTATCACAACATTTAGAAATGTTAATTTTGTCTGCAAACTCCATGAGAGCCAGTGATTTTATTTTGCATACAAAGGCATCCCCAACACCTAGGACACTGAGCTATAGCAGGTAGGTGTTCACTTGATACTGATTTAATAAATGGATAGGTCTCTGGGATAAGAAAGGTAACATGAAATGACAGTTTAGGAACCACGAGCAGGGGCAGGGATGGCAGGCAAACCAAAAAAAAAACATGGCACAGCAACTTTTTTTTTTTTTTTTTTTTTTTTTGCAGAACCAGGGATTGAACTCAGGCTTTTGCGCTTGCCAGGGAAGTGCTTATTCCACTGAGCCATCTCCCCAGCCCTCAAAATTCTTAATCTTGGAAACAGTGTTCTCTAAGCCCTTTCAGGCTGCGGTGAGGATCATCGACCGCAGGCACAGCAGACACCTGAGCAGCAGGTCCTCCAGAGAGCTGCCCTCTCACTTCCTCTCTCTGCCCTCCGTGGCTAACCATCCCAGGGTCTTTTATTCTCAGAAGTGAAACGTGCACCCATTTTGGGCATGGAGCTCTTTTCCCCTGGAAGCAGGCAATTCCGTAACTGTTGGCCTCAGTTTGAGTATTTTGATGGCTGCAAGTCCCGCTGCGGCTGCGTAGTCCTCAGAAGTTGGCTCCTGTGCCCCAGCCTGGGACGCTCCACGGGATTAGCTGCCGCGAGTGAGCAACGAGTCTGGCAGGCATCGTGTGCCCTGCTTGGGCTCGCAGCAAAGCTGCCAGGAGCCTCTGCTCTCCTCATGGGATTTCGGAGGCGCTTCTAAATGAGGCGCTTTAATAGCTTGCAAAGTGTGAAAGATGCCTACACGTCCACCTGTTTGATTTTTCCAGAAGTAGATTTTAAAAAGCAAACAAGAATGCGTGCCGCAGCATTGTTTGTGATAGTAGAAAAATTCCAAGTGATCTAATTACCTACACCCAGGTAACTGACAGCTGAAGAAAGTGCACATGGTACTAGAAATCATGGAACTGAATAAAGGAAGATGTGTATAGGGTAAGACGGAAACGACCGAAGTTTTGCAAGCTGTGTGCCCCAGCTTGCATTAGAAAACAACTTTGCATTAGAAAACGTTTCAAAGAAATCTATGTACTCCTGTGGGCACTTCTGATTATAGGTGAGAGGTAACTCTTGTAAATGCTGACAAATCTACTAAGTTAAATGGGAGGCCGGCTGCGGGCTGTCCTTAATGGCTTTACACAATCTTAGATTACTTGAATGCTTACGAAAACGATGAATTGTGTTATCTTAAAAATACTGCTTCACCAGCCTCTCCACTACGTTGCGTTGAGTTCCTGTGCGTGGAGCCCAAGGCTGTGAGACCCCTACGCGCAGTTCAGCGCCACCTTCTCCAGGACTTCAGTTTCTTTTCTTTCTCCTCTCCTCTTCTCTTCTCTTCTCTTCTCTTCTCTTCTCTTCTCTTCTCTTCTCTTCTCTTCTCTTCTCTTCTTTCTTTCTTTCTTTCTTTCTTTCTTTCCTTTCTCTTTCAGCAGATCGCTTTTCGCCTGCGATGTCAAGTTCTGAATGCTAGATGGCGCTGTAACCTGGCCAGTGAAGCCGCCTAGTTAGGATAATGCAAATGAGAATGGAAATGGTTTTAATCAAGCTGCATGTTTTGAGGGTTAACTTCTCCCTTTCAGATGCGGGCTATGGGTGCCTCTGTCCCAGAGAGACGTTGAATTTGGTCAAAGGGGAAGACAAGGCACCTCCTTGGGGCTGAAAATGGTGCCAGATCCCAGCAAGGACCCCAGAATCCTGAACTTCTCTGCAATCTCTCAGACCACCTGGGCTCAGAACCCCACCCAGCAGTCATAACTCGGGGGGAAGTTGTGCAAATGCACAGCAGACCTGACTGAAAGGAAGGGGAAGGAAAGGGAAGGGAGGCAAAGGGAAGGGAAGGGAGGTGAAGGGAAGGGAAGGGAGGCTAAGGGAAACGAAAAATGTCAATAGCTTTTCTTGGGGATTGGAATCTATGAAATAAAAACCAAAAGGGTCAGTTTAGGAAAATTTTGCTAAAATGAACTATGGAAAATCGCTGAAATTTTGCACAGGAGTAGGTAGTCCACCTCAAGTAGTAGACTGTAAATGGTAAGTGTCATAATTTAAAGAGCATTCTTTCAAATTTTAGCTGCCTTGAACTTAGCTTTTTTTTTTTTTTTTTTTTTTTTCATTACAGAAAAAACCTGCCATGAGTGTTTTGGTGGGAATTTTTTTTTCTTTTCTTTCTTTCTTTTTTTTTGGAATCGGAATTGAACTCAGGCCCTTGTACTTGCCAAGGAAGTGCTTATTCCACTGAGCCATCTCCCCTGCCCTGGAAAAACTTTTCATTGTGGGTACCTGGGAAATCCCTCATCTAGAGTGCTTCCCCCGCTCCATGCATTCTGTAGAAGCTATCATGAATGAAGAGATAAGAGGAAAACAGTTTGCATTTCTTTGTTGTGTTTAATCTAAGCCCACATGGAAATATGTTCAAACAAATTGGAATGCTCCAGGTTGAGTAAAGTTGAGACATGAAAGTGTTATTTTGCAATTTTGGCTCATATTCCTTTGGGAAAATGTAACTAAATTGCTATCTTAAATTATTTATAAAAACGAACCCCAGTGGGCTGAAGGCAGCAAATAGTAGATTTTTTAAGTGAGGAAACAAGCCACAGGTTTAGTGGCAGTACCACCAGCTTTCCTGACCCCACTGTGTGAAGGACCTCAACAATTCAATAAGAGAACCTGGAATTAAGCTCTGAGAAAACGAGCAAATTTTCTGAAAAAAAAAAATGGAGCAACAGCCACAGGAGGGACTGAATATGTTTATGGGGAATTTGTATTTCCAGGTTGCTGTTCTAGAACAACACAGAGCAGGAACTTTGCCAAAAATCAGGGCATAAGAAGGCTGAAATTCTTGAAGGAAAGAATGTCAAGGCAGAACAGGAAAGGCATTTTATTTTCAAAACATATGGTCCTGATTATTTCATATGATCCTGATGAAATTTCACTTTGAAACATCCCTGAAAATGCTCTATAGACAGATCAACAATATTAATGAAAAGTATTTTATTACCTTTATCTCCAAAAAGTTTGGACTTAATGCCATAGATTTTGGAACATTTGCAAATTGAATATTTTGAAGCAGCTAAATATTCTGCAACAGGCAAAATGCTACAGAATTTTCTGAGCGTATATATTCCTTACAACCAACAGGAAGATGCAGTGACATTTGTTTTTCATACAAGGGGTCTGATGCCCACCCTGGCCTCATTACACATCGCAGGTACTTAATGAAAATGAACCTAAGAGTCAGTGTACATCTTGCTGTGGTGCTGTCATGTCTGTGTCCCACTCAAATCGTCCGCTTATGCGCTAGCTACTATGTAGACTTCCAGCTGGACCTATCCATCCAGAAAACCAACTCTGGGCTTCTGGCCAGGACAGGAATAGCGTTGGGATGGTATGTCTTCGAGAGCCACTTGAATGTGTTAGAGGCTACCGTGTGCTCCTGTAGACTCTGCAGGGGTTAGGGATGGAACACCAGAATGTTTTCTTGTGCTCTGTCACACTGTGTCCCTTGTGCTCCCAGCCTCCAGGAGTTTGAGTTGGAAGCCTGGGTGCTGTCTTTCCAGCGAAGAGAACACAGACTGAGAGTGGGGAGTGGCAGGCTCTCTCTCTCTAGCGCTGCTGAAAGCATTCACTTTCCACTTTGTTCTCAATAGATTTTTGTTCTTTTCTATTATTTTTTGTTGCTTTTTATCCAAATACCCTTGCTTAGGTTTTACTGATTTCCATGTTCTTACCCCTAAGAAGCACTTGTTCCTGCTCAGCCCTGACTCCTTGACTCTGCAGCAGCCCTGACTCCTGCTTCACCCTCTCCTGCCTGGGCTTTCAGGTCTGGCTAAGTCTTCTCAGCCTCTTCTTCCTACCTTTTCAAGGTTCTGTTGTTTTAAAAATTGTACAGAGCAAAGTCATATTCTTCTCTGAGCTCATCATTTGCTCTGTGTCGGATTCTACCTGTTGCGCTGCTCCTCACTGCACGCGTGCCCTTGTCTCAGGCTCCCTCTGCACCTTCAACAGGGCCCCTGCAAGCATATTGCAAATTTGTTTAAAAAGGGCAGGATTCTGTGAGGACAGAGGACAGGTAGCAAGAGCTGCACTTACGTTTACAAGTAAAAGCCAGGAAAAGACATTAAGCAACTTTAGTTCGAGGAATTGGTAGGATGCCAGCAGGTTGAAAACAGGAGA
>NW_004524578.1:821452-849783 GCF_000260255.1 Octodon degus
AAAAGAAAGAAAGAAACAAAGAAAGAAAAAAGAAATCCAGAAAGCAAATGAATAAACCAAAACAAGAAGCTATATTCCAGAAGCCATGTGTTTTAGAAGAAAAATTCAAACACACACACACACACACACACACACACACACACACACTGCTTTCTACTGCCCAGCCTCTGGCCTCAGGTGGGAATACAGAAAGTGTGCACATAGGTTCCTCCCGGTGCACATATGACCGCGGCCCTCCCCAGCCCTCGCTCCTGTTACCTTTTCCAGAACGCATGCCCAGCTGACCCGAGACTTTGTTTCTTTTTATTGTCAGAGATGAGCTGGATATGATTTATCCTCAAACCAGTTCAATCTGTATTTGGCTTGTATTCGGTTATGTCAGTACAGTATCTTATTTATCTATTTGTAGAAAAAATTATTTTATTTAAGTTTGCTAGCACATGTGTGTATCAGGGAACATTTGCATTGCTGTGGTAAGCTGGAAAATGATGGAACACTTCTTAATTTTTTTCGCCCCTTATCCCATCCCTTTCTCCTACCTCAACCCATTCTTTGATCCCCTTGCTTTTGCTTTTGAAGGTGTTTGCAGCAGAGAATGTTTACATTCCTTGTGTGGAGTTGGTTCAAGTACATCACCCATTTCAATTTCTTTCTGGACCCGTATCTCTTCCCTCCTCACCTTTCATCTCTTGACCCCCTTTTGCTTTGAGAACTATCTCCCAATTTCTTATCATCTTTTATTTTTTCTCTTTCTTTTTCCTCTGATGACCTTGGTTTGTCTTACATGAGAAACGCAGACTACAAAGAAAGAGCAGGGTCGGAGATGGTTAATAAGAAGTGAGGAGATAGTTCCCTCCTGTCACCTTGTTTTTATTTATTTTTCTTCTTAAAATAAAAGGAGAAACCAATGACATTAAAGCTTTCATGCCTGATTTCTTTTACTTAACATTACAGCCTCACGGTGCACCTATGTCTCTCCCGCACGGCATGGCGGCATTCCACTGTGTCCCTTCATGTCTTCGTGGACGTACAGGTCAGCCCTGAGATCTTGTCCTGGGAATTGTGCCGCTATACACGTGGACCTGAGTGCATCTCTGTGATGTAATACCCTTAGCTCTCTGGAGAAGACGACTGCTGGTCAAAGGCCAATAGTCGGCTAAATGCAGTTTCTAGTTTCTAGTTTCAGTTTTGTTGAGGAATGTCCCTATTGATTTCCATAGTGGCTGCAGAGATATTTCCATCAGCAGTGTAGACGTGCTCCTTTCCCCCACAGCCAGGCTAGCAGGTGTTAGGATTCGATTTCTTCATCATGGGCACCACGCTGAGGCAAGGCAGAAGCGCAGTGTGGCATCCATCCACGTGCGCATAGTCATCAGTAATGTGGCGTGTTTCTCCCCCTTCTTGTGGGCCATTTGCGTGTCTTCTGTGCAGCATCCATTCATCTTACTTGCCCTTTTTTTGATTTTTGTCATTTAATTTGGGGGTCTAATTTGTACGAGTACTCTACTTTAGAAATGAATCTTTGGTCTGATGAATTCCTAGCAGACTGCAGCCCTGCGTCTTGTCTGTCATCAGAAGCCAGCATAGCATAAGGCCTCTGGAGATCAAAGACTAGAGGGGAACAGGGAGCCACGGCGGGAATGCTCCCGCATCTGCATGCTGAGCCTTCATAGCTGAGGTCATTCTTTTGCCCCACAGGCTGCCTGAGCTAATCTTTTAAGTCTTTCGGTTATTACTGTCCAAATCAGCCTTCTACTTATTCCAATACTGCATTGACCAGCAGTTGGGGTGATTATGTGTGTTGTCTTTACTCTCTAGCATACGTCATAATTTCAGCCTTGCACATGTGCTGAATATCCTTCAATGGGGTCCTGGGCATGAGAAGCAATATGTTATGAACAATCTTGATTGGGATGGTTTTCTGATTGGAACACATCATATATATATATATATATATATAGATATATATATATATATATGATCTGTACACACAAATATATACATTCTGAGAAATGCATCACCAAGCAGTTTTGTCAGTATGTAAATGCCATAGCTTGCACCAAGCCAACTACAATGCATTAGGAAATATAAGCTGATGGAATCACTGTCATATATGTAATCCATCACTGACACATTGTTATGTAGCTCACTACTGTACCCTTAAATGTGGCGTGTGTGTGTGCACGTGTGTATACACGCAGCTACCTTGGCTGAGCATAAAACCTGCAGCTGCTGGGACCTGAGTCGCTGTTGAGGCTTAAATGGGTTGCTTGAGATTACCCTCTGCGTATTTCAGGGGCAGACCAAGTTGGGGAAGAGGGGGAAGCAGAACGAAGGTATGCCCTCCCTGATGTTTTCGCTCCAGAGGCCATGCTTTTCCACCTTCACTTTCCTGAGCTCTGTCTCCTGACTTCTCACGTCAGTAAAGCTGCTGGCTTTCCCTTTAGAATTTAAATCATCCTTCATTGCTGGATTTGGAAGTGACCAGAAACTGAAATTACTAAAAAATGAAAGCCTCACCTCACCAGGGGAGTGACAATTTCCTTTAGTCTCTGCCTTTTTCTGATCTCTAGTGATTTTAGTTGCTTTTATTCTTTATAAATATGATGTGTATTGCTTAGCATTATGCATATTATGTTTAAATAATATATTAAAACATTTAAAATGTTTGTGGTATCAACATTATTATTAATGTAATATGTGATGGTCATAACAGCTTGAGATCATAGTTCCACCAACCCAGAGGCTGAGGCAGAAAAGAAACCTTTTTTTTTGTGGTACTGGGGATTGAACTCAGGACCCTGAGCTTGCCAGGAAAGCACTTATTCTCCTGAGCTATCTCTCCAGGACCTAGGAAAGAAACTTTTGAACCCAGAAGTTCAGGGCCGTAGCTGTCAACAGTAAAGCACTATCTTTTAAATAAATAAATGCACACATACATGAAAATAAAGTGGGCATGCTGGGCATGTTGCTCAGCAGCAGAGGGATTTTCCTGCCTGTGTGAGGTCCTGTGTTTGATGTCTAGGATGACAAAACTATGTATTAATAAATATATTAATATAAGAAAAACATAAATATGTATAACATTTACACATGTACTTAAAAGGATCTCCTCATTAAATTTGTGTTTTCTGCAGTACACGTGCTCCAAGAAAAGAGTGTTGGCTGGAACATGACGCAAAACCCCAACTTGCTGACTTCAGGCAAGTTCGCGGCAGTCCCGGGACAGCTCCAGAGCTCGGATGTGACAGGATACTTGCAGAGGAGACAGAGGAAGGACACCTCTGTGAATGCATAGCTCGGTCTCTTTCCTACAGGGATAGTAGAAGATCGCATTTCAGATTCCATGAGCTTAGTTTGCAGTGTAGGAGAAACCTGACAGGGAGACTCAAAGGGCTATAAGACTAAAGTAGCCGTTTCCATAGAGTCTTTGAGGAGTGGGACACAGCAGACTAGAACGCTGGGAGAGGCCCATGGTCCGGGGTTCGCAATGCCTGCTCCTGGAGAGGCCACCTGCCACTCTACCTGACAAGCGTGCCCCGCCCGCCCTCTGAGTGCTGAGGAATGAGCCCCCCATTCCAAGGTTGTCCACCCTCATCAGAACTAATCATCGCTCTTTGTTTTCATAAACAAAACGAATCAGTACATCCTCTGAGCTGTGTCTCAGGGTTTAGGCAAAACTGCCTTCAGGGAGCTGGGGACTTGGATAAAGGATAACAGACAGGAAACACTGCTTTTTTTCTTCTTCTTCTTCTTCTTTTTTCTCCCCTTAGAGATTGCTGTTCTTTCCATTTAGGCTTCATAAAACATCTAGTCTCTCCAAACGCTGACCTCAATGCTCCCGAAAATGAGGCATTAGTTCTATTCAGCCATCAAATTGTAGAAAACTTTTTTTCCCTTTTTATTAGTGTGAGCTCTCTTTCCACAACACCGTGTGCTCTTGGGGTGTCTCGTTCCCCTTTTCGCAAAGTGCCCTGCTGCACGAGTCCCAAAGTGCTCTCCAGTGCTGGCATCTACCCTAAGGATGCGATCCTCTTGGTGCCCCTGGCCGTAGTGCCTTTCGTGACAGGCACTGAAAGACCAGCGAGAGGGGAGGAAGCACGTGGAGTGTGGTAGGAGGCTGTGCTGCTTTGCCACCAAGCAGTGGTCAGGAAGATGCAGGACGAGGACGAGCGAGCGACGTGAGCCCTGCGTCCCAAGAGGGCGGAAGGAAACCCTCAGCGTGGCCAAACGGAGGCCACTAGCGCGGCAGAAAGTCCGCAGTGTCCACGCTGCCGGCTTCCTAGGAGCTCGCAGCCACCCCCTCCCGTGGTTTCTGGCACCTCCTCAAGCCACATTGTAACTGCTTCCTTGGAGCAAAAGCTTCAAATGTCCCCCCAAACCTACCAAGTCATAATCTAAGATTTCCATACACTCTAGAAAGCAATAGAGCTCAGGTTGAGGAACCTGAGAACTCATTGTAATGTAATCTTGATTTCCCTATCTCCAAAATCATCTGTAAATCCACAATGAACTTCAAGCTGATGACAGTCAGCTCAGAGCCTCAGTCTCAGTGTGAATGGCTCAGGGTGTGCATCAGGATTTCTTTTTTTTTTTTGGCTTGCTCAGGCTGCCTTAAGGGTGGGTCTGGTGTGGTGTGTGGTGCTGGGGATCAAGCCGCAGTACCTCGACCCTGACTGATACTGCTCAGGAAGGCGCTTTAGACAACTCAGGTAACCCGCCAGCCGCCAGGGCCTGCATCAGGATCCCCCAACACCCACCCCACCCCTACACATTACATGCTGTCAGAGCTGCTGAGAATATGTAGCAGGAAAACGTCTGCAAAGTCCCGTCCACTGGGCTCTGCAGCAGTGGGCTGTGGACCAGGGAACAGCAGCTGCGCGCAGCGCTGCTCAGGTTTCTCAGATCTGGGCAAAGCTTCCGAAGATACATCTGTTTTCTTAATCCCGTCTTTATGAGGCCATTAGTCACCTACAAGGTCTTACTTCCTAGCCAAATTCCTGACACTTCCCCCCACTGCACTCGGTAAGTTACAAAAATATAGAAGTTGTCTCCAGAGCCCAATCGAGGAAATCGACACCTCAAGAAAATAACCGTACCACACAATTGAAATAATAGAGACTGACTGGCATGGAAAACTACACTAAACGTGACCTGTCCTTCAGAGAAGAAAAAGACAAATTAGTCACTATCAGTTTGGATGCTGGATAGAAAGGGGAACGGATGGTAGAGCGACTCTGCCCCGGACAAACTTTGAGCTCCGCAGGGTGGCTGTCATCCGTGGGTACAGACCCAGAGAGGTCGCCTGGGACGAAGCAATCGCAGAGGGTGGCCCACCCCAGCTACCGCTGTCTACCTTCTTGCTCCCCTTCGGGAACCTGCTAAGAGCTCTCTATGAGCCTGCGCGCAGCTGCGGCACTGCCCACCGCTCTTCTGCCGGCGACCTCCACGCCGATCACTGCGCGTCCTCTGCTCGGCCAGAGCCGCATCTCTAGTCCTGCCCTGACAGGACCGCAGAGTCTCGCCCTAAGCGTGCGTGAGAGCGCCGGCAGCCGCACCTCCGAGCAGCCAGCGGCACGCTGGAGCGGCCAGCCGGCACTGACCACTGCTGTGTGCAGGGTCCAGCGAGCCTCTCTCAGCCTGCCTACCGTGGTCGTAGGCTGCTGAATGTTCTTCTATGTTCCACCTTCTGGCATAAAATACGAAATTTATCTTTACTTCACACCCATAAATTAAGGATTATTAAGTCCCAGTCCAACATGTTATACTTTTATGTAAACCTGGTAGGAGGTAAGAAAAACACGGAACTTTATTTTTTGTTTTGTTTTCTA
Source organism: Octodon degus (assembly GCF_000260255.1). Taxonomy (NCBI): domain Eukaryota; kingdom Metazoa; phylum Chordata; class Mammalia; order Rodentia; family Octodontidae; genus Octodon; species Octodon degus. The sequence continues at coordinate 827,284 of NW_004524578.1, forward strand.
TTTCCATTCGGTTTATGCACTTAACTGTTGATAGAATTTTTTTTTCCCTCTTTTAGGTCATTTTGAAAAAGCTATCATGTATATTTCTATAAAATTTATTCTACAGACATGCTTTTATTTCTTCTGGTTAAATATATAAGACTAGTGTTACCAAGTATATTTACCTCTGTATGAAATTGTCAAACTATATTCCAAAGCAGCTCTGCTGTCTTGTGTTCACAGCAGAAATATAAGCATTTTTGTTTGTTTGATTTTTAGGGAAGGGTCTGCAGGGTATTCAGGGTCTCACTGCTAGATTGGACTCATACTGATCTGCTTGTTTACAACCTCCCAAGAGCTGGGATTACAGGTGCGCACAACCACGCCCAGTCTCAATTGCCATCTCAGTGTGTCCTGGGGACAGGGCTGGCACAGCAAGCCCAGGGATCAAGCCTCCAGCCCCTGCACTTGTTTGCAGGCGCTTTAATCCGTTGAACTATTTGGCTGGTCAATATAAGCATTTTAATATTTGTTTTTTATTTATTTGGTTCAGGGTCTTGCTATGCAGCTCAGACTCACAGTGATCTTCCTGTCTCAGCCTCCTCAGAGCTGGGATTACAGGTGTGCACCACTATGCATGATTTTGGTGGCTGGCTCAGTGTGGGGCCTACATGGCATGCAGTACTGTGGATCAAACACAGGTCTTTGCGTTTAGATCACTGAGCTAGCTCCCTGGCCCCATGTTTGCTGAATTTTTAAGTGTTAAGAATTTTGACATAATCTACGTATAAACCCTTTCTTAGATAAATGCATTGTAAATACTTTCTCACAGTCTGAATTTTCAAAGTATGTACACTTTTGGTGCAGTGGAAATTTATTGATTTTTAAAATTTATGGTTCATGCTTTGATCCAGAAACTTCCTTGAACCAAATCATGAAAATTTTCTCCAGTAATTTTTGTAGATACATCCTAGTTTTAGCTTTAACATTTATTCCTATGACTTAGGTCAACTTAATTTTTAAGCATAAATTAAGGTAAGGATACAATTTCATTTCCCCCTCAGTGCCTGGCCATATACCATACCTATTGACAGACTTTGTCCCTGACTGAGTTATTTGGGACACTTTGTAAAATATTAATTGGCCATATACATAGAGCTTATTTCCAAACTCTCTATACTGGTCCTTGAAATCATACAGTATGACTCAATTTTGTTTGTTTTTTGTTGTTGTTCTTTTTTTTTTTTTTTTTTTTGGCAGAACCAGGGATTGAACTCAGGCCCTCGTGCTTGCCAGGGAAGCACTTATTCTACTGAGCCATCTCCTTGGCCCCTCAATTTTGTTTCTATCTTCCAATATATTTGATTATTATAGATTCTTCAAAATTTGAAATTAATTTTAAAATTAGAATTTAATTTTATGAAAAATCCTCTTATGATCTTGTGTTTTTATTGTATCTATATATCCACGTAAGGAGAAGGTGATAGCTTAATAATCCTGAGCCTTTAGTCAAGTATGAGCATACTACATAGTTTAAATTACATGCATTTCTGTAGTTACTATCAGCAATGTTTGTAATTTTTTAGTGAAAACCCCCTGCATATATTTAGTTGAGTACATCCTTCTGGTTTCATGTTTGCTTTTGCTATTATAAATTTTATTGCTTTTTTATGTAATTAGTGCAGGGTCTACAGGGTCTCACTGCACAGATCAGACTCACAGTGATCCTCCAGTTTTCAGCCTCTCAAGTGCTGGGAGTACAGGTGCACACCACCACACCCAGTCTCCATCGCCGTCTCAGCACACCCCAGAGGTGGGGCTGGAACAGCACGCAAAAGATTGAACCCTGGTCCTTGCATCTGTCTACGCAGGCACTTTACTCTGCGGAGCTATCTGGCCGGCCCTGTTACTGCTTTTAAATTTTTATTTCCAAGTAATTTTCCGGTAGTAGATAGACTTACAGTGAATCTTTGTATTTTGCCTTGTGCCCTAACATGCTGTGAAGTACAATACTTAGTTCTAGTGGCTGTTTGCAAGATTCCTTAGAACTTTCTGTATATATTAGCATGTCATTTGTGAAAAATAGTTTTCTGTAACATCCATTCTACTAATCCCATCAATCAGCGTCTGAATGACATGTTTCTTCCTATTTATGGGTCTCATTTTCCTGTTTCTTAACAGATTTAGTAATTTTGAATGAATGCTGAATATTGAAAATATTTGTGTCGTTTATCTAGCTTTTTGACAGGATTTGTTTTGACTGAAAGTTAAGTAAGTTGCAAAGCAGATCAATCATTTTGAATCTTGTTTACAGGTATCATAAGGTGGGTATGGATGGGCTAGCCAAATAGCTCAGCAGATTAAAGCACCTGTTTAGGCAGACACAGGGGCTGGGAGTTCAATCCCCAACACCTGCCATGTCCGCCCCGCCCCTACGCACGCTGAGATAGAGATCGAGACTGGGCATGGTGGTGCGCACCTGTAATCCCAGCTCTTGGGAGGCTGTAAACAGGAGGATCACTACAAGTCCGATCTATGCAGTGAGACCCTGTATACCTGTACGCCCTGTCCTAAATACAAAAAAAAGATGGGTATGCGGAAGGAAGAATGTGACTGTATTGATAATGAGTCACCCTTTCTGGGTCTCTGCTGTCAGCCCTTCAGTTGTTTATGAAAGGAAAATAAACCCAAGCCAAGTTCTTGCTTAATGGTAAGAAATCAAAGTTTTAACACCTTTTGAAGTCTCCTTCAGTCTACCTGAGCTAAAATTGAGGGTACCTGTATTAGTTACTCTTCTCTCATTGCTGGGACAAATACCTGACAGTCAAAGTGAAGGAAGGAAAGGTTTATTTAGCTCACAGTTACTGGAGGTTTCAAGACACTGGAGGAGAGGCTGGGGCACTGCCGTGTCCAGGATGACCCTCTCCACATCGCTGAGAAAGCACAGGCTAGCCAGTTCAACTGGTCTCACCCCTCTGGCCCCGCCCCTCAGCTCGCCCCTCTGGCCCCGCCCTGTCCTCTGGCCCCGCCCCTCAGCTCGCCCCTCTGGCCCCGCCCTGTCCTCGAGCCATTCGTTGCTCTTCCAGCCCCGTCTGCTCCATAACTTACATGAAGCTTTTGGGGGACAACTAGCCACAAACCATAACAGCACCTGATTTTGAAAGTGAACATATCATAGAATTTGGGAAGGTCCCCTCAGGCTCAGAGGGTGACACAATATATATCATTCATGGTTTTTATCAGCTCAAGAGCCAAATCTGCAGCTCAGTCCTAATTTTAATATTCCATCTTCTATTTTACTTCTCTCAGAATGTTCTAAGCAATCAGTTTTTCAATCAAAGCTTCTTGGAAGCTTGAAATAATACATATGGCTAACAGGGAGCATAATCCGTATTTCTATGTCGTGTAGTAAGCTGTTAATTTGTTTCCAAAGAGTTCTCACTTTTCAAAGTACCAAGTACGCCCACGTAGAACGGAAGTCTCCTGCATGTGCAATGACAGCAGAATGCCATCACCCAGATGTAGGGCGTCTATTAAGGGAATATTATTAGGCAAGCAAAAGGAGCAAAGTACTGACACTTGCTATTAGTGCTAGAACCATGAAAAGGTCATGCTTTAAAGTAAAGGAAACCTTTCACAAGGAGCTGCACAGTACTGGACTCCCCTTGTGTGACTTTGTACATACACAGAGTAGAAGAGATTTTCTTGAAGTCTGCAGCGATGGCTAAGCACACAGAGATCTTTGTGATAATGAAAATTTTCTGAAGCTTACTATGAAGATCTTTGCGTATATGAATATTCTAAAAACTGTGAAATTATATATTTGTGAATTATATGTGTATTATATATGTGAATTATATATCAATTATATATCAGTAAAGACATTTTTAAAAACATAGAGCAACATGGGCCATCATCATCAAATACCAGAGGTTCAAACGTACCCCGCAATCCACCACTGTAATCTGAACAGATGTAAGCAGGCAGGCAGTGTTTGAGAAACTTCACAGACAACTTATAAGGACTTCAACCTTGCGTGTGTGTGTGTGTGTGTGCGTGTGTGTGTGTGTGTGTGCGCATGTATTCACAAAATAGTGCCATTAGAAACAAGTGCCTTCCCTGGAGAGGGGTGGGGCTTATAGTTTGAACTAGAACAAATAAAAAATAAACAAACATAAGGCAAATATGGAAAGGACAAATACAGAAGGTGAGGCGCGAAGGAGCTTTGTTGGGGAAAGTAAAATCCTGACTTGTAAATCTTCAAATGCAGAGATCTCAGAAGAGGGTGGCCTTTTAGTCACGACTCTGGGAAGACTCATGAGCCAAAGTCTGTCTGGACGGAAGTAGCCCCCTTATTGTACCTTCCCAGACCCTCCCTCAGCCCATCTAACCCTGCAGATGGGGCCACCCCTTCCCCGATACTTGCCTGACTCTTTGATTTCCTGGTAGTCTTTATGTTGCTAGAGGGGAAGTTTATTTTCTAGAGTTTCACATAAGCGGAATCATGGAGAACAATTCTTATTACAACTCCTTTCTCTGAGAATGGTAGCTATCTGTGGTAGTTATCTAGTGGTAGTTAACTTTCTTTGGTAGTTACCTATGCTGTGGCACATATAAGGAGTGTTTCCTTTTGGTTGCAGACCATTACCACGTGTTATGAATACGTCAGTGTATGCTACTGACTGCTTGCTGGAGGATATTCGGGTTCATTCTTGATTGGGGCTGTTAGAAATGAAAGAGCCATCAATATTTGCGAGGTTATTTTTGCAGACTTATATTTTCTCTTTTATTGGGTAAATAACTAGAATGGGATTATGGATTGCCACTGTAAGTTCATATTTAATATACACTTGATAGTTGTTTTCTAAATGATTATACACCAAGTAATTTTAATTCTTGAAAATGCGTAATTTTAACTCCCCTAAACACCCAAAAGACCTGTGTGTGCACTACTCCTTAGTTCTTCTTGTTTTGTTTTGTTTTTTTGAAGCAGACACTTCTTTTTCACTGACTAAATCATAAAAATGCCATGTAGATAACTTAGCTCATGTATCTCACAGTCCTGTTGAGCTGGGCTTCTCTATCTTCAGCTTCTACATCTTCCACAAAATGCAAGTTTCTTTTCTTCATTCCGCCTGGTGCAGATGATAACTTGAAGGGCCACAGGAAGAAATTTGCCTCTGGGAAGCATTTTCCAACAGTATGCTTCTCATGAGTTAGATCCTCCATCAGGTGGTGCCATATTTACCGGGAGATCATGCGGGCAGTGAGTTGTCTGTCTGGGCAACTCATTTCTTACCATCTTTTCCATAGCCACCCTTGAATACTAGTTCATTACTGACTTCGGCTTTGGGTACCCCATACCATGTATACTTTCACGCTTCTTGGCATAATAACTGAAGTCTTGTTGAACTTAAGAAAAGTATCACTGAAGATTTGGCAAAGGCAAAGAAGCTGCAGCACCTTGAGGATCTGTGGGTTCCCACCACTGACCACACTGGTCACGGTGAAGACGCCAATTCGGGGCACAGAAGTGGCCAGCTTTTCTCGCCATCCGAGCCACTCAAATCTCAGCTCTGTACATCTATCTACACTATTCATGTTAGTGCCTCGCTTTTTAATACACGAGCTTCCTCTTGCAGTTCGAAGCCTCTTCTGGGCAAACTTTCTCAGGTGCTTTATCTTCAGTTCTGTGAAATGTCTTCTCTTTTATCTTAAGGAAACTTCTTTTTTCTTAAGGTCTTGGCTTTATTAAGGAAACTGCTTTTTCTTCCACACCCTCCATGGTTCCATCTGGGAAAGAGGCTTCTCAGATCTTTTCATAAACATCCAAACACACAATTACTTCTAAAAGGCTGTCAACTGCCCATTTCTTTATCTTGTCATTAACATGTTTTCCGTTCCATTTTATAGAGCCGGAAAAGGAATACTTTCAGCCCATCTGGAGCAGAGGCAGGAAGACTACAGCTCTTTGATATTTTTGTTGAACTACGTCAACAAGTTAACAAGTATGACCAGCTCTCTTAAAATTCACTCAAAGTCTCATTCCTACTCTCACGTGTCTTTCTTCTTTCTTTTATTGTTTTTTTCTCTTTCTAGAATAATAAATCTATGATTTAGATTTTTTTAAAAATGTCATCAAATTTTATATTTACTTCCAACTGAAAAGATGAATTCGTGGGTACATTCCCCTTGTAAAAAAGTAAAGCATTGCAGATAAGATTGAGGCCATTAGACCCACTTCCTAGCCCTACCCTGGGTTTGTCCAGGCACATTTCTCAGAGATGAGTGATGTGTATCATTCTAAGCCTTTTTTTCTCAGCACTTGTCCTTCAATCTTGAAAATCTATATTATTAGTACCAATTGTTTTCCTTGCTTATGAACTGGACTGTTATTCTCTTGGATAATTTAGTGCTTGTGTCATTTTATTGGCTGCAGACAATAACAACCAACTTTAGAGCTCAGCCCAGGAAGCGTGGTCTCCTCACAATCTCGCGAGATAGCATGAAATGGAGGTGCCTATCTTTCTCAAATCTGTTTTGCTTGCCACCTGATTACTAAGTTAATGCCATTGATGGCTTTCACATAGTTTTAATCTAGTACATCTGTAGTGAGTTCTGCATTATTGTAGGCTAGGTTAACTTATGTTGACAAACTTACTTTCTAAAAATTATTGTCAGCGAGAATTATGTAAATGGCCATTTAATAGCTATCAGATCTAACAATGAATGAAAACATTAAAGGAGACAAAGGATCTAAATAAAAACTTTGAAAGTAGACATATAAATGACCAATTTTTACTTTACATCATCTGAAGAAATTATAAGACAAAACTTGGAAAATGAAATCAGTAAGCTCAAAAATATTCACACAAAGTGAAGGAAAATTAGGCCAGACCTCCAGCATGCAAGGAAAGGGCTTCCAGGTGCTGCTAGCCCCACTATTGGAGTCAACTCTAGCCATTCATTTCTTCCCAGTTGAGGCCCCAAATATTAAGAGGTAGAGAAAATTGTCTTTGTGTATATTTATCTAATTTAATTTATGAGAAGAACAAAGTAATTGTTCTGTTGGGTGGGTGTTTACCACACAGCCATCAATACCTAGAGTGCATCTCATCTTAAGTGTGGCTTAGGACTAAGGCATCAGGGGGAGGGTAAGATATTTAATGTCTAAAACATCTGCAAATGACCTAAGAAGGTAAAAAGAAAACCTTTAAAGAGACATAGTACATAGGCAGAAGTGATCTTATTTCTACTATATTTTAGGTCAACGGAGAACATCCTAAGATGTTCTTCTGATCCTGGTGTATGGATTTTTATGCATTCTAGGTTTGTAAATAATTTCTTGAAAGGATAAGGCTTTCCATTTGAACTATGTTGCTGCTTGGTTTTGAAAGTCCCACCAAGGCCCACATAGAGAAGGCTTAATCCCCAGCTCAAGGTCCTGTTAGGAGGTAGTAGAATCATAAAGAGTTGGAACCCAGTGAGAGGAAGTTAGGTCACCTTGAAGTGGATATTGGGACCTCTGCCACTTTTGTCATGACTGTCATAACTGTATTGCCCACTACAATGCAGCATTGTGCATCAGGCTTCATGGCAAATGGCTCATGTGACTACAAATTGAAACCTCCATCATAAACGAAACTTCTCAAATAAATCTGTTATGCTTATAAGTATAGAGTTCCCAGAACAGGTATCTCAAAATACTTTCAAGCATTTTGTCTGTCATGGAGACCTGGCTAATATGACTTCTTAGGTAATTAATGTGAGATTTCTCTTTCCTTGTCTAAGTTAAATATTCCCAACTATGAAATGGCCACATTATTTATTCAGGGAATGGCATGTGAAAGGTTGGCAGGAAGGACATGCTCAGGGAGAATCTTCCTGTCCTCTCTGTACTGACACTTTTCCTCACCTACTTCCAGATTCCTTTGAAGGAAATCTGAACCTTAAGGAAAGAGATGCTGAGAAAATTTGCTCTGGTGTAGAGGACGGACTGTAGGCAAACAGACCTTGGCAAAGACTTCCTCATGAAGGCTACAGATAACAGATTACATGTCGGGCTAGGAGGATTCAATTATATTGAACAGCTTTAGTACCCATCCTGGTTTTAAGTGTTTTTAAAAGAAAACAGATTCTGTTAGGTAGTAAAGTTAGTCTTTCTGGAGTTAGAACTACTCTAATTGTTCTTCTCTTGATCTAGATTAATTTACAGCTTTTCCCTCTGACATCTTTTCATCATGCGCAGGAAAACACAGCTGCCAGTTATCACCCACAGTGCTTCACGCATTTCTAGGGCATTCTTTTTCCACTGTGCCTACCCATGGCTTTCTGCTCCTTCCATCTGGGGGTGCTCCTCACTGCATGCACACAGCCTCGGCGAACGGCCACACCTGTGAAGGTTTGATTAAAAATTATTGTCAGCGAGAATTATGTAAATGGCCATTTAATAGCTATCAGATCTAACAATGAATGAAAACATTAAAGGAGACAAAGGATCTAAATAAAAACTTTGAAAGTAGACATATAAATGACCAATTTTTACTTGAAGAGGTTATCAACATCATTAGCTACTTGGAAATGCAAATTAAAATTACAATGAGATCCCTTATTATAGCCATTATAGAAAATAACAACTGTTAGTGAGGGTGTGGATAAATTGGAGCTTTTAGGCACAGTTGGCGAGGACGTAAAATTAGGTACAGTTGTTAGGGTAAACGGTGTCATGATTCATCAAAGAATTAAAATTCAAATTACCATGTAATTCATGAAATCTGTTTCTGGTAAAAAAAAAGTAATTGAAATCATAGTCTCAAAAATATCTGTACTCTTATGTTCCTAATACTATTCTTCTTGGTAAGCAAAAGATGGGAGACTCAAAATTGTTCTGACGGAGAAAAGCCCCCGCAAGTGAGGCCTGCATCTACGCTGGAGTGCTACGCGGCCCGATACAGGAGGAGGATTCTGGTTCATTCTATACAGCATGGTGATCCTTGTGGTCTTTATGCCAACTGAAGTAAACCACTCGCCAAAAGTCAGATGTTCTATCATTATGCCTCTTGTGATACCTAGTATAGGCAGATTCATAGATAAGAAGTGGAATGGTGGTTGCTAGAGGCTGGACAAGAGGAAAGGAAAGCGGGGAGATAAAGCCAGGTGACTTCCTGCCCACTGCCTCAGTTTCCCTCTAAACATGGGCTGCTTTATGTAGACTTTTCCCAGCCAGGACACCATTTTACTTCTCTCTCTCTCCCACATTATTTTCTACCAACTATTGTATTACTGTGATTGTTCTAAGTCACAAAAATTAGGCCAGAAAGGAACTTTTAACCAGAGATACTTATTTCTCCAGTCCTCCCACAGGTTCCTAAGTCCCTGCTGCTTCATGGTAAATCTTCACAGTGACCCCAGCAGCCTTTCTCGGGCCTTAGCACGAGCAGGCACCTACAGTCTCTCACTCAAAGGAATGTGGGAGGCTACAGCTCGGCCTTGAGACCCAGAGTAGCTTTGCCTTGCTGGCGCTGTCCTGTTCCTGTGCTCCCTTGGGTTTCATTGCTTGTTAATGCAACCTCCATCTCAGGCACACGTGAGATCATTTGTCATCAGACCATGTGTTCATGTTGCTGGCACATGCACCAGGGAAGAAAGACGAACAGCAGGACAGAGTGCATAGTTTTATGCCAGGGTGTGTGGTGTTCTTTCTCAAAGCAGCAAGGAGAATCACCCTAAGATGCAGAATGAGGTGGGGGGGCTAAGCAAAGGAGCCAGGAGTTCTCACCCATCAGTCCACCGAGGGCGTGCAAGCCATGAGGTTACAAGGGTTACAAGACAGAAACACACCAAGGGCTCAGAGGAGCCAATGACTGCTTCCAATTTTGTTTTCAGAAAGGAAATCCAGGGGCCAGGGAGATGGCTAAGTGGAATAAGCACTTTCTTGGCAAGCACAAGGGGCTGAGTTCAATCCCCAGTTTTGAAAAAAAAAAATCAAGAAAGGAAATTGGCATGTGCAGTGGGCTGAACGTCACGTTTCCCTAGGGAGCCTGGTCCTCAACATTTTAGAGAACAGGCATCCTAATGACATGCTTACGCTATGACCTACGACTGTGTGCCATCCCTGTAACAGATCAGCATGAGACTGGGCTGGCCCATGAAAGGCACCACCAACACATCGGAGAACAGCCCCATGTGAGGTGCTCTGCTGCTTCCACATTTGAATGATGAACTTGGACTGCGTTCATTTGTCTAAGCTCTCAACTCACCCTTTGCCAAACTCCAATCTGATTTCAATTTCACGTCTATAAACAGATGACCAAGTCCTCTGTTTCTTTCCACCTCATTCACGATCCCAGAATCCCAATCCAATCACTGTGGTTGAAAGCTAGCTGGAGAAGCATACAATAAATGAATGCATATTTAAATTAGTCCATGAACATGTAAAGAAGTGATTAAAATCTCAAACTTGGGAGAAATTCTTTCATTGTCAATGAAAAGTGAATAATGAAAGAGAAGAACATGAACAGACCCTACATTTCTGGGCTATATTTGCAGATGTCATGATGAGTATGTGTTTGTTTTTATATATCTGTATATTTAATAGACTTTAAAGTAGAAAACTAGACACATAAATGCGGATATCTGAATGTGCACAAGTACACAAGCACATCTTTTGGTTCTGTTTGCTGCAAGTGCTTGGAGGCAATGACATCCAGTATCAGCAAGCACACCTAGTTCAGAAAGACCATTCATTCTGTTAGGAAAAAAATTGCCCAGTTCACGTGAGAAACGATTCTAGGCCTAAGCCAGCCAAGACAACAAGACACATCAGGCACATCTTGAAGGGTCAGAAAGTAAAGTCGTAATGAGAATCCATATTGGTGTAAATAAGCAGAAAACAAAAGGGAAGTCACATAAGAAACTGCTCGAAAGTAAATTCGTGCAAAAACAGCCACATGGCCTTCAACAAGGATGCCAAGAACACAAAGTCGGGAAAAGGCGGTCTCCGCCACAAGTGGCGTTGAGATGAAAGCGGGTGTAAAAGGACGGAACTGGACTCTGACATCCTACACAAAGGCATCAACCCCAACTATATTAAAGACTTAACCATATGGCCTGAAGCTGTAAAATCACTCCAAGAAAACAAAGGAAGAGACCATGCGACATTGTTCTAAACAGAGATTGTGCAGCTCTGACATAAGCAAAGCAGGCTAGGAGCGGGGAAAAAGAAAGATAAAAGACAAGAGGCTCCGTTAAACTAAAAGCCCTGTGCCACAGAGGAAACAAGGCGACACGCAAGTATATATTTAGGATGGCTGAGGTGATTGTACTAAGAATTTCCATAAGTTTTTTGAAAATAACAGTTAATGTGTAGAATTTTCACCTTGACTAACTCTGTATGCTGATATCTGCAATCTAAGCAACTGCATGGAGGACAGCGATGTGTAATACAAAAACCATGCTTGAATACCTGTCATCTTGGTCTTCTAAATGTGCACCATTTCTAGTGTCATATCAATTATTAATATACACTTTTTAAAATAATTTTTATTAATATTTATTTATGGGGGGTACTGGGGATTAAACTCAGGACCCTGTGCTTGCCAGGCAAGCTCTTATTCCACTGAGCTATGTCCCCAGGCCCTTAAAATAAATTTTTTAAAGAAGTAAGAAAAGAAAAAAAAAAGAGAGACAAGAACAAAAACTTAAGGTTTCTTGAAAGCTGTGATAATCATAAGGGCTGGCCAAATAGCTCAGCAGATTAATGTAATTTCTTAGGCAGACATAGCGGCCGGGGTTTGATCCTGTGTGTTGTGTCGGCCCTGCCCATGGATCATGCTGTAATGGCGATTGAGATTGGGTGTGGTGGTGCGCGCCTGTAATTCCAGATCTTGGGAGGTTGAACACAGGTGAATCACTATAAATCCGAGCTATGTAGTGAGAATGTGTAGAAAATTCAATACAAATACAAAAGAAAATTCAATCATATGTCCAATCTTACATAACTTTATCTGTTAATCTGAGCAACAGATTTGATGATAGAAATAGATAATATATTAACCATTATTAATCAGCTATTCTTGTTTTGGAAATCTGTAACATATGTATTGTGTTACCCTGTTTCTGTCTTTGTTTCTGATTGTTGTTCTTGCTTTTTTGTTCTTCAAAATAAAATAAAATTAGAAAAAAAGAAACAATGCAAACAAAAAGGATTAAACTACAACCTGTAGAATGTGAGAATATATTTGCAAACCATACACTGAATCATAGCAAAACCAAAGCCCAAATTAAAAGGAACAATATGCTTTTACTCGATTAGGCATTTCTACAGACATGCACATGGCTATCGAGATGATGAAAAAATGAACCTTCAAGAAACAAACCCAAACCCACGAAGAGCTGTTGTGTTAAATGTCTACCACCAACCGGGCTGGCCAGATAGCTCAGCAGACTAAAGCACTTGCTTAGGCAGACGCAGTGACCGGGGTTCGATCCCTGGCAGCACAAGCCATACCATCCCTGTCCCCAGAGCATGCTGAGATGATCACTAAGACTGGGCGTGGTAGTGCGCCCCAGTAATCCCAGAATTTGGAAGGCTGGGAGGATCACTACAAGTCCAATTCATGTAGTGAGACCCTGTAGACTGGGTACTACATATATTTAAAAAGAAGAATGTCTACCACCAATAAAACAAAAGGCAAATGCTGACAAGGAGATGGAGAAATTGGAAACCTTACACAAGGTTCATGGGAATTTAAAATGATCCAGTTATTAGGGACACAGAATGAAGATTCCTTGAGAAATAAAAGAAACAACATATGAGCAATCATGCTTCTGAGTGTATATTCATTAAAAGAACGTTATTTAGTAAAATGGTATAGAATCTTTAAAAACAGGAAGTTTTTCTACATGCATTTAACACCTTAAAGACACCAAGTTAAGTGAGATGGGCCAGGCGCAGAAGGCACAGGACGCATGAGTACACTCACAGGAGACACTAAGGTTGTCCGAGTCATGGAGAAAGGCAGCAGGACATTAGCTGGTGGGATTAGAGTGGGGAGACGCGAAGGGCTGGTCTTGAATAAGTGAATGATTTCTATGTGCAAGACGAATAATTTCTACAGATCTTTCCTGTGAATAGCAACATGGTATTTTACACTTAAAATTTGTTAGGAAGATAAGTCTTAAGTTTTTTTAACCTAAATAAATAAATACATGCACAAAATGAAATAAACAGGTACAGATTGTTTTTACACAGTAATTCCACATAACAAACATAAAAGGGGTAATGTAAGTGGAAAATCACCATGACAACAGCATCATAGTAATTACTGCAAACAAGATTCATTGATGAATGCAAAAATTAGTTGATTAGATGTTAAGCACAAACAGAATATTTGAAAAACTCAAATTTTCTCCTTTAAAATGCTAATTATGATGTTTTTAACATCTGTCTGTTAAATTACTCAATAGCCTCTCATCTAAGAGACAAAGCTTAATTTCTAGCTCCTGTTTGGTATGGGTGGGGTGTCGCAAATTGCTTCTAAAACATAGAGGATGGAAAAACAAAAACAGTAACTTTACAGGGAATAAAAGTTTCATTTGCTACTTCAACCAAGGTGGACAACTGTGTTAATATCTAGCAGCCTCCAGAAGAAAGAGTGTGCCGCGCTCCTATATTAATCTTCTCAAACATCCATATCGTACAATTTTGCTTTTAGCTTGGACACACAAATAGCTTCTAAATTTTCACTCCCATATATGCAATTAGGAAAATTCAGGCAAGCTGACAACCAGTGACTTGTGTTGAACCCACTAGGGAATTGGGGTCACTGTGGAAATTTGCACCTCCAAATCTGGAGACAAGTAACTTTAAACAGATGTAACAACTGAGTTCTTATCAGGGAAGGAAGGAAAGGGAACCATAAACAGGCAGGAACACTTAATGTGAGTTGTGAGAAATCGTGGGAACTGCAGTGGAAAATAACACGAGTCTCATAGATTCCTGGGAAGGGCTTTGCATTCTTACGGTCTGAACATCCATGGCCCCGAACTTCCTCTATAAAGCAGCTATTTTGAAATAGGGGAATTTTGTCAGAGGTCACGTTAAACACTTGATGCTAACATTCATGTGGGAACCAACAGATGAAACCCATTGCACAAACAGGAAAAGAATTTATTTTTTATTTATTTATTTATTTATTTTTATTTTTTATTTTTTGGTAGAACCGGGGATTGTACTCAGGCCCTTTTGCTTGCCAGGGAAGCGCTTATTCTACTAAACCATCTCACTGGCCACGAGGAAAGGAATTTTAAAAAATGGATCCCGGACAGTACAGGTACTGAAGGCAGAAAGGCAGCCGGGGGGCGTGTGTAAATGAAAACACAGACACACAGCTATACTGTTGTAAGCAGGCACAATTACCAATCTTACATGAATAAGACAAGGGAATACTACAAATAACTGTGTGTCCAAAATTACCTAACCTAATTAAGTGAACAAATTCCTCAAAAGATAAAAGCATTCTGACATGGATAAAAAAGACACAGAGAATCAGGTTTGGTGGTGCATGCCTGTAATCTCAGCATCCAGGAGGCTGAGGCAGGAGGATCACGCTGTGTTAGGGGCCAACCTCGGCTACAAAGTGAGTTTAGTCCAGCCTGAACTATGTAGTGAGACCCTGCCTCAAAAAGACAAAACAAAACAAAAAACCCCAAAAGAGCAAACACTATACCCCCCACACCCAGAGAACCTAAACATTAAATGAAATTTAAAAAACTACAACACATAATGAAACTGAAAAAGTAAATTGAAACTTTCCATGAAGAAATTCAAGGCAGAGATTACTGAACTAATGAATATACCAAATACACAAAGAATTAGTACATCAAAAATTCTTAAAAACAAACAAAAATATGTAAAATCAGCATAAACTTTTTCATGTTCCAACTCATTCTGAAGCTGCTAACACAAATAAAGAAGTTTCAAGAAAACAAAACTATAGTCCAAAATGCCCTTTGAATACATAGAGGCAAAATCGCTCAGCAAAACTATAGTTATTGAAATTCAGAGAATACATAAAAGGCATCATCAATTTCCAAGAACCGAGAAATTTACTTAAGAGTATAAACTTGGTTCAACATGAAAACAACACAATGTAGGACATTATGGGGATTAAGGACAAAATCCAAATGTTCAGATCAACAGATGTAGAAATAGCACCTGACAAATCTAAATCCCATTCCTGATTTTAAAAACATGAAATGAATAATGCTGAAAAACTATGTCAAAATAAAAATAGCACCTAAGAAGAACTACACATGGCAATAACATTTTCATGACTAAAAACTGACTATGGGAACACAACTCACAAAATGTAGTGAATACTGCAAAGGCCTGCTAACAGGACATTTACAGTGATGAATACCTCCAGGGAAAACAGTGGTGTGATCGTTAATAACTTGTCTTTTAACTTAAGGAACTACGCAGGAAAAAAAAAAAAACAGAAGAAGAAAGGAAATAATAAAATCAGCGCATAAAGAAACACAACAGATGTTAGAAACAATTGAAAGTATCAACAGAAAAAAGAGTTGAAGTGCAGAAAGGATCAATAAAATTGTGAAGCCTTTGTCAAGCCTGAGGATATAGAGATTGAGATAAACAACGTCAGAAATGGAGACGGAAATATTGTAACTGACACAATTCAAAGGATCATGAAGAATACTATGGACAACTTTACAGCAATAGAAGGGAAGATCTGTAAGAAGCAGATAAACTCCTGAGGAGAAATAATCTAACAAACATTGCTTTCTATTTCTGTGGAGCAAAAGACGTCTGTTCAGTCTTGATCAGAACAAGATCAAGTAAAAATTTTGAATCAATCACAACATTAAAATACAAAAGGTATAGACCTATGGGGTTCACTGCTGAATACTACTATCATTTAAAGGACTATAGTGGTTTTAGTTCTACAGTAATTAGAGGAAGGACTACCCCAAACATCATTTCATTACTTAATCACTGCAGTACCTAAATCAAGTGGCACCCAAAAGTACACGACACTATCACTGGGGAATGAAACTATGAAATTCGCCAACAGACAACATGCAGCAGCACAGGAAAACCAGTTACCATGATTGGGAGGGTTGATTTTAGGAATACTGGGTGACTCCTCCTCCTTGCCAGGCCAGGAAATGTCATGTATCTCCTGTACCAATAGTGTTTGGCCAGGATGTCATTTCTGCAGCTTGTGCTATGAATAACCACTATGAAGACAACAATATGCAATATATTAATTATTGAAATTGCCCTACTAATCTGTTTTGAAACTGTCTCATTGCTGTCTTTCAATAAAATTAATAAAAAAATTAAAAAGGGAGAAAAGAAACATGGCCATTTTAATATACAGATAAAGCACTTGATAAAATTCAACATCCTGGCATAATAACTTAAACAACAAAATCAGTAGAGAAGGAATGTGCCCCAAGAAAACAAAGGCCATTTAGGGAAACACAAATCACACTCAATGGGGAAAAGCTAAAAGCTGCTCATCTAAAATCTGGAAGAAAGAAACTGTTCACTTGCAGGAAGAGTTTTCATCATAAAAAATGATAACTATGTGTAGTAGTATATATGTTAATTACCTAGATTCAATTGTTATAAATATAAATATATTTTAAAATACATATGAATATCCTATTCTGTAGAAATCCTGACAACTTGATTGCATACTTCTAAAGAAATAAAGTAAAAAGCAATTTTTTTAGCTTTTTAAAATTAATTTTATTGGGAAATAAATAGCAATGAGACAGTTTCAAAACAGGGTAGTAGGATAATTACAATAATTAATACATTGCATATTGCTGTCTTCATAGTAGTTATTCATAGTACAAGAGGTAGACATGATATCTTGTCTAAACAGTATAAGTACAAATCTTTCTTCTCATTGAACTAAGAGAGAGCAACTGTATATCTATCCTAACTCTTTTGTACATATATATATATATATATATATATATATATATATATATATATATATATATGCATGTTTTTTCACTACAAAATGGTCCTTCATTTATATCCCCCTTTTTTGTTTAGTTTTGTCAGAGATGGGTATTACACTGCCATTCAAATATTGTAGGTGTAAGAATTCAGCAAAATGATCCAATATAGTCCAGTAATCTCTAACTTTGATGTGACATGACTGAGTCTCTGTATTCATACTAGTATATATATGAAGTATATAAAATATTTTCAGAATGTTGATATTAATATGGAAGTTTTTTCTGTTCATTTTATTTTTTTATTTTTTTGGACTTATGTGTAAACATAAGTATATAATTCTTCATGCCTATTTTTAAAATATATTCTAATTTTTAAATGTTTTTTTAATCATATTCTGAAGGGACTTAAAGTTCAACATATCAATACTTGATGAAAAATACCTGTTCTATATTATACCTAAAATGTTTGATATGCAGACAGATAGTGAGGTTAAGCTTAACAGCCTAAGTTGTATGGTAATAACAATAAGCTTGTCTTCTGGATGGTTAACAACATAAGTTTGCAGACCAAAATTAGATGAAAAGGAGGGCTGCAAGGAAAGCCAACATTTTGGCCCTAGCCTTCCAAGGTCAATTAAGGCTCAGGACATATGAGAACTTGTACTGTAATGTCATGTAACTCGGCAGTGTCCCAAATTTTCTGATCAAGGAGATTATGGGGCCAAAGAGGAAAGTGATCGATAATGTAGAGTGTGCCTAAGGAGAGTCACATGGAGAGAAAACATTCTCTTAGGTTTCACAGAGAGCACATTGGCTAAGCAATGGCCGTGACTCATCCACATGGCTGACACTGACAAACAATCTGAGGTACAGGATCTCAGGATAAATCCTGAGGGGATTTCACTGACCTTATCAGACCCAAAAGTTACAACTCTTGTTGCATAGGTCCTGCTTTACCTTGGTCTTAACCATCCAGCAGAAAAGTATAAAAACGAAGTATAAGAAGTAAAGCCATGCTGTTATGTTGAGCTGTAGGGGACTCAGGTCAACAATTTCTGACATTGCCAGTGAAGTGGAAGACCTAATACTATTATGAACTACTGGACTCTTTTAGAATATTGTGCTGAGTTAACACACCTATAATGTTCCAAGAACGGAACTTAACAAAAAAAAAGGGTATACAGATGAATGTCCATTTTGTATCTGTGTATTCAAAGTGATTAGGATAGATATATAGTTACAGTCTCTTAATGAATAGAGTGATTTGTTCTAATGGTGTTTGTAGATAGGATATAATGCCCGCATCTTGTACAGCAATTAACCAATGGGAGGAATGTAGGCACTGTGTTAATTACTGAAACTATCCTACCGATTTGATTTGAAACTGTCACATTGCTATTTATCAATAAAATTATGGGAAAAAAATAAAAAGCAATTTTTATTCACGACTTGGGAGAAGAAAGCAGTGGGTGAGTTGAGTGTATTTATCAAAAAACTATCTAAATGTTCCTTTAAAAAGCACATAATAAGACCCTGCAGGCTCTTAACATTATCACCTTTTTTACATGCTGAAGTTAACTGCCATTTTGTTTTCACTATGTCCTCTTCTTTATTTTTTATTATTTTTTTCTAAATTAATGTTCCGAGAGCCAGAGTCATCGTAGCACAGTAAAACCTGCGCGCCTGATTTTGTCAGCACAACTCGCACAGCGGACGGTCAGAAGCAGCGCGCGTGCTCAGCAGCGGACGAACGCGGAGAGCGTGCGGATTTACACACGGCTGAGTGCTACGAAGAAGAGTCCACCGGGTCCCTGGTGGGAAAGGGGAACTGCCTGGAGTCCCACAAGCTTGAGTATTGCGTGGTTTCTCTTATGTGAGAAACCAAAAATATAAACAGATTAGACATGGATAATAGAAATAGAAAGATGGACCTTTCGGGGCACCAAGGGGTGGAGGGAGCAGGAGCAACGGGGAGGGCGAAGGAAGGGAAGGCCATGAGGACGTGTTATGTTTATGTACCAGCTTGACACAAGGAATGCAACCAATTCTCACGAAAACGAAAACTGGAAAAAATATACTTATATCTGAACATAATATAATAACAGGTGTAGCTAAATGAATCCTTCCTAATCACGAGGAATCAAAACACAAACCCATATAGTAAGATATTCTGCAAAATGCCTGATCTGTACTTTTTAAAAGAGTTGAGATTCGTGGGCCAGGGAGATAGCTCTGAGGCATAGGCACGTGACTGGTGAGAGCAAGGTCCGGCGTTCGATTCCCAACACCCAGGGGCTTGGGGATGGGGGTTGGGGTGGCAGTGGAGGTGGGGGTAGGGGTGGAGGTGGGGGATCGAAAGGGTCAAGATTAAAAAACACACAAGTAAAAAAGGACTGGGGATGTAGATCAGAGGCACAGAATCTCCCTGGCATGCCCAAGGCCCTGAGTTTGATTCCAGGGAGGAAAACAAAACAACAACAACAACAACAAAAACAGTAAAAAAGAGAGTCAAGACTATGACTTGAGGAGATTTAGAATATGTTGTACTCTAAGTGTGACAGAAATGGTAACTCATTTGTGTCAAACAGAATACCCTGAAAATAACGATATTTCACTTGGGCGATTATGTCTTTACATTCTGGTATCTGAATATCTAGCAAAGTCTCATTTCTTGCAGATGTAATGAAACCTAAGCCACCTAGGCAAGAAGATGAATGCGGCCTCTGCCCAACAGCCAGCAATCACCTAAGTGCTTACTGCCATCCAGGGAGCTGAGAAAGGAGCCTCCAACCTTGGCCACCAACCTCTCAGAAATGGTTGATGGAGAGAGATATACACCAATGTAAGTGCACAGTTTTTATTTTTATTATTATTAATTTAATCTTTTAAATTTATTTATGTATTTGGTACAGGGTCCCACTATGCAGTTCGGACTCCTAGTGATCCTCCTGTTTCAGTCTCCCCAGTGCTGAGATTACAGGTGTGCGCCACCATGCCTGGTTCTGGTAGCCAATATGGCACACCCAGGGCAGGGCCTGCATGGTGTGTGGTACCAGCGATGGAATCTGGGTTCTTGTGCTTGCAAGGCAGGTGCTCAGACTGCTAAACTATCTCCCCTGGCATAAGGATATAGTTTTCAGTCAAGCAAATTATGAGATAATTTGTCAAGCAGCAAAAATTAAGTAAATACAGGGCTTGGTGAGATAGCTCAGTGGACTAAAGTACCTGCTTAGGCAAGCTTGGGCAAAACTTAGGAACCACAGTTCGATCTCCGGCACCACATGCTGCACGAGCCTCACCCCCAGGTGGGCTGAGCCAGTCACAGAGTCCAGGCATAGTGGCATCTGCCTGTAATCCCAGCACTGGGGAGGCTGAAAACAGGAGGGTCATGATAAATCCGAGCTGTACAGTGAGACCCTGTAACAACCAAATGTATTTTTTCAAAAAAAGTAATGCACCTAACAAATATAATGAGGCATCTAGGAAAGAAAAATGATAGTAGTGGACAGTGTGGTGAACTATGAAGATGCTCTAGTCATGTGGCTAGTTTTTTGCCATGCGGTTTCTCAATTTTTATAAATATAGTAGGGTTAAAATGTTAACCTTAAAGGAATACACAGATACATTAAGCTCTTTGCAACTTTATGTAACTGTCTGTATTTATGCAGCAATTTATAAAGTAAGTACTTTAAGTAAAAGTATGTGCTATTTCTTGGATCCACACCCACTCCCCAAACCTCATGCAGGGAGAGGCGGGGCTTTTGGAAGTGAATGGATTAGGATGTCTGATGCCAGAGTTAAGTGTGTGAGGCTGGGATTAAAAATGTGTTGTTGGGATTAAGGGTGCCTCATCGTATGTGAGTATAAGAGACAGAAAGAGGGCTGCAGCTGTTGCTTGCTGCTTCACTGCTTCGGTGCCTCCTGCCAGCCCTACTTTGCCATGTGCTGCTTCTCCTCTGTGACACCCTCTGCCAAGACACCCTGCTTTAGAGTCAGCGGACTGTGCCCTGAAACCTCTACAAACTGAGTGGAAATAAGCCTTCTTCCTTTAATTAGTGGGTGTTGGGTATTTTGTCTGAGCATTAAGAAAAGTAACTAAGAAAGAGTTCACATTATTATTTGGGTACCGACACAACAACAACAAAAAAGACACAATCAAGGAAAGCAATAGACAATCTTAGGGTAAGAAGATACATAAAGGTAGAAAAAATCAACGCCGCTTGCTCCTTATCGACTTTTCCAAACTAGGAGCAACCGCTTGGGGAAGTCAACACACAGATCTTTCTGCAGCTGCTCCTCCACCCCCAGCTCCCCAACCAAGGTACATCTTCTAAGTTTAGCAGCATCTGTAAAGAGAAGAGCCTACATTAACAAATTGCACTGGATTCACTCAGAGACGCTTCTAGCACTCTATCTGCAGAAAACCACTAGACTTTTTGGAAGATGTGATTTCTGAACATCTCTGGGAAAGACGAAGAGATATCAGGTAAAGAAAACATGGATCACATTCCAACATGGAAAATTTTTGGCACAGATTCGTTCTAGTTTTAAAAACATAACTGTGTCTTCAAACCTTGGAGGAAATGGTACAATATCTATTTGCATTTTACAGTACCCATGTTAACTTTTGAGTATGGGTATTCTGTTACATTCGTATAATGAAATTATATACCCAACGCCAAGCTCCTAAGTCATAAAAAGACAAAGTCTTGATGTAGGTGCCTGCTAGTGACAGTATATATTTATAAACATTGATAGGGTAGTCTCTACTTACCACATCTGGAAATGGACCTGAAGTCATCACATTTAGGGCAGTGGAAGGTAAGTGTGTAATTTAGAAGGTGTTATGAAAAGATAGGGAAATGTTGGCCAAAAGTAAGAAACCGGCAGGATGCAAGCTATCTCTAACCCTCCATGCGGTGCGCTAGAGATGTACACAGTCTGGATGAAAACCCTGAAGATGCCCTGGAAAACAAAGACCCCCCAGTAGGGAACACTGCCGACTTTCCACAGCACTCTGTCTACACCTAAGCTCTGTTCTGGAAAGAATCCTGTTTATGCCCAGGAATCAGGTCTACAAAGCCACGGACTGCTTCACACCGCACCCCACGGAGGTCCACAGAGCCGATACTCTCCATTAAGGCCCATAACCATACAGAAAGGTGTCGTATTGCCCATACTGCGCCCACAGCTCTGGCTCCTGGTTTCTGTGGCCTAGAGACTTGGGGTGAAAGATTTGCTGACTTGGACCATGCCTCTCTCTTCTGAGATCAGGATAGCCAATATTTAGTTACTGTTATTTTGGGCATTTGTAATTCAAGATACCTTCGCAGTTTATCAAGCCCATACATTACTCCTTGAGATAAGATAGCTCATTTCAGTGCCACATCTTAACACACTGGGAATAAGTTTGCTGATTTAATTTTAAGTATGTTTCCCACAATACCTAAGTTCTTGTTTTATTTTCTTTGCCTCTCTCTCTCTCTCTCTCTCTCTCTCTCTCTCTCTCTCTCTCTCTCTCTC
>NW_004524578.1:849883-860505 GCF_000260255.1 Octodon degus
CTCTCTCTCTCTCTCTCTCTCTCTCTCTCTCTCTCTCTCTCTCTCTCTCTCTCTCTCTTTCTCTCTCTCTCTCTCCCCTTTTTGGGACAGGGACTTTCTCTGAATTCACTTTGTAGCCTAGGCTGGTCTTGAACTCATAATGGTCCTCCTGCCTCAGCCTCCTGAGTGCGGGGATTACAGACGTGTGCACACCCAACAATACTCAAGTCCTATGTTAAAACATTTTATCCTCTTCATTTCAATACATGTATTATGGTCTATCATGATGTTCTCTGTACCATCATTTAATCCCTTCAACAAGGAAACAAAAGGGAAGATATGAAAAGCAGAAAAAGGAAGCGAATGACATTCCATAAATAGGTCACAAGTTGATCTGCACCGGAAGTGACCCAACCTCAAATGGCAAGTGAGAGTTGGAGCACTCTGAGTACATACTGTTAAGAGAGGACAGGCAGCAGGCACAAAACTACTGATGTGATGTCGCCACCAGAGAGGCACAGTGCTACACACTGAGTCCACTGCAAATTTCCCAACAACATGGAGGACATGAAGTTCAATAGCAACTTAAACTTCTTGTGAGCAGACTTCACAGATGGCCGGCCAGCCTCAAGGATTTTCAGAAACAGGCCTTTAATATATTCCCAAATCAGACCACGTCACAGGACAATTACCCAACATCCTCCCACCACACTCTGACCAAAAGGGAAATTTGAGTACAATGAATGAAGGGTTCTTGCTTGGGCTTTAGAGCAGACACTAATTCAATTCAACATTGCAAGGGTCTAAAAATCCAATTGCAATTTCAGTGACCACTGCATGTCATGGACTCCTTCATTCAGTATGTTCATCAGAAAACACTTAAGGCAATTTCAACTCCCAAGTGCAAAAATATGCTGTGTCAGAACATCAAGGGGACAGAATAAAGCGTTCTGCGAGGATCATAAGACTGTTACTTCTGCAGTGGCTGCTCATGGAGTGACACATGTAGAATCACAACCCATGTGATTAGAAGAAAAAAAGAAGGGAAAGAAAAAAAAGTGGGTGCACAAGTGTGCTGGATGGAAAGGCTGGCTTTGGAAAGCAGGTGACAGGGAGCACTGATTATTTTTCTAACATTGAGGCAGAAGTTCCCAAAATACAGGATTTTCTAAGTGTATGCTAGTTTGTCATAATGGTGGAAGCTAATGATGGAAACAATAGTACGCTACTATTTTTTCTCAATGGGCTTTTTAATTGGCTGCATTACACGCTTTATCCATTAACCATCAGCTTCCTGTTAATGTCCCTTTTATGTAGAATCCAGTTCAGATTCCTACACTGTATGAGGCATAATAATTTTTTAATACATGACATTTACTTTGAGCTTGGAGGCTTGATACAAGCATGCACTGATTCTTGCTAATTTTTGCTCCCTTTCCTTTCCCCTACCCCTTCGTCCTTCCCCATATCTTTTGCCCATTTCCTCAGAAAGCATGGCTATTTTCTTCATGAATTTGTTTATATTTTGGGTTTCTCACATTAAAGAGAATGTGCCATATTTGGGCTTTTGTGACTGACTTAGACTTATTTAACTCAGCGTTATGTTCTCAAGATTCATCTGTGTTCTACAAAATGATCCCAGGGTTTCCTTTTTCCAGCTGAGCACTACCTCATTGTGCATAGAGACCACTCTTTCTTTATCTATTCATCTGTTAATGGGCATACAGTCACTCCCACGACTTAGCTGTGATGAATTATGCTGGTATAAACTTGGGTATGCATGTATTTCCAAAGCAGGATGACTTTAGTCTTTCTGGGAAGATGCCCAGGAGAGGTGTAGCATGGTCAAGTTGAATCAGAATGGGCACTATCCAGGAATCAAAACACCAGGAAAGATGGTGAGGTTGTGGGAGAAAAAGAAACATTTATATATCATTGGTGGGACTTTAAACAAGTGCAAGCATTTTAGAAATCAGTATGGGGTTTGTCCATGGATTCTTTTGGACTCATAGTGAGCCTCCTGTCTCAGCCTGCCAAGCACTGGGATTACAGGCATGCGCCATCACACCTGATTTCAGTGGCTGGCTTGGTATGACGTCAGCATGGCATGTAGTACCGGGGCTAGAACCCAGGTCCTTGTGCTTGCCAGGCAGGCACTTAGACCACTGAGCTATTTCCCTGGCCCGGCATGGATTTTTTTGCACTGTAGTGTATGACATCACCTCTCCAGAGTCCATGCACACGAACTTGAGCTACAGACCCTTCCATTGTCACACTCTGATGTTATCATGCCCATCAGACCTCGAGGGACTCTCAGCATGTTGGAAAGGGAGTAACGTGGGACATCAGTGCTTACAGGGAACAGCACAAGACTGTCAGTGGAAATGTGGCACCAGTGAACCACTTAGTGGAGATGCTGAGTCGGAGAGAGACCCAGGCCTTGTGGGATGGAAAATGACTCAGCTTGATCTGCACGAGAGACATTTTATACATTATTACCATATTTTGCTTCTTCCAAACCATATGATCATACCATTTATATGAGGCAAATTCAATATTTATATAAGTTGATGAGTTTTTTCAAGTATTACAAAATTTATAGAAAGCTAGGTGTGGTGGCACATGGCTGCAATCTCATCGTTCAGAAGGCCGAGGCAGGAGGATCATCGCAGGTTCATGGCCAGCCTGGACTATGTAGTGAGATCCGGTCTTAAACTAAATAAATAAATACATTTTTAATTTATTTTTTATCAATTTTATTGAGAAACAAATAGCAATGAGACCAGTTCAAAACAAGTTAGTAGGACAGTTACAATAATTAATACACTGCATATTGTTGTCTTCATAGTGGTTATTCATAGCACAAGATGCAGATATGATATCCTGTCCAAATACTATTAGTACAAATCTTTCTTCTCATTGAATTAAGAGGAAGTAGCTGTATATTTATCCTAACTTTTTTTTGTGTGTGTGGAACCGGGGATTGAACTCAGGCCCTTACGCCTGCCATGGAAGCTCTTATTCTACTGAGCCATCTCCCTGGCACTTATCCTAACTATATTGCATATACAGATACAAAATGGTCCTTCATTCATCTCCCCTTTTTGTCTTAACCATCCAGCAGAAAAGCATAAAAACAAGGAATAAAAAGTAAAGCCATCTTAATATGCTGAGCTGTAAAAGGTTCAAGTCAACAACTTCTGACATTGCCACTCCTGTGGATAACACACTATTATGGACTACTGGATTATATTGGATTATTTTTGCTGAATTCACACACCTACAATATTTAAATGGCAATGGAATACCCATCTTTAAATAAATAAAATTTTTAAAAAGGAAGAAAGGGGGCTGGGGAGATGGCTCAGTGGAATAAGTACTTCCCTGGCAAGCACAAAGGCCTGAGTTCAATCCCTGGTTCTGAAAAAAAACGGAAGAAGAAGAAGAAGGAGGAGGAGGAGGAAGAAGAAGAAGAAGTTTTTTCTTGTCTCTTGTTTTCATTTACTTTTGGTTTTAGTGTTACAAGTTGCTATCCTCAGTGTAGTTGCTTGGTTCACAGATATCAGCATATAAAGTTGGTCAGGGTGAGAATTCTATCCATTAACTGCTACTTTTAAAAACCTGATGGAGATTCAGCTATAAAGAAAAATAAACTCGAAGTCTTCATACATAGGTGGATGCCACTTGAAGATATACTAATAAGTGAAATAAGCCAGATCCACATGTGTAAATATCGTGCTGTCTCCCTAGTGTAAGAATGCAAAAGAAGAATTAAAAATTGAAAGGTATAACACAGTTAAATGGAAAGTGAGAACTTAAGGATTAAACAATGAAGAGAGAGAAAGTAGAAAAGTTAGGAAATATGGTAGGGCCCAAACCATACATTTATGTAAACAAGATGGTTAAGGCAATGGTCCTGAGAATGTCCATCAGGTTTTCACTATTTTTAAAGAGAATAAAAATAGTTTAAAAAATTAGAAGTGATACAGAATTTCACTAAGCAAACTTGTAAGGATTCAGCACTCAATGTTACATTGTATATTATTATCTTTAGATTAGTTGTTCAGATTACCAGACAGAAGCATGAAAAACTGATCCAAAATGATAAAAAAAATTAAAAAGGAGAGAGAAAAGATTAAGGACTAACTGCTTCTTTCAGTCAACCAGCAGAAATCAGCAGTACACTTACCCAAGGTATGCTGTGTATGTGTTCCTTCCCTTTGAATAATTTCCCTTTACTTATTGTACCTTTCAGGTCTTGGTTACTCTTTCAGGTTCTTATGCTAGTGAGACAAAGGGATGTTTACTCATGTGGGTCTGATTTATCTCATTTATGAGTTTGGTCTCAAGTTGCATCCATTTACCTATAAAAGCCTTGCGCCTATCTTTTTTATGACTGAGTAATACTCCATTGTATAAAAATATCGTATCTCTTTATCCATTTATCCATTGATAGGCGTTAGGGTTGCTTCCAATATTTAGCTCTGACAAATAACGCTGTTACAGTAATGGGTGCACATATATTGCTGTGGTATGATGTTTCTAGTTCTTCTGGAAAAATACCAAGGAGAGGAATAGCTGGCTTGAAAGGGACCTCTAATCCTTGAGGCTTTTTTGAGGAATCTCCACACTGATTACTAAAGTTGTTAAAGCAGTCGACACTCCCACCAACAGTGGAGAAGGGGTCCTTTTCACTCACAGCCCCTTCAGTACTTGTTACTGCTTCACTTCGTGGCAACAGCCGTTCTTTCTGGAATGCGACACAGTCTCAGTGCTGTTTTAATTTGCATTTCTTGAGTGACGGAACATGTTGAATATGCTTTTCATATATTTATTCGCCATTTGATGTGAGAATTGCACGTTCATTTCAGAGGCCCATTTTATGATTGGATCTTTGAATTTCTTTAGATGTTCTAGTTGGTGTAGACCTGCTAGTATGCTACACTAAAGTGTCACTAAGGAGAGGCATGCTAACACTCACATGACCCAGTTCTGAACCTGAGCTCACCCTGAGAAGAGACATAGAGGAATCTGAGCCTGATTCAGTCTTTTTCCAGAGCCTGCACTCACGTAAGCCACTTCAGAACTTCTACTCCCTTCTGTGGCAAACGCTTGCCTAGTTTAAAAATCTTACCCTACTCCATGGTCCTATTTTTCTAAATCACATTCTAAACACTGCATGACACAATATTAATTTTTTGTACATTGGCCTGTGGTCCAACTGGAATTGATTTTGTGTGCATTGTGAAGACAGTGATAATACTTGATATTATCAATCGATATTCCATGGCCCATGACATTGTTTAAACATCTATCTCTCCAAGTCAGGCCTGGTAGCACATGCCTGCAATCCTAGAGCTCAGGAGGCTGAGCTCTAGGAGAGGCAAGAGGATTGCTGTGAGTTGGAGCCTAACCTCAAAAAAAAAATTACAGAGAAGTGTTCATGCTCTGCAAGTATTAAAGTCATAAGTGGATTCCCTTCCATTTCTCAACTGGCTCTCAGCAGCTGTCTTACGTGGAGAATCCAGACTTAAGAATCCACCTATATTGGATTTTCAAAAAACTCAATTTTCTGTGGCTTGAAGAAATATGATCAAATGTTATGTTTTCTCAAGTGCTTCCTAACCGTCCCTCTCCACTGGACCTCAGCCCAGAAGCTCAGCATGAAGGCTGCGCTGTAGTCCACAGGGAGCCTCCCAGCCCCAAAGGTGACCATGAGCAGCACAGGGCTCTGGCCCTCCGCAGGGGCATGAGCATCACTAGGCTCTCACCCAGCCTTTCTCTTCCCAATGGTAAGAAGACCATGCGTGCATTACCAAGTGTCATAATTCGTCTTTTCTCTCAAATCACTACCAGGGACCTTTATATTCCTCTTCCCAGCTCCAATTTCCATAACGTGCATTTCATTAACTCAAGAAGGTATGGACTTCAAGTGCAGCCATATCTTACACTAAGAAGGAGGAGCAGAGCTAATTCAATAGTGACAAAATCTGTAGACATCATTGTTCAAAAGATGCAAAGATATGAATAATGTGCATATTAAAAATAGTAAGAACTTAAGCACTGGGCCAGAATTTAGTAAAATGAGACTCAGAACACATTTATCTGTGTTACTCTGATAAGGGAGTTGACAGTTGCTGGTGAGAAAACTATGGCATGGATTCATTTATGGGAATAAAAGGTCAAATAACTTTCTTGAGACCCAGCCAGGCTTTCGCATGCCTGAGAGCTCCCATTGCACAGAACAGTGCATGCAGATTACAGGAACATTTTCCAGGCCAGATGGAAGGACAGCCATGGGCTGTGGATAACCCTCCCATTTCAGACTAGAGACAGCTGGGCACAAAACAGGGAACAATGGTCACCAAGCACAGAGGAGCTGCACTTCTCCAGGCTGTTATGCAGACTTCTGTCCGGCAGCACCATGGGAAGAGCCCATGGATCCTCAGCATGGCAGCCCGTGGGACCTACGTCCACAGTGGTGCACCACAAGCACCCCTGAGCTAGTCCGCAGGGAAGGCAGAGTGAGGAGAGGAGCCTGGTGTGTGCAGCTCCTCCCAGCTCCTCTCCTCTGCTCTGACTCCAGCCCCCAGAGCATCACCGAGAGGTCAGAGGCCCAGTGCTCTGCAGGTGACTGGCTCATGCCTCTCTACTGACTCCCCATGGGTTATTGCTGTGTCTACTTTGGAGGCAAAAAGTGTGCGGCCCATGTATGGTCCTTGTCTTTGTCCATTTTCTGCTTCTGCTACAGAGTAGTTCATTCAGCTCAGTTCTGGAGAGTAGGATGTCCAGGACTGAGGTGTCGCATTTCGTGAAGGATGCTTTGCTGTGTAGTAACACAACAAAAGGCACCATGTGATGAGAGAAAGGAGAGGTAAAGGCCAGGCTCCCCTCTCTGGCAATTAACCTGTTCTCCAGGCAACTAACCACTCTACTAATGGCTTTCATCTATTCGCGAAGCTGTGTTCCTACAAACCAATTACCTCTGAAAAGTTTCAGATCTCAAGACTGTTAAAATACAATTTAATTTCATCTTCAGTTTTTCACAGGACATTCAAACCATAACAGACATTATATCTCATTTCTGTAAAATAACTAAAATCCTAAAATGTCTTTGAATACTCAAATCACATGACAGTCCCTATTACCTGGGCCTCCATCCAAGGTGGCAAAGGCTCAAGACAAAGACAAAAAAGGGAGCACAGCCTAGCCGGGGCAAACAAAGCCCATCCCATGTGACTCCTACTTCCCTTCTCTTCTAGACTTCTCTTAGGCTGTTTCCTCAGTGCTAAGACAGAATACCCAACAGCCATGATGGAAAGGAAAAGTTCATTTGTTTGCAGTTGTAGCCCACAGTTGGCCGGCTACAACGCAAAGGTGATGGGTGCAGGTCTTGGGTGAAGGAAAGCCCTCATGTCACGATGGCCAGCGAGCAGAGATAGAAGGAAGGCGCTGGGGAGGAAGACACACCCTTCCGGATCCCTCATCCATGCCCACCTCCTCTCACCAGACCCCTAGCAGCAACAGAAAGCTAAACCTTATGATTCGTTTGCCTCCCGACAGCCCTGCCCATGAGTGTGCGAGGCCTCGGGGGCCTTCTTCTTCTAAACCATAACAGCATCCAACATCATTCTTTGTACAAAGACAGAGATTCATAGCAGCACTTCCTGGGGGCCTGTGGCTGGTGCAGGAGGACAATCATGTGGACACACACGTGTGCTCCGCTTCTGTATCCAGAGCGTTACCCGTCGGCAACGAGGGGTCTAAGTGGCCTTGGGGAGCTGTGCACTGAAGGGGACTCCCAAGGCAACAACCTGCTCCTTTCCTGTGAGAGACAAGGGTCCAGCAGATGCCAGAACTGCCATCAGGAGGCGTCCTGGATGAGGAGCAGATGCATGGAGACCCTGCCAGCAGAGACGTTCAGTACTTTTCCACACCCCCACCTCGCTCCCACTTGCCTTACACCGGCGTCCTCGTCCTTGTAAAATCTACAGCACCTGGATTCTGAGTCTATAACATATTTCCCCACAGAACCTGTCCGTGGGATGACATTGGTGTCATTGGCCGTCGTCAGCCAGAGAGGAGTGCTAGAGCCCCGAGATTAGACAGCAAGAGCAGGGCTGGCAGCGGGAGGTTTCAGCTTCTTGAGATCAGCTTCTGTGGGCAAGGCTGGCTTCTGCAGGTGTCCCTGGTCTCCCCTCCGTCCAGTGAAGCTCTGGCTGCACCTTTGTCAAGCCCGGGTCTTTTCCAGTTGTAAGACCATGAGTTATGATGTTCTCTCCTTTAGCTTTACTTTTCTGAGGCATATAGAGGGTTGTAGAGGTGTAGCAAGCAGAGGTTTCTTCCTTTTTTAAAAAAATATATATTTGGGACAGTGTCTCACTATGCAGCTTGGACTGACAGTGATTCTCCTATTTTCAGCCTCCCCAGGAGTGGGATTACAGGTGTGCGCCACCATGCCCAATCTCTATTGCCAGTTTAGTATGCCCAGGGCAGGCTGGTGCGGCCTGTGGTGCTGGGGATTAAACTCGAATCCTGGTCCCTGTACTTACCTATGCAGGCACTTAGTCTGCTGAGCTATCTCGCCGGCAGTAAGCAGAAACTTCTCAGAAGGTATCTTGGTAGCTTTTTCCATCATAAGTAGTCATAGTATAACCTTTGGCAAACCATGCACTCCAACAAAAGGAATGGTAGCGAGGGAGAAACATAAATCAAGCCCACTGCACACAATTTCCACAACCCTTTTGTTTAGGAATTCAAGGTAAGACAAGGTACAGGCATGAAGGTGGCGTCCCAAGAATGAAGAAAGAAAAAAATCTGCACAGGTCTGTCCCAGCCTGGAGATCCACAGGAGCATCTGGGAACCATGCCACGCATGCCTCAGATTGGATGTTGCCAGTTCTGTCCTCAGCAGCACAGTGTGCAGAGACATGGCGAATGACCATGGCTGAGGGTCGGCTTCACTTAAGAGTGTACTGGCTCCCTCTGAGCAGTCTTTCCTGTACTATCTTGAGTGGCTTTCTCTATACTATCTCCACACCCTCAACATCTCACCAAGACCCCCTAGGCAACAGGTGCTTCAAGAAAACCCAAACAGCCAGGGGTGAGGCGTGATGGGAAGCCAGGCCCTCATAGGCTTACTCAGTACCACACTTGATAAGGACACAAGGGCGGGGTAAGAGAGATTTGAGCATAGCAAACCGTGTGGGGAGAGATAGAAGCGTTGTGCTCGGGGAAGACAGGAAGGCAAGACCCTGGGCACTGGGCAGAGGCTAATGAACAGGAGCATCTGTTGACGCTCCGTACTTTCCCATGGAGAGTTCAGGAAACATGTTCCATGCACTAAACTCTTAACTCCCACGTGATCAGAACCTCCCACTCTCCATTCTTATCTTGAGCTGCTACCAGAGATCTTGTCATCCCCCTCATAACTGTAGACTTGGGTACCCTTCCTATGAGCCATTTTCACAGGTCTGGATTGGTGGCTGCAGTAGTTGGCTGCCACTGTGTCACACACACCCTGGAAACTCACTTCTGTTAGGTACAAAAGACTCTTCGGCACTTGTGTCACATTTTGAGGTGCGTGTATATGGTCATTCCTGCTCACCAAGTACTCAGACACTACTGACATAGCCCACCTTGCCTTGGTCTCATTGTACCATGAGCTTTGATCAGTGTACCCTGAGCAGAAATGATGTGTGTTACCTTTACATGCAGCCAGTGTAGGCGGTGCTCTGCATGTGACTTCCTTTCTATTCAGTGTAAATCTTGGATGACGTGGCTGCAACACATGGGACCATGGAAGTGCCTGACCAGTGTAGGTCACTGTGTGATAGATAAATAAAAGCTCACTCTGCTAAGCCTATCTGATGTGGAGATGTTTTTGTTATCCCAGTAAGATCTGTTTCATTTTGAGTGTCTGGTGACTTATACAGAACAAATAATAGTGAGACAGTAGCTAAGAATGCATCAAGTGATTGGTCATCTTTCCCGATTGAAAGGAAAGAATGGTAAAGAAGGGAGAAAATTAAAGAAGGATAAGGAGAGGAAGAGGAAAAGGAGAAAAAGAAGGAGGTGGAGGAGAAGGGAGCAAGGAGAGGCAGAGGGAGAAGGAGAAAAAGGAAAAGGAAAAGGAAAAGAAAAAGAAAGGAAAGGAACACTTAAGCCAAGTTTCTGTCCTACCTCCTAACCTTCTTATGAGCACGGACATGGGTACCATGAAGATCAGCTAATAGAAAGACCCACAATTACACTTAGCCTGTTAACCAAAAGCATGCCTGAAAAAACATCAGTGAGATGCACCTTTTCATTTGCTTCTTCCTGACGTTGTAATCTACCCACAGCTTACCTCAAAGCACTAGACAGTACATCAGAACCACCAGCCATGGGTAAACAGGCACACATTGCTTGGTTCCCCCTCAGCAGTTTCTACATCAGGCAGCTGTGATTCTAGGGTATCTCCCAAGGTAAGTAGCAGTATGAGAGTGGGTAAGTAGAGCCTGTAGGAGGTGTGGTCTTGTAGAAAGTTCCAGGTGGTTGCCAGGGCCATTATTAGACTGTATTCATATAGTGCTGGCCGTTCTCATGAGAGTGGCCTGTTAGAAACAGAGGTACCCCATGTGCAGGAGACATTAGGCAAGTGA
>NW_004524578.1:860740-889037 GCF_000260255.1 Octodon degus
ATAGGATAGGATAGGATAGGATAGGATAGGATAGGATAGGATAGGATAGGATAGGATAGGATAGGATAGGATAGGATAGGATAGGATAGAATAGAATAATTGTGAGGCAGCTAAAGGGCCTTCACTGGAGGCCAAATGATGAGGTCACCTCATCTTGGGTTTCTGCCTCCTAAAATATACACTAAGTAAATTAACTTTCTTTTCTCTTTCTTTCTCTCTTTCTCTCTTTCATTCTTTCTTTTTCTTTTTTTCTTTGTCTTTCTTTCCAGAACTGTGGATTGAACTCAGGCCCTTGCACTTACCAGGCAAGTGCTTATTCTACTGAGCTATCTCCCTGGCCACTTCTTTTCTTTATAAAGCACCCAACTTTATATATTTTAGTCACCATTTTCCTCCCAGGTTTAGGGTGGGTCAGATTCCACTTCATCCTTTGGTTCCCAGCTGCTTCTTCGGTGCCTACCCCAGGGATGTTGTGCCTCCAAGGCCCTCGCAGTCCCATGCTGAAGCCCAATCAACAGGGAAGAGGGCAGCAGGTGAGAGGTGAGGGTCCAGGAAGGGATCAAAGGTCAGGGAGCCAGGCTGAGATGTAGCCAAGGAACGACCCTGCTCAGAATTGCATGGCGGCAGGAGTGGCTTGGGAGAACGAGGTTCTTAAGCAATCTTGAGCTGATCTTGATGTTCACACAACAATTTTCAGAAAACACCCTTTTCAAACACACATGCATTGGATTGTTATTTAGATCCATATCCCAAGATCATATGCCCACTCGGTGGCAAGGAAGGGATTCTGGGCATTAGAAACTTAAAAAAGGAATGTAGCTGACCAGGCCCATGGCTCCAGGTTCTGTGTCTGGGATTATTATTTCTCATTATGCGGGCTTCATGAAACCTCCTTGACTCTGCACAATCTTATATGAAACTCCTGACTCAGCTGACTACAGAATTGAAGGAGGAGCCCCCCCTCCCATTGTTCAGATTTCTTCTTTACTGATCATGTTCAACATGGACCTTGCAGCTCAGTGGCTCACTCCAAGCCATGCCAACTCTGCGTCACATACAGCCGAAGGTACTGGGTGGCAGAGGAACAGCACATTTCATGCTGAAACAAAGGACCACTGCAGTGACAGGTCACACCTTGGCTGTGCTCAGTCTGGGGTCACAGATGAGTGGGCCTTGGGGGGCTTTTGACAGAACATTTCCTTGAGAATGGATATCAAGGAAGAAGCAGTGCGCCCAAGGGGAAACACTGCCCGTGATTTCTGAGATCTGGGCCGAAACTCCCAAGATTCCGCTTGTTTATGGAAATACCTAGAAAACCAGCACCTAGTCAAAACTCAACTCACAGCAATGTCAGCCCCATACACATTCCAAAAATCATGTAGTTTTCCTTATTTACTATTTAATTGACACAATGACTGTATGTACTGCTGCAGCATAATGTGTTGTGTCCATGTACAGTTGATTATTAAATCAAGCTGATTAAGCTGCTCATCACTCCGTAGATGTGCAGAGGGAATACTGGAAATTTACTCTCAGCAATTTGGAAATACACAGCACATTACTATTAATTACAGTCAAAACACTGTGTAGTAGTTGTCAAAAACTTATTTCTGGGGCTAGGGAGACAGCTCAGTAGAATAAGTGCCTACCTGGCAAGCCAATCCCCAGCACCACAAAAAAAAAACTTATTTTTTATGACTGAAAATTTGGTGTGTTTTGAATATCGCCCCACTTCTTCCCTCCTCAAGCCTTTGGCAGTCATCATGCAACTCTTCGCCTTCATAAATTCAATTTTTTAACATGTTACATGTAAGACAGATCATGGAGTGTTTGTCTGTCCTTGTCTTACTTCTTTTTGTATAATCATCTCCAGATTCACCCATATTGCCACAAACAACTGAGCTTTTCTTTTTCATCTTTGAATAGCATTCCATTCTGTGTACTGACTAAATTTTCTTTATTAATTCATTCATAGGTGCACACTTAGATTGCTTTCATGGAACTGCTTATGTGAACCACCTTGCAATGAACAAAGATGTGTGGACATCTCAAAAGACTCATTTCAGTCATGGATTCATTAATCATATGGCAGTTTTATTTCTAGACTTTTAAAGAAACTCTATGGTCTTCTCTACAGTGACTGAACCAATTTTCACATTCATGGACAAAAACCTAAAAGTTCCCTTTCTTTTATCTCCTGTTCAATACTTACCATCATTTGACTAAACCACCTATTGAAGGAAACGTCATTTTCCAATTCTGTGTCCATGGTACCTTTGTCAAAAGTCAGTTGACCATAAACCTGTGGGACCATCATGGCTCTCCATTCCATTCATCTGGTCTGGTGTTTCTGTTTTCATATCTGCATTACATTGGCTTTTTTCCATGTCTTTGCAATATATTTTGAAGTCAGGTATTGTGATGCCTCTAGCTGTGTTCTTTTTAAAATTTTTAAATTAATTTTAATGAGAAAAAATAGCAGTGAAACAGTTTCAAAACATGTTAGTAGCATTGTTTCCCTAATGTAAGAACTCAAAAGAAGAAATAAAAATTGAAAGGCATAACACAGTTAAATGGAAAGCAAGAATTTAAGGATTAAACAATGAAGAGATAGAAAGAAGAAA
The DNA here is from genome assembly GCF_000260255.1 of Octodon degus. Lineage (NCBI taxonomy): Eukaryota > Metazoa > Chordata > Mammalia > Rodentia > Octodontidae > Octodon > Octodon degus. The sequence goes on from NW_004524578.1 coordinate 863,365, forward strand.
AATTAGGAAATATGGCAGAGGCAAAATCATACATATTAAGAAGATGGTTAAGGCAATAGTCCTAAGAATATAACTTTGTTCTTTTTGCTCATAATTTCTTTGGCTTTTCTGGTTCCTACTAAATTCTAGATGTTTTTAAAAATTTCTATGAAAATTAATCTTAAAATTTTGATAGGTAGCGTGTTGAATGTGTAAAGCACAGTGTGCTCATTTCAGTTCTCTGGCTACTGACTATAGGGTAGCACCCTTGTCTGAAGGAAGAACCTCTTAGTCTCTGGAAAATAAATTTAACTATCCTGGTATCACAGCAGAGAGCTGGTGATTCCATCGAGTGCTGGACATGGGTCCTGAGCTCAGTTCCCTGTGAAGGACCATGGGCTCTCTTATGGAGTCAGGAAGATGAAGGAACAGCAATCCAGTGTCTCTCTCTTGCTCTCCTTCATTGCTCCTTGAACTGTGAAGGAGGCGCAGAGGCTGCAAAGCTCGCTGATGCTCTTCCCACGTTGCAAGGCTCCTAGAAATTTCCTCCCGCCACTGCGGGGTGCCTTTCCAGATACGGCATTGAGACTAAAGAGGCAGATACATGCCTGTCATCTTCCAAGTCTCTACTGTTTTCCAACCTTTTGGTCAAACTCATGGAGGATGTTTGCCACCAGCTTTATTCTCAGCACTAATGAAGCACACATTCTCCGAAGACCTTCTTCTCATGGCAAAGCCCCTCCTGCACACACCCCTGTCTGTTGGATTTGCTCCCACTCCTTCCTAGGGTAGTGTCACCTTGACCTGTTCTTAGGATCTAATATAAATATATGACCCTCAGTTCTCCCTGCCGGAGCTGGGATGGGGGTCTGCTGGATGTTTCCGAATGCGCTTCCGGTAGGGCATGGGCTCCTGAACTTGTCTTTGGCAGAACAGCATGTTGCTCTAATCCCCACCTTGAAAACCTGGACAAGATTCAGCAGCCTGGCCCGGAGAATAAAGCCGACAGCAACTCTTTTCCAGAAAACTCTCCAGGCGCTTCTTACCGCCCCCAAACCAGGCTCACTGCACACCTCGCAGCAGTCACCTGAGTTAATCATAAGCCTTTGCACCAACACATTCCATACGGATCCCATTTGAAGCAAAGACCCAGCAGGTACACGGGGACAAGGCGTTCAGGGAGCAAAATGTGTAAGTTTAAGGAGAGTCACGTTTTTTGCTTGTCTCCATGGAGACAAAAAGCAGAAAACAGGCAATCAAGGATAATAAGCCCCGTGGGCAGCTGGAATCTGTGAGAGCAAATTAAGCCCCCTTCTTTCTCTCTTTTCCTCTCCATCACCTCTTGGGATTATAAACAAGCGTCAAGCCTGAGCAAGAGGGGCCCTTCACACCCCGGCGCCATGGCAACGGACTCATTCTCTGTCTCCCTCCATCCTGTTTTCCCCCATTAGCCTGGATACACCACCTTTTAAAAAAAATTCCTCGATTTCAAACAGTCTGGTGACAATTTGGCCACTTTGCGACAGCCAATCTCTGAGTCTGATTGGGAGAGCCTTGCGGGGGTCAGCGCCCTGGATGGGGAGGGCTGGGGAGCACTGCTGCAAAGGAGGACATTCTGCAAAGAATGTCCCATTCCTAATTTTGTTGGACAAGACCTCCAACAAAAAATGCTGGGTTTCTTCATGCTGTTTGTCCTTCTTCCATCACTTTTTTGGAAAAAAAATTGAAAGTTACAGACAGACTGAAAGTGTAGTAAAATAGGAATGCATGATATCCTCACCTGGACACACCAATTACTAGCAATCTGGCACATGAGCGTTCAGCCATCTACCTACTTGTCGACCCACCTACTTATCATGTCTCTTCACAGTTTGTTTTGATGTCCTGTAACTGTGACAGAGACTGTACAGCTTCTAAGAAATCCAGGATCAATTTAATTTTAGTGTGCATCTCAAGTCCTCAAATACCTGGATAGCTATTAAAAACTATTTTGGATTCAGAATCTAAGCAAAGTCCAGGCAAAATAGTTGCTTGTCACCTTAGACTCTATTAAACTTTAGAGACTGCTCCTCCACCACCAACAAAAATACTCATGCTTCTGTGTCCTTTAAGACAACAACACTTTAATTTGCAGGCATCCAGTGGAGTAGGGCTGTAGAACGCTCCACACTCTAGGTCTGTTGAGGGCTCATGTGGGTTGGATCCTGGCTAACCGTGCACGGCCCTGAATGCGTTGTCTTCCTTTGATCACACCAGGAGCCACGTGATGTCAACTTGCCATTTCCTCAGTGATGCTGGACTTAATCACAATAGAGATGCATTTTCCCGTCTGGGATGGATAGATTGTCTATGGAATGCTTTCTGGCTGGCTGAATATTCTAGAACTAAGAATGTTTTTCCAGCTGGCTGTAGCCTCAACATATGAACCAGGCCCATTCGGTGCTTACACTGGAGGAAATAACAATTTTCTACTTTTTAACTTTTTTCAAAATCACCTCATATCAGCAAGACCTCCCTCTACACAAGTATGTGCCTCTTTATCATCTAATCATCTATATTTCCGCTGATCTACAGTTCATTAAAGTAAATCTAGCAAACAAAATGCATGTTTGCAATGTTCATCTGGATCCATCTTCACACCTATGAAATCACTAATACAGGCAGCATAAATTCCACAGCCTCTCATTCCAAATTTGCATCCTGCTGTAACTCTGAGTACCATCATATCAGCAAGAAATTACTGCTATAATTATTTGTTTTTACATTATTTTTCTATTTTTAGAAGTGCATATATCATTAATTTTTTGCCCTGGTGCCTTTATTCATTGTAATAATTTTGAGATTCATCTACAATGTTATGTATGTCAACATCTGCTCTTTTTAAATTGCTAAGTATTATTCTATGTCCCATTCCTAATTTTTTAGACGAGATTATTTTTGGCATCTAAAAACCTACCCACTTAGTAGAAGGGGTTTCTATGTACTCTTTCCCAGCTTCTGCTAATTTTAAGAGATAACAGAATTATAGAGCATTCACCAAAACTAACAAGTGAACTTTAGAACAAAATATTAACTGGAGCCTTTTTTCACACTTGAAGATATTTTCCTTCTACTTTTTGTTCCAGAGGACAAGCCCACATATCATGCTGCATGTAGCTAGTGTGTGGACTTAGCATCCTCCCAGCAGTGACAAGTTCTCAGTCTTTTCGTGATTTTTTTTTTTCAGACCCAGGGATTGAACTCAGGCCCTTGCGCTTGCCAGGGAAGTGTTTATTCCACTGAGCTATCTCCTGGGCCCCTTTTCTTGATATTTCTGAGATTTTCTGGCCATGTACTTTTGTAGACTACGTCTACATCTGAGCCTGTCTTACATGTTATTATTGCTGGTTGAGTGTCCGAGGGGAAGCATGAGGCAGGAACAGGGCCTTCTCATCTGGTACCTTCAGAACATGCATACCACGGGACCTGTCACCTGAGATGTAAATGTGAGCATTTCACGAAGACAGTGTTTGTCCAATGTCACCGTTGTGTAATCATCTCTTTCCATACCTGCTAGAAGCAAGATTCCAAGCCAACACTAAAAAGAAAGACAATAAATCTCCATTTTCTACAGGTGAGAGTATTTAAAGTTTTGCTTTTTAGAATTCTGTAAAGAATTATTCCTTAGTCCTTGTTTATTTATGTATTGAAACAGTTTCATATCCCTATGGACATTGGGGCATTTATTTTATTCTTCACGTTGAAGCTCAAAACCATCCTTGATTTCGTTGCTCAGATTCGGCAAGTCTTGTCTGGACATTGGGAACTCTTGAATCTGGTCCTGTGTCTTGTTCATATGCCCGCATTTTCCCCACTTCCTTCCTTTCTGGTATTGCTAAAGGTGTCAGCTATGTGCAGTGTTTTTCTTGCTCTAGCACTAGAATCTGACACTTACTTAAGCAGCTCTGTTCCTCCTTGTTAGCAAGTGGTATTTACAGACCACAGTAGTAGTGCTAGTGGGCAAGGAAGGTGCTGCCGCCTCTATGCCCTGCGGTGGGCAGAACTTGTTTGCACCTCACTCTGTGCTCAGTTTTATTGGGGTACTAAGCGGACAAGCCCTTGCTTTTGCCTTGTGAAACCCACTCAGTTGCTTATTCCATATCTCATTGCTCCTTCATACCTTCATCAGAGATAGCATTATACTACCTCCAAGCCAGATAGTCATAGCTGCACGTGGATAGGCTAAGAAAGAAGCAAAACCAGACAACTTACTCAGAGCCAAAGCAGAGGGCTGTGCTCTGGAAAGGCTGAACAGTGAGAGATGGGTGAGAAAAAGGTCACGCAGGTGACCCAGGGTCTCCACCCAGCTCCTGCCTCCCCACATCAGACAAGAGCCATGTAAATTGCCAGGCTACAGAGGAGACCTACTGCTCAGTGCGTGAAGTATGGTGTGCAGGCTGTGGGCATCTGTCCTGGCTCGCCATGCAAGTCTCCCAATCCACAATCCCAAAGGAGAGTGTCGATTACCCTGTGCTACTCTCAGAAACAAACGTGAAAACAGATGCCACGAATCCCCTCAATCTATAAATATAAAATAGCTTGGGCCTTTCCTTGTGTGTGACATACAACAAGTCTTGGCATTTCATTCACACTTTTTGGTCCTCTAAACTCTTGTGAGGTTCGAAGGCTGAGAGAGAGAAAAGCTCATGATGGAGATGAGAGCGTGTGGTTGTCCATCCCAACCTTACCGCTTTCAATGGAAGAAACACCTAGCGGATTAGGAAAGTGTGCTCATGAGCGTGTCTGGTGGCGCCGTGCAGGTGTGGCTCTGGGGGCGCCCTGCGGTCCCTTGCTTGTCCTTCCCTGGGGCTGTCCCCTGCTCTGCTTCCTGGCCACCCACGATAATTCAGCACTTTTGATTGGCCATGAGGTTGCTGCCTTGGCACCTGCTGACCACATAACTCAATCTGTTGAAACTGAGCTAGAGGAAATCTCTCCTCCTCGAAACTGTGTCAGTTGTTATTTGTCAATTAATAATACATGCAGTGAGTTCTGAAATTCACTGTGCTCTTCTGTTAGTTGTTCTGAGGGGTACTTCTAAGAACTGTGGTCCGCAGCACTGGAAGTCCACTACTGTTTCCATTCCACAGTTCACTCCTGGGAATGTACAGAAGTTCACGCACTTCATGCTAGTGCATGGCTTGTGCAGAGGGCCTCCTGAAGTCCTAGACTATTAATCTGTAAACCTACACATCTACAGAAAGACAGAGCAAGGCAGCTACAAATAAGGCACCAGGATGAACAAGCTTATGGACAACAGAAATAAAAGTCTCACAAATATCATTTGCTTTTGGTATGTACAGGGCGAACAGCCCATGTAAGTGGAAAAGGAAATGGGGAAATACCTTATTTCTCACCCTACTGCGGTTTGTGAAAAACATTTAGGTTTAAATGAAGCAACTGGAGGGATACATTATTTTTTGTCTTTTTGAGCCAGGATCTTGCTTTGCAACTCAGGCTAGCCTTGAGCTTGCTTTGTAGCCCAGGCTGGTCTCGAACTCACAACCATCCTGGAGGGATAAAGAAGAATCTGGATTTCAGATGGTCAGATCAGGCAGCTTTGGCTGCTGATGCCTACTTTTCCCCCTGCATGTGTCACCACCCTGGTGAACACTGCCACCCCTGTCCCCAGAGAGCCCAAACTTCTCACATTTTCACTGGGTGCTTCTCTCCAGATCTGTTTCCCCTCCGTAGCTGGAGACCAATCGTTTTGCGCTGTGGCTTCCCTTCCACTCTGCTCTCCACTCACATGCTACCTCATAGGCTGGGCCCGGGTCAGCAGAGTAGCTGACCAGCGAGCAGCTCATGTTTCTGAGCTCAGGAAGGCCATTCCTTAGGTGCCACCATTCTGGCCATTTGGCCAACAGGAGCCTCTCTGGCTCTCAGAGCTCCTAGCTCACCCCTGGTCAACTTTCACTGGATTTTCTATTCCTTGGCTTAAATAGCTCCTGGGCAGCTGCTCTTGTCATTTTATTCTACATGTTGCCTAACCTCTCCCCAAGCCTCCTTCTCATTGTTACTTCAGACTTTAGGAAAGACACAGGGCACATCAGACAAGAACGCATGGTCTGCCCCTCAGCCACTCAGGATCATACTCTGATTCCCGGCTGCTGCTGGAGATTAATTGTACTGCTCCGTGGCTTCCCTTCCATTCCTCTCTGCAGTCCAAGCCACCTCGCAGGCTGGGCCTGGGTCTATTAACTGTGTGATTGCATGAAAACTAGTTAGTCTCTCTGTGCTGTTCTCTCACATGTGCAGAAGAAAATAAGAGTTCCCATATCAAAAGATTCCAGGGTTTTGAAAATGAGTGGATTTTGCAGTATCTTTGGGACAGGAGATTATAGATTGGAAGCCTTAGGAACTTCTGCTAAGAACTGTTGATCTTTCTAAGCTTCTCAGAAATGTCCATGCTGTCCAGGGACAGAGAAGATAAGATGTTTGTTTCTTGAAAATGTGTTCAGGCTTCGCCAAGGCTGCCACGTGAAAGCGACAAGGAATTCCCACAAGAGTTTCCAATACAAGGGAAAGGCACTGAGTTCGCAGGAAGGACTCAGCCATCAAATGAAATTGCAACACTTTATAACTAGTATCATAAATTGTGTGGTGGCAACCTGTGGCTTTCTTGGTGAACTTGTGATCACAGGTCCCAAGAACATCTTGGGCTGCAGAGTGTGATCAGGGTGGGCAGAAGGAGCTGGAAGTAAAGGTGTTTAAGAATGAATCCCACACAGAGAATGTTCAGCTTCCTATTCACAGTGCTACCATAGTTTTGTCTCCCCCACTTCCATGTGGCCATGGGCACAGCCAGGCTCAGATGCAGTAAGGAATTCTGTGCTGGGCCATGAACATCCATCTTTTCCTATCAGACCTGTCATTTCAGAGGGCACTGGTTCACGGGCTTTGCCTAAGCCAGGCTTTGCCGTGTCGGCTGTATTTGCAGCATCCGAATCTTTATACTCAGCAAACCAAGTAAAAACAGCAAAGCTATAAATATATTCTTTTTTTTTGGTAGTAAGAATTGAACTTACATTCTCACCCTTGCCAGGCAGGCAATGTGCCACGGAGCTATATCCCCAGCCCCTATAAGGATATTCTGAGTCACATTTTATATATTTAAAGTTTGAAAACTTTGTTGCCAATAATTTTAAGTATACCATATTTTTTCTTCAAACACTCTTCATAAAAGTTATTTATTTATTTATTGGTTTTAGTGGCCAGCTCAGCCCATGCTGGGGGCGGGGCTGGCATGGCTTGTGGTGCTGGTGATTGAACCATGGTCCCTACAGGTTGTTTAAACTTGCCTAAGCAGGTGCTTTAGCCTGTCGACCTATCCCACCTGCCCCTTTTTTATTTTGAAGAAAACAAAAAATAATTTAAAAAAATTAGAAATGGTGCTGAATTTCAAACACCAAGGTGATAGGGATTCAGCAATTATTATTATACTACGTTGTCATTTTTGAAGTAGATGCTCAGATTACCAGCTCTAAGCATATAAAATTGGTCAAGATAAAAATTTTAAGCATTAACTGCTCACTTCAGTAAACAAATAGAAATTAATATGTCTTTCAAGCCATCCTCTGTGTGTGTGTGTATGTTTTTCTTATTCCTTCTTTCTTTTCTCTTTTCTCTCATCCTAGCTGTTCTACTCTACAAAACTAATTTTAATGGAAAAATGGCACACTTTAAATTGCCATTTCTCATGATTGACTGTACTATCAAATGTAAGTGTGACAAAATCATAGCTTCTCCTTATTGCTTACTACTGCAATACAGAATATAAATAAATAGAGCTAAAGATAATTTTTCACATAATGGGACAATCCAAGGGGGAAAATCAAAATGAGAACTTGAGCAGTTGTTTTAGTTCTCTCTTCTTTTTTTTTTACCTCCTCCCTTCCTTTCTCTTTCATTTCTTTCCTATTTGCTGCTTTTGTTTCTTGAGAGAGGGTCTCCTCGTGTAGTTGAGGTTGGCCTGGAACTCATGGTAGTTCTCCTGCCTCAGCCTTTCTTTTCAATGAGCTAATGAAAATACAAACTTTTAAATGAACTAATAGAATATATATATATATATATATATATATATATATATATATTCCTTTCCCCTTCCTTCTTTTCTCTTTTCTGTCATCTGAGTTGTTCCTTCCCTTTGAACAGGGGGACTTCCCGTTAGCTCAGTTGTTTAAGTGCCTGCTCCTGCAAGCGCAGTCAGGCGCAGGATACTGTGGTTTGATGGCCAGTTCCACCTGCGTGACCAGACCCGCCCTTAAGGCAGCCTGAGCCAGCCCTCCCAAAAAAATCTTCCTTCCCTTTGGACAGATTCTTTCCCTTTCACAATATCTTTTGAACCTTTCATATTCTATTTACTTTCTCAGTTTCTTACACTACAGCAACAATACAGTATTTATCCATGTGAGTCTGATTCATTTCACTTATGAGTATGGTCTCTACTTAAGGCTATTACCTATAAAAGTTTCAAGTTTATCATTCTTCATGGCAGTCTAGTACTCCATTGCATCACAGTGCCGCATCTTTTGTATCCATTCCTCAGTTGATGGGCATTTGGGTTGTTTTCAAGGTTTAGCTGTGACAATGTGCTGCTATAAACATGGGTGTGCATATATTACTGTGGTGTAATGTTTTTAATTCTTTTGGAAAAATATGCAGGAGGGTAAATAACTGAGTTGAATTAGGTCTCTAAAGCCAGTTTTTTGAGGAATCTCCACACTGATTTCCACAGAGACTGCACCAGCCCACACTTCCTCTAACAGAGAAGAAGGGTTTCTCTTGCTCCATGGCCCTCCAGCATTCGTTATTGGTTAACTTCTTGCTGATAGCCTGTCGTTCTGGGATGAGATGGAATCTTGGTGTTATTTCAATGTGTATCTCTCAACTGACCAATGGTGATGAACATGTTTTATATATTTATTTCATATCCATATTTCCTCATCTGAGAAGTGAGGATTTCATCTCAAATGTCCATTTTCGAATTATGTCTTTAAATTTGGAGGATTCTGAAAATGCTTTAAGTATTCCAGATAAAATTCCTTTGTCTGAGGGACTGTTGACTAAAAAACTTTTCCCACTCTGTGGATTCTCTCTTCACTTTGTGGGTGATTTCTTTTGAAGTCAAAGTCTTTTTAGATGAAATTCGTTTTTTATTATTTAGAGTATTTCCCATGCTAGTCTAGGTTGTGTTTACGAACTTTCTGCCTCCCCCTGCGTCTTGAAGATTTCCACCTACTTTCTCTTCCAATAGACTGAGTGTCTCTGTTTTAACATTTAGATCTTTGATCCATTTTGATCTTAGTTGAGTGCTTGGTGATAAACATGGGTCTAGGTTTAGTCTTTGGTATGTGGGCAGCCAGTTTTTCCAGAACCCTTTACTGAAGGGATTATTTTTCTTCCAGTAAACATCTTTGCCCCCTTTGTCAAAGATAAGCTGGATGAATGTGTTTGTAGTTATGTCTTCATCTAATCTGTTACAGTGGTCTGTTTTTTGCCAGAACTATGACTTGGGTCTGTTTATTGCCAATACCATACTGACTTTTATTGAAATAGCTTTGTAGTATAACTTCAAATCATGTACTTTGATGCCTCCTGCTTTGCCTTGTTGTCCAGAATTTCTTTTGCTATTCTAGGTCCCTTTTGGTTCCAAATGAATTTTAGGAATGTTTTCTCTGGTTTTGTGAGGTCTTCTAATGGTATTTTTTTTATTGAGACTGAATTAAATCTGAACAACAAGTTTGAGACTATGGCCATTTTCACTCCTTTGGATCTTCCCATCCATGACAAAGTGTATACTTCCTTTTTTAAATATCCTCTTTGATCCATTTTGCAGAGTCACGTAATTTTCAAGGTATCAATGTTTTATTTCCTTTGCTAGATTGATCCCTAAGTATTTCATTTTTTAGAGGCCATTGTGAAGTGTGATTTCCACAATCTCTCTCAGTGAGTTTGTTGTTGGTGAACAGGAATGCTATTGATTTTTGGGTATTGATGTTGTATCCACCTATGCTACTGAATTTGGTTATTAAATCTAGAAGTCATTTGGTGATGTTTTTACAGTCTTTTGTGTAGAGCATCGTATCATCTGTGAATATTGATAATTCAACATCTTTCTTTTCTTATTCTTATTCCTTCTCTCTCTCTTGTTTTCTTGTTCCTAACCACCACTTTTTTTTTTACCAATTTATATGCAAAATTTAAAGCAGAAGTGTTGGGTACCCTTATTTATGGCTGAGTAATACTCCATAGATTATACCTAACACATTTTCTCTAATCATTCCTCTGTTGACAGCATTTAGACTATTTCCATAACATAACTATGGTGAATTTTGCTGATGTAGACATGAGTATGCATGTATCACTGCAATATGATGTTCTTAAGTCTTTGGGGAAGATACGAAGGGAGGTATAGCTGGGTCAAAATATTTATGATTTTAGTTTTTTGAGGAATCTCCATATTGATTTCCATAGTAGTTGTAATAGTTTACACCCCTGTGTACCATGAATGTAAAGGGATTCTATTTTCCCCAAACTCTTGCCTATGTATGTTGCTTTTCAACTCCTAGATGACAGGAAAGGTGGTCAAGAATAATCAAGACTATATGTGCATGTATACTAATTCCTCTGATCAAAATATGTACTGATAAAATACATATAAAAAGGAATGGTGTACCCACCGAATTCTACTATCTAAATTTTATTGTACGTTCTGTAGCAGGTAAATATCCACATATCCATCTATCCATTCAATCTGTCTAATATTCTGGACACATTTCAAAACAAGTTATGGCCATGAGACTTCATAAACCTAGTCATATTATTAGTGAAATCGCAATAGTTGCTACTTTTACTCATACATTTAGATTAAGTGAAACATGCATGCTGCCTGTGCTATCAGTTTTGACAAATGGACACACCCATGGAACTCAACACCCTTAAAAAATATAGAAAATTTGCATCAACCCAAAAAGTTCCTTATAGGCAATTCAGAGAAACTAGTGTTCTGATTTCCTTAACAATCACTTTTGTGTGTTTTCAAAACTCATAGAACAGTAATCCAATTCTACATATACATTATTTTGAGTTGCCTTTATGGTATGTTTCCAGGAAGCTGTACCTGTTGGTAGCTCCTTCCTTGTTGCTGAGGAATAATCGTCCACTGTGCCCAGAAATTGATCCTTGTGCCCTGGACTGTTTCTAGGTGTCTACTGCTGTGATAAAGAAGGATGACTGTAAAGAACATCTCTGAAAAGTTGCATGCATGAATTCAGAAAGAGAAATCTAATTTTGTTGCCCAAATTCTGTTATGTGTAATTTTAGTTATTTGTGACCAGGTGAGATATAAGAAAATCTTGTATAACTTAGATTGAGATCAGTCTGGATATCTGAAACTTTTATCATGTCCGGAAAAGAGGTGTTGAGGTCCCTTTGTCTCAGATTTCATTCCTGATTACGAAACTTGCAATCTCAAGGAGAATGGAGTTATGTGTTTGGTGTCCTTTTCAAAAACTCACAGAGCCATTCTCATGTTTTATTTTGCAAAAACCTTTTGCTTTTCCATTAAATCTTAGGCTGGGAAGATTTTACTAGTTTATTATTTTTATGCTGAAAAGTCGCTGCAAAATATTTCCTTTATGTTGAGCCAGGAAAATTTTTGACAGTCTTTTCCCTACTGTTCTATAGCATCACTGTTGTGCGTCGCCACGTATGGAGACCTGTGGTCTCCCTCTGTGTTCTCTGCATTCTACATTCTATTCTGTCCCATCGTTCTAGGCCCAAGTTTCTGGAAGAGGCTCTCTGGACTTTTCTTAGGAAGGCAATAAAAGATATTTATGAGGGCCCTTCCTTCATGCCATAACTATTTCTCTGAGTCCCCACATCCAAATTCCATCACATTGGGCTTAGAGTTAGTTTCAGCATATGAAGTTTGACAGTGGCACAAACAGACATCCGTCTGATTTCTGTCTCTGGACTCTCAGTAGTCATGTCCTCCCAAGAAAGACAATTTCAGTTTATCACAACAGGCCTGAAAGTCTTAACTCATCCCAGCATCAGCTCTAAACTTCAAAGTCTCATCTAAGCACCATCCAAGTCAGACGTCTGATTCTGGAGCTTGGATTCCTACAGTAAAATCTGTCTGTCTGGGAAACTCTGCAATTAAAAAGAAAGGTAATGTGCTTCAGAAAGATTGAAGAGGTGCAGACATACACGAGACATTCCTATTCCAGAGGGGAGATTAAAGGGGGATAAGCAAGCTCCGAATCTGGAAAGACAAGCTCCATGAGATTTTAAGGCTTCAGAATAATCCTTCCTTTTCGACTCAAAATTCGATCTTCTGAGACTATGGAGCGGGTACCACTTCTCAGGGCTGTTCTGAACAGCAGGGTTCTAAGGGCTTTGGGAAAACCTAGGCCTGGGCCTTAGGTCAAGCCAGGTCATCTGTTGCAATGAAAGCTGTGTTGATTCCCACCCTTGAGACTGAGGTGATAGCCCTGTCCCCTCTGAACCACCCTCAGGGTCTTTCTTCCCCTTGTCCTGAAGACGGGAAAGCCTGTTGGTGGCTGGAAAGCTCTGTGGTCTCCCTCTGTGTTCTCCAAGAGCAAACAAATCAGGCAGCCTCCTTTCATTATTTCTTATCTCCTTCCTGAAAATGGGAAGGAATGAAGGAAGCTCACAGTGGCAATTTTTCCGTGAGGGCCACCAATTAAATTCATGTTCACTTCTATCTGTACTAATTTCTTCTGCAAATTAGTGTAACATCCTTGGAGTTCTCTTCCAACTTTATCTCCGAGTCATTTTTTCCTCATTGTTTGTCTTCTAAACACTCAGAAAGGACGATGTCTGTCCCTCAACAACTTCTTCAGAAGTCTCCTTCACTAATAACCAATTTCTTCCCTCACAAATTCTACTAACCACGAAAGTTTGGGCCATGAGAGCACTTAGGGCAAGTCCTTTGCCTGTCAGGAACAAGAATCACCTTCACTTCTAGTAATGTGTTCCTCATTTTGGTCTGAGAATTTATCAGAATGTTCCTCACAATCCATGTTCCTATCAACAGTTTGTTCAGGATTCCTTAGATTATACCCTGAGAAAACAGAGGTGTTCTCTTCAACTCTTGTGTTTTCTTTCCTAGCCTTTAGCAGGATAATTTTTAAAGGTCTTATTGTGACAAACTTTGCTTTCCTAGCATGCACGTCACAAAATGTACTTTGAAAGAAAAAAATGTACTGTGTCTCAAATAGGCTCCCACAATGTTATTTGCTGTGATGTTGCCCCTACCTCCGGGTTCCGCCTTTGCCTTAGTCAGTTAGGAGGGCTGTAACATAGAAGACAGGGGAGTTTACAAGCAACAGAAGCTGACTTCGTATATTTCTGGACACTGGAAATCCTTCTGGGACCGAGGATCAGTCTGGCTGCAGCTCACAGCCGCTGTCTTCTGGGTTGAAGAGAACCATCTCCTTCCGCGCCCCGGTATTGTAACAAGGTGGCTGGCCGGCCTAGGCGTCTTCTTATGAATACACCAGTATCCTTCACGAGGTTCTTTAAGACCTAATAGAAACACCACCAAGATCTTCACCTTGGGTTTAAGGTTTAAAAACATGAAGTTTCTTCTTCCAGGGGAGCATTCAGTTCAATAAAAAACAATTTTAATGTTAATTCAGGTGTTTTAATACAGGTATGTTGCCAAAGTCTCCAAACGCATTTACTTTAGTTTGCCTTAACAAAAAACTTTAACTGAATTCATAAATTGTGATTAGTTGTTGTCTTTTCCTATTTGTACTAGCTATTGCCTATTAATAGTTATTGCTTCTGGTTTCAATATTTATTCATTTATTTTTGTGCTAAGAGACAAAATGCAGGGTCTTTGCTTTCAGCTGCTTCTTCAGTCCTTTATTTTATTTTGTTTTGTTTCATTTTATATTTGTTGAAACCTGGACTTGCTAAGTTGCTAAGTCACCCAGGCAAGTGGTTTCAATTATTTCTATTTAGATATGTCAATCTTATTGTTTATTTAAACATAATACAATTTTTTTGTTGGCTTCTGTTAATATTTTCTTGTCAAATTTGACATTTAGCATTTTTATAGGTAGATATATGATAAGTGTGTTAATTTTTATTTATCCTGTTTGATTTTCACAGAATGTCTTCGACTTATTTATTCAATTGTCTGAACAAATTTGAGAGAACTTGTAGTCTTTATTTCTTCAGCTGCTATTTTGGGGACATTTGTGTCTCTCCTACTTTGTAAATTCTAACTATTTCCAATGTGTTTGACATTTTTACTATCTTAGCTATCCCAATTATAGATTTTTGATTATTTATCTGTATTACTATTTTCATGTATTTGCCACTATTATCACTGCTGATTTCTTATGCAATCACTGGAGGTGTTATACTATATATGCAATCCTTAAATGTAGCTATTATATTTTCATTTCTATAATTTGAGAGTTTTATAATTTTATTTGCATTTTAGCAGTTTTATTTTACTTATTTATGTGTTTAGTACTGGATCTACAGGGCCTCACCACAGATCAGACTCCTAGTGATTCTCCTGTTTTCAGCCTCCCAAGTGCTGGAATTACAGTCATGCGCCACCACACCCAGTCTCAATTGCCATCTTGGCAAGCCCTGGGGGCAGGGCTGGCACGGCACACTGGGGATTGAACTCCAGTCCGCGCCTCCCTAAGCAGGCACTTTAATCAGCTGAGCTATCTGGCTGGCCCTTTATTTCCATTTCAAACTTTCTCTTCTTTTAATCATCTCTTTTAATAATCTTACTCTGAGTCTAATTAAACATGTTAGTCAAAATTATAAATGAGAATATCAAGTTATCAAGTTTAGTAGCATTTGTAGAGAAACTAATTTGCCTGTTGTGTATAATATGGTGTACATGAAAATGTCAATGTAATGTCTCAATCAATTAAAAATGCCAGTCATAGATAAAACTATCACTAATATTACATAAAATATATGGGGAATGACATATTGGGTTAAATTTTCATAGAAATAATAGTACATGATATTTGAGACAGACAAGTACATGAATGGATAGAGTCAGGAGTTACACAATTTTTTCAAGTTCAGAAAAAATATAAAGAGAAATATCAGAATACGTTACTTCAAGATCTCAGTCTAAGTGAGAGCAGTCTAAAAGAAAAATGAATGATGAGGAAAGAGAGAAGAGGACCCCAGACAGAAAAGGATCAGCTAAAGGACTGGAGACAGCCTCGCTTTCTGAATGGAGGCAAGACTGACACTGGTAGACACACTGTCCCCCTTGCCAATAAAGTGTGCCCCCTCCAGCCCAAGCTTGTGCTCTGTCTCTCTGCTTCCCCACACACATCCTCCATGTGCCTCCTTCCAAACATAGTTTTTAGGCGCCAATGTGGACAAATGGATCCAAGCATTATTTGCACTAAAGAACTGCTTTTGAGAAATCCTCCCCCCGTTCTGCATGTTCTGGCTTGCAACGGTGTGAGTCACATTGCAAGTCCTCAGCAGCTGTGTTTATCTTGACGCCAGAAAATGCTTCTAGGAATGAGCACTGAGCAGGAAGGTAGCGACTAGCAGGACACAGCTAACATTACGGGGCCAGAAAAAGTCTCCACGAGACGCAGTGCTTCCCTTCAGGGGAGGGTGCAAGGTTTACTCTTCTTTTCCACAGACATTTGTTTGCTTCTTACACAAGGCCACTGTTTCCAAGAATTTTTCAAAGTTACTGTCACAGTTTTTGTGTACAGACTGCAGGCACTTTATTAGGAATCATCTCGATCTATTTCCGAACCCAGCGGCTGTAGCGCATGTCACAGGGAAACAGGTGGTAACAGTGAGGAAATATTGAGCCCTGTTTTGTGCTGTCTCTATAGCAACAGAACAGAATAAGGCCTAGTAGGATACACTGATTCCAGCAAGGAGGGGGAAAGGCAACAAGATGCTCCTTCTGTCTTTCCTTGTGTCCCAGTCTCATTTATCCTTTTTTTTTTTTTTTTTTTTTGAGACAGGGTCTGGTGACACAGTCCTGGCTGTCCTTGAATTCACTATGTATGTAGCCTGGGCTGACCTCGAACTCACAGAAAGATTCTCTTGTTTCAGCCTCCCCTCTGCTAGGATTGTAGGCACCCCTGTTTTGTTTTAGAAAAAAATGTGGAGAACGAAGTAAAAATAATGCCATGCCCAAGCTATGAATGTATCTCACGATGGGGGAATTTCCTTTCTGCGCCCTTTTCATCTGGCAGCGGACAGTATTATCAGCACAATGACCAACTCCTGCTCTCTTCGCATATGTGGATGCCCCCTCTGATGCCTAGGCATGGGTCATGCTTCAGGCAATGGAATATGAGCGGAAGAGGCAGTGGCCACACCCAGACATAAGCCGAAGAGTCACAGGCCATCCAGCAGTTAGATCTGCGATGCCTTTTGTTCCTGCTGACACCAAAAAAAATGCATGCCCTTCAACCTGATGCCAGCATGAAGGAAACATGTGGAGAGCCGCCCTGGCACTTACCGCATGCCCACCCAGTGAGGCGTGATCAGGAGGTGGGATTGTAATGTGATTACATGAGACTGATTTAATTTATAACCACTGCAATAGCCCAGTGAATACAAAAGCAGTAAAGAGCGCAGAGCTAGTCATGAGGCACCGCTGATCAAACGGCTCAGATACTTATCTCAGGGCCAGAGACAGAGCAGTTCCAAACCTGTCATCAATTCTTAAAAAATAGGATTACCTCTGCTTTTATTGATACAATATTTGCGAAACTTTGTACACATTAATTTGGAATGAGTTTATGCAGTTAGGCAAAACGATTGAGAAACTGAACTTTTGTTCAATTCAATTGGAAAACTGAACTAATAATGTCTTTTGGCTGCTGGTGGTCACTCCAGAAACCCTTTGTTATAATAAAGACATAATTTTGGAAAATAATTTGTGGGTTTGAATGCACTATGGAGAGACTGAATGGTTTGTCTTCTCATTATAGCTAAAAGCACAGGCGAGGAACAAGGCCTCATAATGCACAGTTGTCTGTACAGACATGGATGTAGCTTGATACCATCATGCTAAGTGAAACATCAGCTGCACAAACTTCAGCAGTGCGTGGCTTTTCTTCTATAAGAAACCCGGAGTATAAATAAAGAGCAAAATAACATATAGTATGACACAGGACGATTGATCTTTTGAAATGGGAAGGGGAGAAATCTGTCGGTCTAGTGAAAGGGACAGTTAATGTTTAATTTTTTCTCTCTCTCTTAGAACCTTTTATAGTTTTTTTAATCCAATTGTCCATGCTTTATTTATCTGGTAACCTGAACAATTAATTTGAAGACGACAACACATAATATAACAAACATTGTTGAATTTCTTTCATTTTGTTTAGTGAAATTCTGTATCTTTCTAATGCTTATTGTTTTATTTTCCTTTTTTATACTATGTCTTTGTATTTTCTTTAAAAAAATGAGATGGGGGAGGGCAAGAAGAGGGGAAAAGATCTAGAAAGTCAAGATGTGTTGTGAGCACATACCCACACCTCATAATGAATGTAATCATTACGTACTGCAAATCTATGCTAACAAAATAAAAGTTAAAAACCTCCATGTTAAGGCAGAAAACAAATCAAATGTGTAGTCTTACATGCTGATGTTACCATATGGAACTATTTCACAGGTGGGTTTGTTTTCTGTTTCTGTAACAAAATGCCTAAGGTAATCGATTTACAAAGAAGAAAGTCTTACTTTGGCCCAGAGTTTCAGAGGTTCCAATCTGTGTTTTGTTGGTCTCATTGATTTGGATCTGTGGGGAGGCAGCTCATCAGGGTGGGGATGACATAGAGTGTGGAGGGGAAGGTCAGAGATCACAGCTAGAAGGAAGAGACAGAGGAAGAGACTGCGTTCCCATGAGCCCCTTGGAAGGCACAAGCTGACTGGGCTTTCCACAAGGCCTTGAGGCTAACATGTCCACTACCACCCCCAGTGCCAACCTAGAGAGAAAGACTTCAACTCATGCACCCCTTGGTGGAACCTTCAAGATACAAACACCAGTGAACAGAAATCCATGAATGTGTTCAGCCCTAGTCTCAGATAACTAAAGACTAAAAATGTGACTACTAAAAATCTCAACTACTTCAAATTATCTTACTTTATATAGATTTCTTCAGCCTAAAAATGGAGTTTGAAATGTGTGAGAATGGCTGTTGGTCCATTAAAACTATACAGAATAAAAATCTAACTGGAGTTGGAGTTGTAGTGTTAAAAGTGTTTATAGCATTTTAAGATTTAAAGTAACTTATTTCTCATCAATAATGCATTCATAGCTGGGCATGGTGACCCATGCCTGTAACCCCAGTCCTCAGGAGGCTGAGGCAAGAGGATCACCAGGAGCTCAAGGTTAGCCTTGGCTACATAATAAGTTCAAGACCAGCCTAAATTGCATAGTGAAATCCTGTCTCAAAAAATTCAATGATCTGTTCACTTAACCAAATGCTCTGATATGGAAAGGAGAGGGAACAGAGAATGACGGGCCATGACCATGGTGAGCAGAACCCCAGGCACTGGCCCAGACTGGGAGTCTGGGACTGAAGAAACAAGACCGTCTACTGGCTAGCTGGAGCGTCTCACTATGTCTGTCCAGAATGATTTCAGAATTCGTATAAACCCATGAAAGCTGAATTCACCCACATTTGTCTTTTTAAAGGATAGAATTTATTTAGTATGTATATTCTGACCTGTGACTAAACACTGACTACATGAAAGGAAGTTCACATACTTTTTTATATCATCAGATAATCAGGAAGAAATAGAGATTAGTAAGCCAGAACTTTGAGTCTGACAATATGATGACAGGTAGATGATTTTACTTTGAAGAAAAATCAGATGCTGCATTCTGTTTTATAATTAATTTAATTTATTTTACTTTTGAAGGGTTAAAAAAGCAAAAACTAATAGAAATAATGAGATAAAATAAATATATTAAGGACATCACTGTGTAATGGAAAACCCAAGATTGAATATTTCGCATCTAGGTCTTCTAAATGAGCATCACTTCTACTGTCTTATCAATTATTATACTCTCTTCAAAATATTTTTTAGAAAAGACAAGAAAAGCATTAAGATTTTTGAAAACAAGTGTGGATGCTGCATTCTTATGGAAGAAAGTGGTATTTGAAACAAAGGTTGGGCGGTGGGTGGCTCCACTGTATTCACTTGTTTCTTCCCTCTTTCCTAGAAAAGAACATATTCTTTGAGGTGTGATCAGAATATGTGCTGAATGCTTAAACTTAAAAAAAAATTACTGTAAAAAATACATTGTCCATAATCCCCTCAAAACAGTCCCCCTCACTTTGAACGTACTTATCCCATCATTCTCGATACCTTCTGAAGCAACTCTGGAAGACTTTTTCATGAGTGCCTTTACAAGATGTGACCAAAAAATGTGGCGGTTGCTGCCACGGCGTTCCCCTGCAAACAAAGGCGGGCCATGAAATGCTGCATGTTCTCAGCCTCCTGATCCATGGGATCTGATGCTGCATGAATGCTGGAGCTTCTCCAAAGCAGAAGTGAAATCAAGGGTAACGCTGTGAATCCACTCATGACGTGGACATTAAGACAGCAATGACAGCACAACTAAGGGCACCTGTGGAAGAGGACTTCCAGAACTTCTTTAGCAAGTGGCAGGAATGAGGGTTCATGGGTGTTCAGTGGAGGGGTCGTATTTGTAGTGTTTAAGGATAATATGTCTTTAATGATTATTTTTATTTAGATGCTGACCATGGGTTTAGATCACATTTTTGTATACAGTGCCATAAACTGGATCTCAAATATTAGGAATAATAAATGCCACATCCAAGCAGATTCCTGAATATTCTTGCAGTAACTTTTCATGATTTTTCCTTCTTCTATAGGAATTTGATGCGTTTTCTGCCAATCTTCTGGGTGCTGCTCTCTTCTTGTACCCACTCGCCTGGGCCCCTTACCCACTCAGGCCCACACCCCCGTGAGGCCCAACATCTGTGTCCCTTTGTCTTGCCTCCCTTGTTCTGATCCCTTTAGTGGTCTCACTCATCCCAGAAAATGCGTCAAATAAACCTGTGGTCACACCCTATTATCGTTACATTTGCAATAAGTATATGTTCATGATTGTAAGTAAAATATACAGATATTTGGTTGACATATAACAGCTGATTTAAAGGTGACAAATAACCTGACTTAGACCCCCCCCCCTTTTTTTAGGGAATTACCAGATTTGTTTTCAGGAAAAGAATTTAGAAAAAGAGACCATTTTCTTCAAACTTTTCAAGTTAACATTTCATTTTGTCATAGAGCTATAGCTTCGGATGTTTTGTCCTTTCCATGTCCAAATCTTATATGATTTTTCCTGAGATGGGTGAGACCACTAAAGGGATCAGAGCGACGGAGGCAAGACAAAGGGACACAGATGTTGGGCCTCACGGGGTGTGGGCCTGAGTGGGTAAGGGGCCCAGGCGAGTGGGTACAAGAAGAGAGCAGCACCCAGAAGATTGGGTGCCTGTCCTTGATCCATCAAGGCAGCACCTATTTTAAAGAAAATGGAACCCATAATTTCTCTTAGAATGCACTTTAGAATAGTTTCCTTAGTTCCTCTTTGGACATTGTCATTGAACATTTTCCTCTCCTAGCCAGAGTGCCGGCTTTTGATACTAGACCACTCCTGCCTCCCTGGATACCGATCTCCCCCCAGTATCCTAAGACGTGCCTGTCTGTGTTTCAGAACCATTTTATCTTCTGTCATGCTTCATGGAAAAGACCTGGAACATGGGACAACCCAGCCATCCACAGTTGCAGCACCAGGCCAGTGTAAGGCCACCTAACCTCCGCTCCTCAAATGCTCTCCTAGATGGGCACCCACCAGCCTTTCCCAAGAAGGAAGAAAGGTGTACACTTTCATAAGTCTGGAAAGCAGACTATGCAAGAGGTTTACAATTGGACATCTTGGCTTTTATTGTATTGGATAGCACATCCCTCTTGGACATGCAGGTGCTTATGTGGGGAAGAGGGCTACAAAGGAGACTTTTTGGGGGCCGGGGAGATGGCTCAGTGGAATAAGTGCTTCCCTGGCAAATGCAAGGGCCTGAGTTCAATCCCTGGTTCTGAAAAAGAAAGAAAGAAAGCTGTTTGTAGAAGAATTCCGAAAAGTTTATGTGCATGTCCCATCCTCCAGGAAGCAAGCCTAGCTCCTGAGTCCTAATGTGTGGGTTGCTCACAGTCCCTGCCTTCAGTGATTATCTAATTAACAATGCAGCCAGGTAACCAAAGTTGGCACAACAGTGATAACTGATGTGGACTGCATGGGATTGAAACTACGCTTGGCCTCTGTGCTGGTCCTCCTAAACTCTTCTTTAATCATGAGAAAGTCTCAGCGAAATTCTGATAGAGGGACTTCCTACAAAATTCATGATGAGGATATCCAAGACTTTCAAGGTCATGAAAAATGGAGACATTATGACAGCCAAGAGGAATCTAAGAAATCATAACAAATCAATATGATGCTGTGTCCCGGATAGGATCTTGGAAGTGGAAAAGGACATGAAACAAAACTGAGCAACTAGTAATTAAGCACGGTGTTATGGTTTAGATCGAGAGTTCCCCAGGGGCCTCCTTTGCTCATAAGAAAGGTTTCTTGATGCAGAGGGGTGCAGCTGACTTGTCAGGAGGGGTCAGGGTAAGAGGTGGGTCGCTAGCTGCGTGACTCGGGAGGCAGCTCTCCTTCCCTGCCCCGGATGCTCTCTCTGCTTCACTGGCAGCCTGGAAGCACAGAGCTTTGCCTCAGCTCTGCGCCTGAGCCACGCTGCTCTGCTTCGGAGATGGCAACTGCAGGCTGAAAGCAAGCGCCGGAATAAAGCTTCCTTCCCTTCAGTTGTGGGTGTCAGATGTGTCTCTGTGAGGAGGAGAGAGTAGCTAACGTGCACAGATGCGGCCAACAAGAACAGGTCTGCGCTGTCTCATTAGCTGTGACCAGCATCTGATGCTAATGCAAGAAGTTAATTAATAGGGAAAATTGGACACGGTTGTGTGGAACCTCAGTATTATTGTTGCAAGTTTTATTTAAATCTAAAGCAAACAGATGCCCACTTTCCTTTTCCTTTCCCCAGCAGTGTCAAGGCAAGCTTAGGGTGCCAGATGTAAAAGGGTTTGAAGCATTTCTATCCCCAACAGGCACCTTTTCGTCACTCACACCCACAACAAGGTAAAAGTAGAAGACTGAACAGGACACTCAAAGAGTTGGATAGACACCAGGCTGGCACTTTCTAGCTCCAGACAAAACCTATTTACACTTCTGTATCCTGCACGTACAAAAATTCCATTAAAAATGTTCAGAAGAAGAACTCCACACAACTTCCCTGAAGTTTTGGTTATTATTTGTTTGGCTGGTTTTGGAGTTTTCTTCTTTGTTTGTTTTCATTTTTTGGTACCTAAGGACTCCAATGCACCAATTTTGAAAGTCTCTCTACTGGCCTGACTTATGAAGCTGGTGGTCAACATGGACCACTCTAATCTCACTGTCATGCAACAATTCCAATTACTGCTAATAGAACTAAAAAGCCAGAGCATGATTTTACCAAGAGGTTTTGAGAGCTTGACTTCCTTGGCCTGCCTGGCTTGCAAGGCCTTGAGGTCAGCAAACAGGTGCCCAGTCTCCTGATCCTGAAACACTATGCATTTACACAGTGCAAGATAGCCATGGATTCCAGCTCTGCTCAAGGGTGACAATTTAGAATATAATGGATCCCATCTCAAACATCTCGCTTTGCTTTAGGATGAGTCACATGCATTTTGCTTGCAGCCCTTCATCTCTGTCCCTGCTTAATGAAAATATGTGGGCAGCAGTGGGATGGGATGAGTAATAGGGTCACTGGGGAGCAGAACCAATTCTGTTGACGGGCTTTAGTTTCCCAGAAGGACTTTCTTCTGAAATTTCACCCACACAGGCTTTGAAGCAATTTGGAAGAAAGTTCAGGTGCCTCGCACCCCACCTCACTCTCCACCCATTACTAAGGTGAATTATTTTGTCCTGTGTCTCTGCTACAGCTTCATATGAATGTCCACACCTGTAATTATATTTTGAGTGGAGATGGAAGCACTGGAGAAGACCAAGGAAATAGCTCTGAAGGCAATTCAGGAGTCTGTAGCCTGCTGTACACATGTCACTGACAATCAGGAGCATAAAAGAGAAGGATGAGGCAGAGAAGGAGACAGAAGGGGAGAGCTTACCCGATTCCTCCCTGGGCCCTGCCATCAAAGAGAGGAACAACTGCAGAGGTGATGTGTCCTCCTTACGCACACCACACCCTTGTCTCTCCTTGCCCCAACCCCAAACTCTGAACCCACCCATACTCATGGAGTACAGTGAAAAATATGGTGAATGTTTAAATCAAACTATACATATGCTAGTAAAAAGTACATTTCCACTAATCCTACTCAAGACACCCTCCCTTACGTCAAGCCAACGTGGCCCACCACACTTGCCGCTTTCTGAGGAAGCCCTCCTTCACACGTCTTTGTTTGCACTGCTGCCTGCTTGGAGGTCCTCGAATCCACCCAGAACACTGAGCTGTCATGGTCACTCTGGCTTTGGAGAAGAGCCAGAAAGGATACAGTGCAGGATCCATTGGAGAAGGTGGGTGAGGAAGACACACCCTCATATTTACTCGTAGGAGCCCATCTTTCCTTTGGATCTCACACAGCAGCTGCACGCATGATAAGCCTTTAAAATCACATCTCATGATGTCACTCAGAACTTCCAGAACTGCTTCAGAAAGCGCCCAGAGTGAGGACCTAAGTGTGTTGGGAGTGAGTATTTTGAGAGAATCAATGGCAGTGTGCCTTCTACTGTAATATTTTTAAAACATGTAAGCATTCCCTATGTATGTTGACCATACCAAGGCATGTATTTCAGTGCCCCAGCAAGTTTATAACATCCTTCACTTAAAGTTTGTAGAATCCATCCATAGTACCCTCGTGTAGTAAGGAACTCACATTCATTCACTCTGGAAGTTCCTGCCCCATCCGCGGAGGGGCCCACATGATGCCTCATCAATGGTAACTCACGCAGTTCAGCATGTATCTGTTCACACACCTCTCCTATTGTATTTGATGCCATCATCAGATACTGAGCTTGCTTAGTTCCTTGAGTGATGGTGACATATGGTTTCTTCACAGGACCTTCGCGGTGTACCTTGGGACAGGGAAGGGGGTGAGAATTGCCTGGTGGAAAGTCGCAGTGGTGGCTTACACGAATGGAGGATTGTTGGAACTGTGGAAGCATTCCTGCCTGCTCTGCTCCAGGAACCGCCATTCTCCTGCTTCTGCCTCCCGGTATGCGACTATGCCCCCGTGCCATTCGGCTGAGAGGAGCCGGCGATGCCAAGCCAGCTCTGGAGCAGGGGACGCAGTCCCTTGCTCCGAGACACCAGCCAGCCCTGCCAACTGCATCCCCACAGCTCAGGAGACTCTCTGCCCCAACAAAGGCTCAAGGCAAGCTTTAGGTACATCTTTTGTGGTCTCATGAACATGTCCTGAGTGTTGAATTTAAAGCGGCTCACTAGAGGGTGGAAAAGAGAAATGGAGCCGGAGTAGGCAGAACTTAGATTTCTGACCTTGGTTTCCCTTCCTCTTTTTTTGTCTTCAATGTTCTTTCTTCACTCCATCAAATTTGAAAGTGCTATTTATTAAATTGCAGTCACTGTCCATTCTGAGTCATAAATCACAAAATATCAGGGATTTGTGGATCTCACAATTAGAGCCCTCACAGCCCATAATGAGCCTTTCTTTCCCATAGCTATATTTGTTTTTCAAGCAGAAAGGAGCTATTTGCAGGAAGTAATGGTTATGATTGTTTCTTCGGTGACACATCAAGCAAATCACATTAACACCCACGGCAGAGCCCGAAGGACCACAGGTAAGAACTGGCAGTCAGAGCAGCACAGCCCCTCCGGACTCCTCTGCAGAGTGGAGGGAAGGGGGTTTTGTAGGCTCCACCACATTAGATGGTCCTCCTTCCCTGAGACAGGACACAGAGACGCTGCCCTCACTCCCTCCCACACACGGTTACACAGGTCGTTTCCACTGTTCTGTCTTCACGGAGACAGCTGTGACAGGAAGAGTCCACATCTCAAAGGTTATGTTACATTTCTCATTTAGACAGAATAATGAACTGTATCTAGAAATACACAAAATGGAACACACAGCTTAATGAAGATGACTTAGGCCTGCACCCATGCGACCAATTACCCTCTCCAAGGTACGGAGTTTTTCCAATGAAGAAGCTGCTCTGTGCCTGGTTAGTGGCCACCTAGAATTAATCATTTGATATTTGTTCTGGTGGTTTTTGAGCTTTCTAGCAGTGGAAATATATCAGTGGCATTTTTTTACTCAATATGGCAGCTATAGATTAATCAACACTTGTTTTCCTGGTTTTTTTTTCATTCTTGTTTTTTCTTTTTGAGACAGGGTCTCACTATGTAGCTCAGGCTGGCCTCAAACTGGCAGTAATCATTCTGCTTCAGCTTCCAGAGTTCTGGAATTATAGACATTTGGCTTAGTCAACACTGTTCTATATCAGACCCAGTCCTAGCCCAGGTCCGGTGAGTGTGCGGAGAGTTTCCTGCTACCCTGCG
>NW_004524578.1:895788-910202 GCF_000260255.1 Octodon degus
AATAAATAAATAAATAAAAAACACTGTTCTATGAGTGTAATTTTATGTTTTTTTCATTACTGTATAGTATCCCACCATATGCCCTGCCAAAATGAGGTGTATACCTGATATACAGGTAGTTTTATATAAATACATTTTTTGTCTTATTTTATACATCTCTGATGAGTAATAACATTGAAAACTTTTAAAAATATTTATTTATTTGTTACAGGGTCTTGCTATGAAGCTTGGACTCATAGTGATCCTCCTACCTCAACCTCCTCAGTGTTGGATTACAGGTGTGTGCCACCATGCCTGGTTTAAGTGGCCAGTTTGGTGCACCCGGGGATCTGGGGCCAGCACAGCTTGAGGTACCAGAGATTGGACCTGGGTCCTTGACCTTGCCAGGCAGGTGCTTAGACCATTGAGCTATCTCTCCAACAATGAAAACATTTTAATACATTTATTGGCTGTTGTAATATTATTCTTCCAAAATGTATGATCAAATGCATAATAAATACAATTGCTAGATACTTTTTTGTTGATTCAAACAAGTTGTT
This sequence comes from Octodon degus, assembly GCF_000260255.1. Classification (NCBI taxonomy): domain Eukaryota; kingdom Metazoa; phylum Chordata; class Mammalia; order Rodentia; family Octodontidae; genus Octodon; species Octodon degus. The sequence continues at coordinate 896,328 of NW_004524578.1, forward strand.
TATAAAGTCTGGCTATGAGAATTGAGCACAGCTTGGGATAGGACCCTCCCTGAACCCCAGGCCCTCCATACTTTCTTTTCATTTAAGAGAATAAGGAAACTAACCTAACCTAAATTGAAACATATGTAACACGCAAACTAAAAAGCCTACAAAGAATATAGAGTAAAAGATTATGAAATGTTTCCCTTTTCTTCACATCTGAGGGTCACACACATTGTATAAAACTTAAACATGAAAATAAACGCATTACATCTGAAATAGCTGGAAAATACAAAGTAGCTGTGATCACAGGACACACAGAATTTGCAAATATAAGATGGGAAATATTTTTATATGGTTCTTAGAGGAATTTAAAGCTTCCAGTACCTAGAATTCCCACAAACATTAAACAAAACACAATTCCTGGCAAGATTAACAAAAATCACATTTTAAGTCCTAATTATTATATGTTATAGTTAGGATCTAGGAAATTTTACAAAAATCTCATGTGTGTTGAGGGCTTGGTACCCTGTGCAGCTGAATTTGGAGGTGGTGTTTTTGGAAGGTGACTGAGTCAGAAGGCATCTAAATCCACCATTGGATTCATCTATTGATCAAGTCATAATTTGATTCATTATTTAGCAGTGATATTATGAAGTAGGGCATTGGTGAGGGGTCTAGTTGAAGGGAGTGGGCCCTTACAGCAGTCCCTCTCTTTCTCTGTCTCCTTCCTTCATTCCTTTTCCCCCTCTCCTCTTCCTGACTTCCAGACTCTTCCACTATTGTGTTTCTAACTCACCATATGCCTAAGCAGGACAGAGAAGCCAACTGACTATGGAGTAAAACCTCTAACACCATGAACCATAATGAAACCTTTGCCTTTTGAATAGTAATTCTCAGGTATTTCATTACACAATGGAAAGCCAACTAAGAAACAACATTTCTGTAAGTTGATTTTAACATGTGAAGCTTTCAGTGAAAAAAACTCCATAACCTAGACAACAAAAACCCAGAGTGCATAGCCAACCTGTTCAGATCTGCTGTGATGCTGGGCTGTTCAGATGGGGGTATAAGATAGCTATGATTAACATTTTAAGCACACAAATGACAGGGCTGGTTATATAGCTCTGTGGTAGAGCAGTTGGCTAATATTACACACACACACGCACACACACACACACAATTCTTAGTTGACAGCAGTGGCACATAGTTGTAATCTCAGATATTTGGGAAGTTGAGGCAAAAGGATTCCAAGTTGAGGCCATGATAACTAAATTAGAGAGATTTTATCTCAAAGTAATTTTTTTAAAAAATTTCTGGGACTGTAGTGACTGAGCACTTGTAATGCATACACATAACCCTGGGTTCAATCCATTGCACTGGGAATAAAAGTCTTCCACAGGAAAGAAGCAGGCAACATGGAAGAACAAAGGGGCCACATAAGCAGAAAAATGAAGATGTGAGAACTAAGAAAGGGATCCAATGAACACACCATAAACAAGCACAGCAATGGAAATAAACAATGCCTTCAACACAACTTTAAGAAAAAGGAATCAGCTAAGTAGCAGATAAGGTAATAGAGACCTTCCAATTGGAAGGCAAAGTAATACATAATGTAAATTAGAGAGATGGGGAGGGAGAGGAAGAGAGAGAGACAGACAGAGAGAAGGGCAGAAGAAAAGAGAATAGTAAGAACTGAGTTATAATACGAAAAGGCACAACATACTGATAATCCAAATACTAAAAACAAGATGGGCCACACCATAACTTTGAAGTAATAATGATCAAGAAATTTCAAAACTAATGGAAGATCCCACAAGAGCACAAGTTTAAGATACTCATGGAAAGTGAATGATAAATGCTTAAACCTCAGAGATAAATATTTTAAATACACACACATAAATACAGAACAAAACAAGGCTTGTGGAAACTTTAGAAAAATAGTATTAAAGAAAAAATTGATCTTGCTTATAAAAGGTTGATCACAGGAGTTACAGAAGAAAGCAATCCAAAAAGGCTGTTGGAGGAACTTTTGCAAGGCTGCCAATTAAAAAGAATAACAATAATTTATCAATATCAGACATGAAGAAAAGGGAAATCACCTCTGATTATCTGGACATTAACAGGATAATAACAGCATACTATGAAGAATTCTGTGTGCACATATTTGATAATAGGTGAGATGTGTAAATTACTGTAAAGATACCATTAAACATCAAATATATTCAAGTCAATAGTCATTTATACATTAAAGAAACTGACTTTTTTGGTACAGAGTCTCACTATGCAGCTCGAACTCCTAGTGATCCTCCTTGTTTTCAGTCTTCCCAGAGCTGGGATTACAGGCATGCACCACCATACCCAGACTGGGTTGCTGGCTCAGTGTGCCTGGGGCAGGTCTGGCGCGGCATGCGGTACCTGGTCCCTGCGCTTGTCTAAGCAGGCGCTTAGTCCACTGAGCTACCTCTACAGCCCTAAAGAAACTAACTTAATTAAAACTTTTCAAAGACAGAAGTCGAGGCCTTGGTTATTTTAGTTGTGATTTCTACTCAACCTATTCCAACAAATTCACATGCATAAAGAAGAAATAATAACAGATTTTCAACATATACTCCCAAGGAAGAAAGCACTGGGCATCCTTCCCCATTCATTTTGTCTGACAACATTACTTCAATACTAAACTCTGGCAAATATATTACAGGAACAAAAAACTAAAGACCAGCATCTCCCATAGTACCCTTCATAAAGCATTGTCCAACAACATATAGAGAGTAATACATCATAATTAGGGAAGGCTGAATCCTGGAATGCAAGTCTAGTTCAAATTTTGTAAATCAAATAGATCATCACATTAATAGACTGAAGAAGAAAAAAATAGGACTAGGTACGTTGAACTTGGCACAGTATTTGAAAAAATTATCATTCATGCATCATAATCCCCCCAAAACTAGAAATGTAAAATAATTTCCTTAATTTAGTAAGTGTATAGATGGAAATCCTACAAAAAATATTGTGATGAGGGCCTGATGCTTTCCTCTTATGACTGGCAATAAGGCAAGGAGGTTTCTTTAATTACTCTGTAATATTTTCCACAACTCTTAGCTAATTTAAAAATATAGGGCCACAGGCTGGCAAGACAGCTCATTGGTCTAAAACACCTACTTAGGCAAACTTAGGCAGGCACAGGGGACTGTGGTTTGATCCCCAGCACCACATGCCATGCCAGCCCTGACCTCAAAGTGGGCTGAGCTGAAAAAGAAAAGAAACATATATATCTCAGCAGACTGAAGTGCCTGCTTAGACAGTTGCAGGGATCATGGTTGGAACCCCAGCATGCTGTGCTGGCCCCGCCCCTGAAGCCCACTGAGACAGCAACTGAGACTGGGTGTGGTGCTGCATGCCTGTAATCCCTGTGCTTGGGAGGCTGAAAACGGGAGGATCACTAGGAGTCCGATCTGTGTAGTGAGATCCTGTAGAATTTAAATGTCATTTGCCAAAGCTTGAAACCATGCCCTTGGAAACTCAAAAATATAGGATACATAACCCTTCTGACTTTATAAAGTATCCAGCATCACATATTTTGTGATAGCAATGGAAAACTCTATGCTTAAAAATATGAAATAGCAAAAAACAAAGCAAGTAAAATTTAATTAATGGGATGTATATTAATCATTAATGGATAGAAAAGCTAAGTACTGGGCTGGGGAGATAGCTGAGCAGCATAAGCACCTGTCTGGCAAGGACAAGGTCCTGATTTCAATCCCTGGCACCAAAAACAAACGACAACAACCAAAAAATAAATAAAGAAAGAAAAGCCAAGTATTGCCAAAATGTCAATTCTTCCCAATTTGTTATACAGACTCCTCTAATTCCCAGTTTAAGTACCAAAGGCACAGTCCTAGAAAAATGAAAAAGACCAGGATAATCAACACCATACTAAAAATTAACAAAACCAGAGGATTCATACCACTGAGTTCAAAACTTAACAGAAAGATACAATAATGTGGATAGCACAATGTTGGCAAGTAAGCACAGATCACTGGAAGAGAACAGAGAGCCCAGAAAGATACTTAAGAAAAATATAACCAACTGATTTTTGATAAAAATCCAATAAAGACATTTTTTCAAAAATGATTATATAGTAAAATGTGAATCTAGATACAAACCTTATTCTTCTTAAGTTTTAAAATTTAATTTAATTTAATTTGAAGAGTAAAAACAGAAACAAAAACAAATAGAAAAACATGACTGAAACAAGTAACATAAAGCAATACATATGTTACAGATTTTCAAAACAGGAATAGGTAATTAGCAATAGTTATATTATCTATTTTTAATTTCAAATCTGCTGCTTAGATTAACAGATATAGTTATGCAAGATTGGAAAAATAATTGAATATTAACAATGGAGTACTAGTCTTTTAAAAAATATTATTTATTTATTTATTTATTTATTTATTTGGTAAAAGGTCTCACTACACAGCTTGGACTCCTAGTGATCCTCCTGTCTCAGCCTCATTAGTGCTGGGATTACAGGCTTGTGCCACCACGCCCAGTTTCAGTGGTCGGCCAGGTGTGCCCAGGGTTCCAGGGCTGGCACAACGAATCTATTGGGAGATTGAACCTGGGTCCTTGTGCTTGCCAGCCAGGTGTTTACATTGCTGAGCTATCTCCCCAGCTTCATAAACTTTATTCTTTTTTTTTTTTCCCAGTACCGGGGATTGACCTCAGGACCTTGCGCTTGCTAGGCAGGCGCCTGTTCTACTGAGCCACCTTCCTGGCCCCTATTCTTATAAAATTTAACTCAAAATTTATCATAGGCAAACATCCAAGTTGCAAAATCACAAAACTTTTAGAAAGCATATAAGAGGTGAAGGTGATGAGTTTTCACAATAGCAGTAAGCGTGCTGCTTGAAAAGAAAATAAAAAGATAGTTTAGGTTTTGTTGAAGTGAAAAACTTTTGCAAAACACAGTGTTGAAACAGTGAACAAACAAGCCACAGACTAGCAGGAAATACTTGCAAAAAAAGCAGCAGATAAACCACTTATGATCAAAGCGTGAAATGATATTTTAAATTCCATAAGAAAAAAAGAATTCAATTAAAAAGCGTAAAACACCGAGCAGACGTCCCATAGATGAAGATACCAAAGGAAGCCCAGCATAGGACACGACGCTCCACACCGTTTGTCACTGGGACATGCAGACTCAAACAGAGTCCCGCTGTGCTGACTAGAATAGCGAAAGTCCAAAAGTTGAGAACAAAAACAAACGGTCACAGCGCCTCCATGGGACACATTCAGAACAATCAGGACTCTTGTGCCCTGCTGGCTGGGACACCGAAACGGTGGAGCCACCGTGGAATGCGATTTGGCAGATCCTCGGAAAGCTACGCATCATGTCACCGTATGTCCCACCCATCACAGGCCTTGGCGTTTAACCGACTTACTTGAAAATGCATGTCCACATACATGTAGTGCATAGAAACGGCTGCACAAGCTGTACTCACGCTCAGCAAGCAACTAACACTTCCTACGCAGGTGAGCAGATAAATGCTGGTATATCTACATGGGCGGAGTACTAGTTAGCCACAGAAAGGGGCTCACGAGCTACACACAAGCGTGGAGCGACCCCACGCGAACATGCTAAGTGAAGGCCTACATGCTATGCAATTAGATGTACATAACGCTCTTGAAGACACAAAACGATGGAGATTCTGAGCCGTTTGGTGGTGCCACTGGCTTGAGGATGTGGAAGTTGAGAAGGTAAAGGCCGGGAGATTTTCTGGCGTCAAAGACACTATGTGTGGTTATCACAATAAGAGGCACATGCTCATTTACGATTTTCGAAGCCCGCAGAGCTGTAGATGGGGCCCCACTGACTTCACACGCACAGTCTGCAGCATGAGGTGTGTGGAGGACGCGTCCCAGGACTGCGTCTGCCCCGCTGGGACCCTCCCGGCCCGAAGGACGTGACCTCCAGGTGCGGTGGAGGCCCCATCCTCGTCTGCACGCACTCCCTACCCCAACTCTTCCTTTCCGTTGCCAACACCTTTATTTCCGAAATGGAAACTAGTGGATTCCACCAAAGAGGCCCACTGTGGGAGGTCGTGCCTCTCCCTAACCCCCAGGCGGCCAGGGCTGCTGGGGACCACAGAGTTAACCCGAGGAGTGGCATGGGGAGGCGAGGATGCGTGGAACGTCAGCAGGAAGTGGTGCTCAGATTTATCCTCACGCCCTCTGCATTTTAATCACGTCTTGTGATGCCTTTCTTGCCCTTTCGTTTCACATCACTCTCGGATGATCAGTGCCTTTAATTGTATTTCACATCTAAATTTGGGATGCTCATCACCCGCCTCCATGCCCACCGCAGTCCACGTCAACAGCCTGCATGCGCAAGGGCTGCGCAACCCGGTGAGGTGTGCACATCTGCATCAGTAAGTGAGGAATGGTTTCCTCATAACCACGACGCCACTGAGAGGGAGGGGGCAGCAGGGACACGGCGACAAACACACGCCTCCCCCACGCCTCTCCACACACACCCTCCCACGCAGGCGGCCAATGTCGGCACAGGAGCAGACCAGACCCTGCAATGCAGAGAGAGAAGGGCGCGGGCTCCCCGAGGTCCCCCTTCCCAGCAGACGCCCGGGCCCCCTCCCCTCGCCCTCTGCAGCTACCAATACAAGCGACTCATGGCAAGCTTTGTTCTCAAAAATACAGCCTTTTACGGATAGGCCTGAACTCAGCTTTACTCGGGAATCCTAATTGCAAACGAACAAGACTTACTACATTGAAAACTATAGCAAATGTTAAAAGCCAGTCCCTTCCAACTGGAACCAACTTTGCCACAAGCAGGAGGGGGAAAAAAAGCCTTGCATACATAGGACAGTGGGCAGAACCAAACTGTGGCTCTGGTGGCCTGTCCTTGGCTGAGTGTGTAGGGTATCATTGTCATCCTGCACCAGTCCTGAGCTAGGCATGTTTTGGGGTTAGAAGCTCAAGTGGGAAAGGCTTTCATTGAGCAGAAGTGACATTTCTGATATTAGGGCCTGATAAAACTATACATTTTTTCTTTATTGTATTCATTTTATTGAGCTGTTCTTGAAGTCACCCTTGACTACCAAGTTAACTCACCTCTTGTTGAATTCCATCTGCCTTTTAATTCCACATCTTAAGCCACAGACGACCACAGCTTCTCCATCCAGCCACGCCTGCATCGAAGGCCCCAGCATGCCATCCCCAATGTCCACACCCACAGTTGCATTGGGGTGGGGAGCGGATGGGCAGAGAGGCAGCTTGTTTGGCGCCCCTGAAGGCTGTCTTCATAGCAATGGAACAGAAGTATGTGCTGAGCGGCGGTCGGCCCAGAGGAAAGAGTGCGGCTGGGGAGGGTCGGCAAAGCATGAGCCTGCTCTACCCCCTACCGTTCCACCCCTGCTTCTGCCGTGACCCCAAAGGAGACACAAGCACAATGCAGAGCTTGCCAGGCTCCAAAGATGAGAGTGGAAGGCCGGAAGCCCCCTCCTCCCGACGGGAGGGCTCATGACTCGCCCCTCCCCTCTCCTGCACACTGCCCCTCCCATCTGTTGGTCCACACATTTGTTTGAGGAAACAAAGCTCTCCCCGACACAGACCAGCGCACTAGGTTCCCAGAAAACACCTCCCAGCCCTGTCACAGACATTTCTTTCTGAGTCTTGTCACATAGCAGATGTGTCTTCCCAGGCACACTCTGACCTGCGAGAGGCCACAGCACGTTAGGTTAGGGCTCAGGAGACAGTGGATGTGGCTGTCAGTATTTCAGAGAGCTTGACTGAGCTACCTGAAACTTTTCTAACTCATTCAATCTGTCTCCCCTTATGACTAAGATTCCCACACTCAATGTGCATTGTCCAGCCCCAGCTTTAAGTGATTTCCCGTCTGAATCTCGATGCTCTGGCGGGTTTTGTTAAACTTTTATTCTGCACACGACGTAGAGATCCCTTTGGGCCTTTCAGTATAAGATCAGCAAATTAAAGCAACTTAAGTGGAGGCGATTTAAGTTTAAACAGTAATAGAATATAAAATAGATGATTAGAGCTCTTAAGCCCAGAGAGAAGAATAGGCAGGGAGGTTAGAATAGAGTAGCAGTCCTACCAGCCCCCTCTGGCCCCACACAGCACCCCTCCTCCAGCAGTTCGCTTCTGCATGAATGGGAAGAAAACACCGCACAAAGAAGACCCTTAGTATACGAGGTGCACAAAGCAGCGTGAAGACCCCGGATGCACAAAGCGGGCTTCTGCCTCCCTCTCTGCCCAAGCTGTTCTCTGTGTCTGCACTCACACATCCTCTCCCTATACACAGCCTGGACACCGTGTTCTCTGAAATGCCTTAATTTTTAAGTGCGCTGCATTAGATTTCTCAGATCCGACAAGACCCGGCTCATTCAGGATGGTTCGACCTTGAACAATCCTGCATTAGATTTATCTTGAGGGCCGCAGTACAAAATGAAGCTAATGGGGGAGACGGTGGCTATTACTCAAATGAAATCAGTTTTTCCAAGCTGGTGTGTTCTGAGTTCAGTGTGGAGTTCTGTTCTGTTTCTGATAATGCCATTTCAGCCCTCAGAGCCATTAACACACAGTTTGTCTAATTACAGCGGCTTTTTCATTCTCAGCCCCAGTGTCATACTGTCCCAAACATGTGGGCTCCAAAGAACTCCTTCTGGTGCTATCGCCCACAAATATGTATAGATATTAACCAGAAAACCTGGCAGGATTGAGATGGTCTTCACACTCTGAATTCAGAGAGAGGGAGAAGGGGTAGGTCAGGTAGGGTGGGTAAATAATCCGCATTCTCCCATCTCTCTATTGCCCCTTCCTGCAGGGAGCTGAGAGACAAAGGGTGTGCCAGAGCCACTGCTCCAGTCTCCTGAGGCAGAGGCCCCCTTTTGTGTCTCTCTCTTCCTTTAAGGTCTCTTTCCCACATCTCTGACACACTGGCTGGCTTTGTCTCCAGAAAGAAAGCCTATACAAAATGCACCATTGTGCCACATTTCCGTGGACACCCTGATTTTAAACATTGTTGCCTTGCACTTGGCCACGCAATGGAACATGATTTCTTCTTCCTCTCCCAGCACCTTAGGGATAAACAAGGCTACCAAGAGACCAATGCAAAAATGTATGGGTGGAAGGCAAAGCTACCTGTCTTCTTCCTTCAGTTTCTTGGGGTGTTTGCATGCTATGAGGCTGTTAATCTACCCCTTGTCAGAGCTCAACAGCCTTAACACACACACACACACACACACACACACACACACACACATCCCAAAACAAAACAAAGCTTGAGTACTTTGTGCTTTTCTTTCCCTCCTGGAGCTACACCAGAGATCTTAATTCCCTTGTCCAAATACTACGAATCTGCCGCTTTGTGTGGGAAGATGAGCGGGAGAGCAGGAAGAGGTGCCAGCTGAGGCATGCGCCTGAGCTTGATGTAATGGTGAGACACCAGCAAGAGGATCGTGCAGCCCAGGCTGTGCGGAGTACAGAAGGGTGCTCTCCACGGGGTGCCCATGCTACTGGATCCTGAATCCCAGAGTCCTTACAGAGCGGCCCAACGGGAACTAGTGCCTAGGAAGGCAGAGTCCCCAGATCCCACTCTATCACACAGCCACAGGGATTGGCCAGTTTCTTGGCATGTACGATCCTCACACCCACCCCGAATTTCAACAGCATGTCCCTGCCTGTGAATGAGGACTCTGCTGCTGCTCAGAGAGAAGCCATTAATTTGAAATCACAAATGCATTTAATTCCTGACCAATAAAAGTGTGTATATCCAAAATCTCAAATCCAAACATCCCAATCTCTAACCCCTATTTTCAGCTGTTCATTTTCCCTATAAAAATCAATGTCTCAAAGAAATTGTTCCATTGCTTTTCGTGGAATCTCAATTTCTCAACTTTAAAAATGCAATACATTTTTCTACCTGACCCAGGATAACTCTGAAGTCTTGGGCTCAAGTTACCCTGCTGCCCTCCTGCCTCAGGCTCCTGAGTACCCGGGACCACACATGTCCTCTGCAGCATTCAGCTGACCTTCCACTTTGGTGCTTTTGCACTTCTTTATAGCCTTACGTTTTCTTCACCTCTGTGTACCTCTCTGTGTTAACCCTTATCTTCTCCTGAGACCTAGATATGCCTGGAGAAAAGTTTGCAGAAATTCCTTTTACTGTGCCAAAATACACATCAGGCAGGGTTTACTGTCTTAGACATCTGTAAGGTGCACAGTTTAGAGGCATGAAGTATAGCCACACTATTGTGTTACCAGCACAAACACCCAACTCCAGAGCTCATGCACACATCTAACTCTGGGCCTGCTAACAGCTTCTTTTCCTGCACTCCATCGCTTCTGACAGCCAGCATTGTGTTTCCTACCCCGGGACTTTAACTACTGTTCAGATTTCACATAGAATCTATCTTCTAACAATGTCCTCAAGTTTTATCCATGTTGTATCATAGTCATAATTTCCTTCTTTTTTAAAGAATTAGTATTATTTATTAATATATATATATATTTCAGTTTTTTATTATTCACATTTGTGGACAATTCAGCCTCTTTTAAGTTTTAGCTATTATGAATTACTCATCTACAGACAGGGGTGTAAAATATCTCTTAAAGACCTTGTTTTCCATATTTTGAGCTTATATCAAGAAGTGAAATTATGAATTCATATGTTAAACGTATTTGAATTTTTGGACAAATATTGCATCATTTTTCATAGATTCATGCCATTTTACATTCTAACCAGCAAAGTACAAATGTTTTAATGTCTCTACTTTTCACCAACATTTTTTTTCTGGTTTTAAAAATATAATTTATGGGGGGCCGGGGAGATGGCACAGTGGAATAAGCACTTGCCTGGCAAGCGCAAGGACCTGAGTTCAATCCCCAGTTACACACACACACACACACACACACACACACACACACACATATATATATTATATAATTTATGCTAGTCATTGTTATTGATATAAAGTGGTATTTATGAAATTTTAAAAAGTGGTATTCTATTATAGTTTTGACTTGTACTTGACTTACAAATGATATTCGGCTCATTTTGAACTTCAATTTTATTATAATCACATACATCTGTAGGCTTCTCCACAGGACACATGACCCTGGACAGGTATCCCACTGCGAACACCAGAAAACTAGTGAATGACACAAAAGAATGGTTCTCAGAAAACGGAAGTGTTTTTCAATGTATGGAAGAGAGTTGAAATCATACAAACAATGTTTTCAAATAGACACAATATTCAACTGGAAATGAATAACATGCTTATGTCTCGAATATCCTCAATATTCATATATTTAAAAAATTTACAAATGACACATCTATCAAAGAAGAAATGATAAGAGAACAAAAATATTAGGGACATATGGAGAAGACCTGTACCATGTCCCTTTTCTACGTGGACAGTTTCTCTAGGAAAGAGGAGGGGTTTAAATGAGGACCCTTTCTTGGCATTCTTTGTATTGTACATGTGCATTAGCATGTAAATCACAGGCCTAACTACTCTCATTTTAGATAATACATGTTTCGAATGGCTTTTCCAGTGCTTTGCCAATAGATAACATGCAATGTGAGATGTCCATTTAGTGTGAGCTTTTTTCCACTGTTGGACATTATGGGCTGGGTGCTCCTTGTTAAATTTAACATGCCAGGCAAACTGTTTAGTATCCTTCTATTACATTCTTTCTTTTTTTTTTTTAGCATTTGCATCTCCTACAAGGACACATACAATGTGCAACTTAGAGTGCCTATTCTTTGTGTGTGTGTGTGTGTGTGTGTGTGTGTGTGTGTGTGTGTGTATGTATTTAGTACAGGGTCTACAGAGTTTCACTACATAGATCGGACTCCTGGTGATCCTCCTGTTTTCAGCCTCCCAAGTGCTGAGATTACAGGTGTGTGCCACCAAGCCCAGTCTCTATGGCCCTCTCAGTGTGCCCAAGGGGCGGGGCTGGCATGGTTTGTAGTGCTGGGATCAAAGCCCGGCCCCTGCGTTCTGCCTAAGCAGGCACTTTAACCCACTGAGCTGTTTGGCCAGCCCTACAGTGGCTATTCTTGCTGAATACCCCTACAGTATGGAATAATATAGTTTATGTGCAATCTACATGGGAGGCTTTCGCCCCTATAGTCTGCTCCCTAACCTTCTGTCTTGGCCTTTCCTGCTGGTAGACAAACAGTTCCAGATGGCATTTTGTGTCATGGAGTTGCAAGAGTCATATAATAATGATCGGCCCATCCAGTCAATGCTGCACTATCTACATATCTAATCATTTCTTCATGACGGTGGCTACCTGAAGAAATTGCACACAGTGCCCACTTTCTGTTTCCAATTATTTCTATTTAAAAAGTAGATTCTTTAGATGTGCATAGAAATAGATTACTTTGTTTTATTTTATTTTATTTATTTATTTATTTTTGGTGGAACCGGGGATTGAACTCAGGCCCTTGCGCTTGCCAGGGAAGCGCTTATTCCACTAAGCCATCTCCCCTGAAACTTTGTTTTATTTTATAAAGAGTGCATAATAGTATTGAGACAGAATTTCACTTATCAAAGTAATATGAATTTTACAGTATTTTTTAATGCATAGTGATGTCTTCCAGCCTGTTATTCATATTAGCAGATGTATGCCTGCAAAATTGGAAGAAGAAACAAACATATAAGAAATTAAAAGGATAAAAAGGAGAAACAATTGAAAAAATGAGTCAAAACAAATTAAGCATTGACTGCTCCTTTCCATAGACCAGCAGAAGTGCACAGTACAGTTGACCAAACTATGCTGTTTACATATATAGATATGTCTCTTTCCCCCATTACTTCTCCTGTCCTTTTCCTCAACTCAGTAATTCTTTCCTTTTTAATAAGTTCATTCCTTTTTCCCAGTATCTATTTTACTCTTTGGATTCCACTTTCGTACATTACTTTAATACTACTCTTAAATTCCCATATTGATTTCCACAGGATCATGCCCCATACTTATATCCTTTAATAGTCCAGATTTGCATTTCCCACCTGCCTGACATTATGGCCAAGCCACTGGTTCTACCCCAAAACTTCTTAAATCCCCAAATAATGGAGGTTTGTTTGTTCAATTACTTCAGCACTAGAAAAAGAAAGCATGAAATTTTGAGTATTCAAGTAAATTGTTCTTATTTTCACTAACAGTTTTTCATCACTTGATTATAGTTATAGGCAGCCTTTTAAACAAGATGTCCATTTGTGAATCAAACAGCTTTAAATTGGTCAATCAAGAGCTATTCATAGATTTTTTTCACCCAAGTAACAATAAAAGATGGCAGCTCTGAAGATGATTACAAAGTTGACCCTCATCAATTGATGAGTACCACCTTGCTTCCTCTTGAGGCATGTACCTGTAAAGGCCATTCCAATTTTGTTGTGGAGCTCTTCTGGGAACTGTTTTTCTCATAGTTAGAATGCCTCTTTGACATTTCCAAGATATTATAGTTCTTTCAAGTTGCAAGATGATTTTATACACTTCATTCCTAGAGACATTCACATTTAATGTTGAATACCAAACTAATGACAATCTCCCAAATGATGATAATGTACCTCTGTGTCTGAAATCTAGTCTAAAATTCCATCTGATACTGCAGTGACATTTATAAATTTCCTTTGTTTGTTTTCTCCTTCTCCTTCTTCTTTTTCTTCTTTTCCTCCTTCTCCTTCTCCTTCTCTTTCTCCTTCTCCTTCTTCTTCTTCCTCTTCTTGCTCCTGCTCCTCTCTGCCTCCTTCCTCTCTGTCTCTCTCTCTGTCTCTCTGTCTCTCTCTGTCTGTCTCTGTCTCTCTCTGTCTGTCTCTGTCTCTCTGTCTCTCTCTCTGTCTCTCTCTCTGT
>NW_004524578.1:910302-913175 GCF_000260255.1 Octodon degus
TCTCTCTCTCTCTCTCTCTCTCTCTCTCTCTCTCTCTCTCTCTCTCTCTGTGTTGCTTTTTGTGAGAGGATCTTGCTATCTAGTCCAGGCTGACCATGAACTCACTATGTAGTCCAGACTAGCCTTGAACTTGGGCTGATCTTCCTGCCTCAACCTCCAGAGTTCAGAGATTACAGGTATATGCCACCATACTTGGCTGACTCTTAACATTTTGCCATAAACTACAGTATGTGTAAATGTGTGCTGTAGATATTTCCACAATTATATATAAATGTAGATAATAAGGGAATAACAGCACTAGTGAGCCATCTGTTTTTGCAGTTTAGATATAGACTATCATAGTTTTGGATCTCACTCAAATATATTCTTCTTTGGTGTAGTTTTATGAATAAAAGCAAGTGATAGCCTTGTACTAGAATGTATATCATATAAAATCCAAACACTGCAGTCCAGTATTGTGCTTCTTGCCTAGTTTTGGGGGATAGCTAGACACAGAAACTTACTTGTTGGCTGTGTAATGAAAACAGAACTTCCTGCTTCAGTTATTCATTAGAATTTCACCATTCAGGCAGAACCATAGATCTCTGTAAATTTTGCCAATCATTCAATGTTAGTCATGTGTGTCAGCACTGAATTTAGATCAGTCATACCTTTTTAGTTTGCTATGTTATCAGTATGGTTTGTTATAGCACACAGGATCTGTATCTAGTCCCAAATCCTTTCCAATCCAATTATGATGCTAAGCCTATAAAATATAACAAATGTAAAATAGATCCTTATCATGCACAGGAAATTCGTTTTGACTTTTTCCCTGATGTTAGAAATGAGAAAAATAATTTTTGAAAAATCAATCCTGCTAGTAGTGACAACATAGACAGAACTAAAGACGAGTTTGTGAAAACAACCAGGCACAGAAAGACAAATACTGTGTGACCTCATAGGTGAAGTATAAGAAAGCAGGTCTCATAGTAGAAATTCAGAGCAGGACAGGGCTAACTCAAATTTAAGGAGAGATAAGGTGCTGACCAGTGGGTACAAAATTACAGTCAGAGAGGATAAACACATTCTTGTGTATTATTGTGGGTGAGAGTAACTATCGTGTGTGACACATTTCAAAAGGTAGAAGGAAGGATATAGGAAGTCTTTGCCACATCAAATGATAAATATGTGAGGAGTTAGTTTAAACAGATTCAAATCTGACAGATAATCCTGATGGAGCAGGGCACAGCCCCGGTAGGCTGCTCTTTCTGCTGCAGCAATGGCTCAGAGAGAAGAAACTGCCAGAAAGGGAAGAATCAGACTCAAAACACACTTTTCCAAGCCACTGTCCCAGGGATCTGCTTCCTCTAATTAGGTCTCATCTCCTAACAAGCCCATGGCACTACGAATTCACACAGTGGATTAATACATTGCAAAAGGTTGTCTTTTCATGATCCAAGTATTTCTTTAAAACCCATCAGCTGTCAACAAAGTCTTCAAAGCAAAAAACCTCCTGCAAAACACCATAGAAAACTGCACGATTGTATCTCTGGCCTTCTGAACTTCCACATTCACGTTGCTCCTAAGAATGCATTGAGTCAGCCTGAAAGGGTCACAAAAGTCTCAGTAATTCCAGAATTGCCTCAGAAGCTGTAGTCTGAAATGTTTTCAGAGACTCTAGACAATCTCTTAGTTGCAGCTTCCTATTTAAAAAAAATCAGAAAAGAGACTGGGGGTGGGGAGAGATAGCTCCGTGGTCTAAGCACCTGCTTTGCAAGCACAAGGACCAGGGTTCAATACCCAGCACCATGTGCTATGCCAGCCCTGTGCTGTGCCAGCTACTGAAACTGGGCATGGTGGCGCACACCTGTAATCCTAGCCCTGGGGAGGCTGAGACAGAAGGATCACTATGAGTCCGAGCTGCATAGTGAGACCACGTACCAAATAAATAAATCTTTTTTTAAAAAATCAGAGAACTTATGAACTTCTGGGATACACTGGAACAGAGTAAATATTCCCATTACAAAAGAAAGTAATGGGAGGAACAGAAAGAAAGAATGAAATCAAGGCAAAGCCAAACCCCAGGCTAGCAGGTATTAAGTCCTATGTCTCGTGCCTTGTGTCTGGGACACATAATGGTGCAATGTGAGGTCCAAAGGGCCTGGGCAGTCCCACCCTATGGCTGCAGCCCACATGGCTGCTTTTTTGACTTGACTGTGTTCACACCCTGCAGCTTTCCACAGCAGACATTGTGCATTTGTGATGCCTTCTAACTTCCCGGGGTCTCTGGGGCAGCCATGTCCTCATTCTGACAGCTTCGTGTACCACCTCTGACGGGCTGCCCACGGGGACTCTGAAAAAGTGTTGGAAGTTCATTTACAGAATAGATCACAAATGACATTTAGTCCAATTCCCAATAGAGCCCTTAGTGCCCATCTTCAGTCTGAAGAGTACAGTCATTACTGCCCACGCTCCTATCAAAATTTTGATCTTCTGTCTCATACCAGAAAATTCCAATTAAGCCCCATTTACAACATTCTATGGCTTCATCAGCCTGATCCTCGAACTTTACTGAACACCTCCCACACACACAGGCTTCTGAATCACCATCAGGTATAGTTGAAGCAGCGACCCGCTTCTTAATGAGAATGTACTATCACATCTCTTTCCTTCACAGTAGCAATGTACCTGGCATAAATCAGCTTTCAGATGAGGTATTTATCTGACTTACAGTTTCTGGGGATTTGATCCATTTTCTATTGGCCCCATTGCTTTAAGTCTCTGGCTAGGCAGAGATATGGCCAACAAAATCTGCCCAAATGGCCTCCAACAAGTGGAGAGAGGGAGAGAGAGAGAGAGAGAGAGAGAGAGAGAGAGAGAGAGAGAGAGAGAGA
>NW_004524578.1:913414-925581 GCF_000260255.1 Octodon degus
CTAGTACAGCAGTTAACCACTAGGAAGACTGTATGCAATGTGTTAATTATTGAAACTGTCCTACCAATTTGGTTTGAAACTGTCTCATTGCTATTTGTTTCTCAATAAAATTATGGGGGGAAAAAGCCCGTCTTGCCTGGCCTCCTCCTCCTGACTTGTTGCAATATAGCCCCTCATTCAGGGAAGTCTCCTCTTTTGCTTTGCTGCCACACTTATTAATCAAGTACCTCTCCAAAGTAAAAAATGTGCTTTCTTTCCATCCCAGGCCTTTCTCATTCCAGTCAAGTTGATATTCTAGTTTATCCATAACAGAGCAGCAGCTAAGACTGACCACGATTCAGCTTGGGGCAGGTCCAGAACCACTCCCACCCATATGCTTTATTTTAATTTTAGCTATTATAAATAAAGATAATAAATATTATCTTTTACATCATTATTATGATTTTTAAATCATTACTCTGGATTTCCCTAAGTACCCAGTGAGTGCAGTCTCAAGGGATTGGATCTATCATTTTTATATCTTACTTTATTCCTTCCATAATTGATCACAGGACAAGAATACCCCCAAAAGCAGATGACTTGGCACTCAGCCACACCTCTCAAGTTTTTAATTCCTTGTGCTATTGTTTTCCCCTTTCCAAGCAAAAGAAAACAAAACAAATTGGCATCTTTCTGAGACAATTACTCTTCTGAATTCCACTTGTGGACCTAACTTGTCAACAGGATTCTCACAACCACACTCAGACACTCTGAGGACTAAGAAAGGCTGCTATATTTATGCTCAATAAAAGGCAACATGGAAAGCAACAAAAAACAAAGGTATATGGTCCAAAGACCAAAAGAATGCAAGCATTAACTTCTAACTGCCCTTCCCTGAAGGAGTCGCATGGGTGTGCTCAATTCTCCTCGCAAAATGATGTAATACAGGAGAAGTGCTACCCATCAGAGAAGTTCACAGGAGCTTCGTTGACAAGCTCATTTCTTTCAGATCACTTCCCCAGGCGACTAACCACAGCCAGTCAGAATCTAGCTACAATCCACAAAAACAAAACAACAGCAAAAACACGAGGCATTTGCCACGAACATATTGTAGCTTGAGCTCTCTGGTTAAACTGGTACTCTGTGGTCCAAGGGCTCAGGAATATAAAAATATTCGTACAGGAAGAGTGACCCTACAGCATAAGAGCTCAAATCTTAGCATCAGCCAAAATGTCAATTCTAACAAGATGACAGTTTTGGAAATAGTCAGGGCTGAGCAGTCCAGGCCCTGGGGCTTAACAATTTTCTGAACAATTTTCTTACTAATTTTATGACTACATCACTGCCTTGATACAAAAACCAGATGTGACAGAAATATACAAGAAAACTGCTGATCAATTTCTACAATGATCATATAAGAAAAATTCTTTAACACAATATTAAAGAATTGAATTAAGAAATATTAAATTTTCTAATGGCCAGCATGAAGTAGAATTTCTCCTTAAAATGTAAGGGTAACTGGAGACCTAAAAATCAATCAAGGTGTTTTTCACTTATACTAATATATCATATAATCATATATAACATTAACATAAGATATGAAATGGCAAAAATATACTTAACTTAGTAGATGTAGAAAATTATTATGAAAAATTTAGTCATTTGCCTATAAAATCTATCAATGAATTAATAGCAGAGGACACCTTTGATCTGATAAAAGGCACCTACGAATTATCTACAAATGTCATCAGGCTTTACACAGAAAAATAGTGATTTTTCCCTTAAGAAATAGAGCAAGGATGCCTTCTCTTACAATTTTTCAGTCAACAATGTACTGGGTGAGTCCCAGACACTATAAGCAAGAAAATTAATGAATAAATGACTGTCATAGAAAGTGAAACCTACGAGACTTTAACTTGACCATTTATTTAACAATGGAATACTTTTTAGTCATAAGAAGCAATGCGCTATCATTTGCAGCAGAATGGATGGGGACTGAAGGACATTAAGTCAAATGAAATAGGTCATATCAGATGTAGAAGGAAAGACTCTGCGTGTTGCCTCTCAAAGGCAGACATTAAAACATAGTAACTTGATTGGAATTTGTAACAGTGCTAGTTAGAGGCCAGAAAGGGTTGGAAAAAGAGAGAGTGGTGGGGAGTAAGACAACAGGCACCCAGTGGCACCTAGACACAAGGAAGAAGCCCCAGTGCTTTACAGCACATGGGGTGGTCATAGTACACAGTAACATATTACATATTTTATGAACAACCAGAAGGTAAATGGTTGGATAATGAGATAGAAACGTTAGCTACTCTTATTTGATCTACACATGCTGGATCCGTTGAAATCTCACACTACATGCTATAAACATGAACAATTAATTATGTCAATGAAAAATATTATCATACATTTCAGAATGTGTAACTATACACCACTATGATTTAATTATTAGGCCCTGTATGCACAGATAGCAGTATCACGTGAATTCAAGTAAAATAGTCATTAATAGCCAATACATCAGTAAGACTCAAAATAAGGAATAGATAACAGGCTGGGTGTCTCTCATGTGGGAAGAAGTCATGAGAGGGTGGAAGGGGGCAAAGGAATGGAGCACTATCTTCCACAAATATATACTAATAAAAAATTAAAAAGAAAAAACTTTCTTTAGCAAACCCCATGAAAATATTTTTTAAATGTTTTACAGACAGATAATACTGCCAGTATTTGTACATAAAATGCTTATTTTTGTTGAAAACCTTCAGGGAATGTATAAAAATTATTAAAATTTATTAGCTAATATAGTGTGCTTATATTATTTAAACATATTTTTTAAATCAACTTATAGGAATGTACAAATACTAACAATTGGAAGTCATAATTTGAAATAATACATAGAGTGCCATAAAACATTTTAAGCCCTTACCAATAAATTTACCAAAATAGTAGAAAGAGTTTCACAATAAAAATTAGAGCATATTATTGAATTAACCAAGGAAGACTTAAATAAGATCACACGTTAGACAGTTCACTTTTGCTTTCATTAACCAGAATGAAACTTATAGCTACAACACAATCTCAACTACATCCCTGAGCATCACTTGATAAGAATTATCAAGCTTGCTCTAAAACGTGGGAATTACTAGACTAGCTGAACACTTTTCAAAGGATATACTACAAATCAACACTAAACTAGATAATATGTTACTTGCCTGAGGAAATCACACTGATCAATAGATTACAAGCCTAAATCCAAGAACACACACACACACACACACACACACACACACACACACAGAGTCAAGTTTTTTTGTGTTTTTTTTTTTTCAGAACTGGGGTTGAACTCAGGACCTTGCTTTTGCCAGGGAAGTGCTTATTTTACTAAGATATCTCCCCAGCCCCAATGGACAAGTAACTTTTCAATCAAAATGTAACTTAACTCAATAGGGTAAAGGTTAAATTTTCAGTAAATGATTTTGTCTAAATAATAATAAATAAGTAAAAAATATTTGTACAACATATACATGTGAATTAAAGCATGCCATACTTCAAAAAATACAACTAGAAAGTTTTGATAAGAAAAAATAAAGCAGAAAGATCACACACAGAAAGTGTAAAGACAACATGGACTTCACCAATTTTAGAAAAAAAATTTCTCAGTATTTAACTTTCTTTGCTTCATTTTGGTTTAGAAACATCTTTACTCATTTTTATAGTACAGTAGTTAGTACTAAATTGTCATACTTTCATTTCACTCGAAAAGCCCTTGTTTCCTCTTTATTTCTAAATATATTTTCAGCAGCTATGGATCTCGGAGTGGCCATCATTTCCGTTCAGAACTTGAAAATTGTTGTACCACTCCCCGTGCGCCCCCATGACTTCTAATGAGAACTCCGCTGTTCTCGAAATTGCTTTTCTCCTGTAGGTAAGGTGTTGCTTCTCCCCAACAGCTCTTAAAAGATTTTCTCTGCCATTTCTTTTTCTGAGGTTTGATTACATTCTATCTTGGCGCCCAGCTCTTTGGGTTTATCCTGTGTGAACGTCATACAGCTTCTTGAATGTATTTCTTCTTGTCTTTGGCCACATTTGAGGAGTTTTCAGCCATTACTTCCTCGAGTAGTCTTCTAGGCCTGTTGTCTTCCTTCTCTCTATCCAGAACATCTGCCTACAACGTAAAGTTGGGATCTCTTCTTAGAAGGTCACAGGTCCCTGAGCTTGTGTTTATATTTTTCCAGTCTAATTATTCGCTGTAAATATAATTGGGTAATTTCTATCATCTTATCCTCAAGCTGACAGATTCTTTTCCGTATCCTCCCAATTTTCTGTTCAGCCTGTCCTGGGAACTCTTTTTTCTGCCCTTCGGTACAGCCACCTATTTACTACAGGCTCTGTTAGTTTCTGTAAGATTTTGTACAAAAGTGATTATGTGGTTTCAGAAAAAAAGACAGCTATATCTTTTCTGCAAAATTTGTTAAGATCTTTTTCCTTCAAAATTCATTGTACCACACAGAGCGTTAAGTATGCTGCTGAATACAAGCAATGAAGTGGATATGGTGTTTTATTCCTGAAATCATAAAGAAATCATTCATCCCTTTATTGATAAGTATGACTTCGTATATGGGTTTGTCCTAGACACCGTGTCAGTTAGAGGAAGCTGTTTTCTAATCTTCGCTATATAGTTTTTATATTGCATAGTGGTTGAATTTAATCCAATAGTTTCACTACATTTTATGAGATGATTCTATAATTTACTCCATTATTCACTAAGTAATGAATTACATTGCTTGACTTTTAACATTAAACCTAACTTTCACAAAATCCACTATATGAAGATTTATTATATCTTTTTTACATATTTATGGATTTACTATGCAAATATGTTGTGGTGAATTTTATATCCATACTCATGAGGAAATTAATCTTAATTTCCCTATAATGTGTTCATTTGCTTTTGTTATCTGGATAATCCTCATATGAAAAAATCGGTCCCTTCTCTTCTCTTGGATATCTGTGTAAGAACAAAATAATATCTTCCTAAACTTTTATAGGATTTGCCTGTGAAGCTGTAAGTGCTTGCAAGATTGTTTTCCTTAGTGGGGAAGTTTTTTAATAACAGATTCCTTAGAAAGATCAATAAGATTGATTATGTTATAAGTAAGGAAGTCATAAAAAGATATACAAATTTAGATATATGAAAAAATGACATATTACCCAACATACTACGAACATTAAAAGAATAATACAAAAATATTCTGGAAACTTTCATGTGCTAAACCTGATAAATTAGGTGAGACAAAGACATTTCTCAGTACATTAGCATAACTAGAGGGATAGCACAGGTAACAAGTCTAGTGGACTGTCAACTATCTAACCAGGGAACAACTCCAATTCTTGTCATGCAGGCACCACAAAAATTGTCTGATTTCCTTAAGTGAGTCTTTGAGGAACAAAAGAAGCTGTGCTGTCTCTCTTGCAGACACACAGTGGTACAGAATGGCCTTAGCTTGCATCCACCCACTTGTTCCTGAAGGCCACTTGCTTCCTTCCTCTTTTCTATCTGGATGTAATAGCCTTCATGAAAGCATACTGAAATGCATACTTACCAATAAAGGGATGAATGATTTCTTTATGATTTCAGGAATAAAACACCATATCCACTTCATTGCTTGTATTCAGCAGCATACTTAACGCTCTGTGTGGTACAATGAATTTTGAAGGAAAAAAATCTTAACAAATTTTGCAGAAAAGATATAGCTGTCTTTTTTTCTGAAACCACATAATCACTTTTGTACAAAATCTTACAGAAACTAACAGAGCCTGTAGTAAATAGGTGGCTATACCGAAGGGCAGAAAAAAGAGTTCCCAGGACAGGCTGAACAGAAAACTGGGAGGATACGGAAAAGAATCTGTCAGCTTGAGGATAAGATGATAGAAATTACCCAATTATATTTACAGTGAATAATTAGACTGGAAAAATATAAACACAAGCTCAGGGACCTGTGACCTTCTAAGAAGAGATCCCAACTTTACGTTGTAGGCAGGTATTCTGGATAGAGAGAAGGAAGACAACAGGCCTAGAAGACTACTCGAGGAAGTAATGGCTGAAAACTCCTCAAATGTGGCCAAAGACAAGAAGAAATACATTCAAGAAGCTGTATGACGTTCACACAGGATAAACCCAAAGAGCTGGGCGCCAAGATAGAACGTAATCAAACCTCAGAAAAAGAAATGGCAGAGAAAATCTTTTAAGAGCTGTTGGGGAGAAGCAACACCTTACCTACAGGAGAAAAGCAATTTCGAGAACAGCGGAGTTCTCATTAGAAGTCATGGGGGCGCACGGGGAGTGGTACAACAATTTTCAAGTTCTGAACGGAAATGATGGCCACTCCGAGATCCATAGCTGCTGAAAATATATTTAGAAATAAGGAGGAAACAAGGGCTTTTCAGTTCACGAAAAACTAAAGTACAGGTTGCCTAAGAATGTTTGCTTGGGATGTGCTACGACTGCACGATGTAATAATGTTCTTTAATCAGAAAGAATATAATGAAAGAAGGAATTTTGGAGTATCAGAAAATAAGACAGAAAATACAGCCCAAAAGCTATAAGCAAATAGCACATAATTTTCTTCTGCTATTGAATGTGTTAAATAATGTTTGATTGTGGAAGCAAAAATTGCATATTTACTCCTGAAATCTAAATGCAGGCTGAGTAATTTCCATTACTCTAATAAAAGACAGGAAGTGGAGCGCTCACAGATAAAAGCTACTCGGAGAGATAAGTACATGTAACCACACTGCAGGTAAACCAAAATGGATTTCAAAATACATCTCAGCCTCTCATGGGGGAAAAGAGATGATAAGATAATTAATAGAGAAACAGGAAATGAAGAACACAAAAATGTTAAATTTAAGACATAATCTATCAGTAATGAAATCAAAATTTCAATGGCATCACAATAATGAAGATACAGAGCAATTAGGCAGAACAAATGTAAAAATCTGCCCAAGTTTTAGACTATAAGTAAGAAATTCATTTGAAATAGAAAAATGCAGGCTAGTTGAATAAAATTATGAATAACTATGATATTTCATTCATTCATGCACCCATTCATCAATTCATTTACATATGTGCTACACAATGAACCCTAAGACAAACCACAGCAGACTAAAATCCTTGCGAGGGTGCTCTTGGAGATGAAAGAGAATAAAAACAAGTAGACATGTGCACAATCTATAAAATGCCATCAGAATACCTAAACCCTCATCATAATCCCAACCTATAAACATATTTTATGAAGCTCACTAAATGATCAAAACCGTCATCAAGAAATAATAAAAGCAAATCCTCGAGGATGTAGTAATATAGTTTACAGAAGTCACATGTATTATTTAAAAGGTTGGCTTTGAGAAAACAAGAGAACAGGCACACAAAGAGGCAAGAAAGTGTGGCTCAAATGAAATAGAATGAAAGGAATCCATAGGAACTTTTCCTTGGGAAGAAGCCCGATGTCTTGTAAGATGAGTTTACGACATATGTAATTTAAATCAACTGTTTTATGGACAGGGGAGATAGCTCAGTGGAATAAATGCTTGCCTGGCAAGCACAAGGTCCTGAGTTCAATCTCTGGTACCACCAAAAAACCAAAAAAAAACAAAAAAACTATTTAGCATCAGTTATTTAAGCAAGCTAAAAGAAGCCATATTTGAAGATCAAAAGATTTTTTAAAAAAATACCTCACAAGTTATATAGTATCCATAATGTGATGTTTTAATTTTTTCCCCCGATATTTTAAATTGTAAGTAAGGAATTCACTTCAAATAAAATAATGTAGGCATGTTTAATATTTATTAAATGTAAACACGAGGGCTGGCCAGATAGCTCAGCGGACTAAAGCACCTTCTTAGGCATAGCTCAGTGGTTGGGGGTCTGATCCCCATTGTGACCTGCTGGCCCCGCCCCTGGGGTGCATAGGGACAGCGACTGAGACCGGGCATGGTGGCACTACGTGTAATCCCAGGGCTTGGGAGGCTGAAGACAGGAGAATCATTACGACCTGCGTAGTGAGACCCTGAACACCCTACAGACCCTGTACCAAATACATTAAAAAAAACAAGAACAACAACAAAAACCACTTTGCAGTGGAAAAGTAAAATACATTAAGTGAAAGAAGTGACATGCTACAGGCTTATGGTAGCAGACTGAAGCTGACAGAAGAAATAACAAGTTCAGAAATAGCACCCAGTGTGAAGATTTGAACTGCGAGTTCACCAAAAGCCTTCTGCACTCACAGGCTGGGCAGTTGGGACATGACCGAATTAGGAGGAAGGGGCACCAGACGTGCTGCTGGGAGGTGGGGCCTGTGAGCAGGAGGGCACATGCACGCACACTCACACACACACTGGCTACCTTGCTTGGCTCCTCCGCTCCTGGCTCCCAGGCTGTAGCTTTCCTCTCTCTGGGGCCTTCTGTCGTGCCGTTCTCTCTTGGGCCCGGCAAGACTGTAACCAGAGCCAAAATAAACCTCTTCTGATTTTGTGAGTGCCACAAGGGAAGTGAGGAAGACATAGTTTGAAAGAAAGAAAGAAAAGAAAAATAATATTCAAAAATAAAAGCAGAGATTTACTGATCTGTGGCTCACTGTGAACTTTATCAATATACAGATAGTCCAGGTACTACTGAAAGGCCAAAAAAGAAAGCTTTTAAAGGAAGAACAGCCCCCCCAAAAACATTAGTATCCTCCGTACCTCCCCTCCCTGTTAAATTTTTTTTTTATTTTGAAGCCGAGTTTCACTAAATTGCCCAGACTGACCTGGAACTTGCAATATACCTGCCTTACTTTCCCAAGTCGCTGGGATTACCTGGCTCAAAGAGGGAGCGTTTAAGTTAGGAAGAGTGGGCCAGAGCGTGACACATGAGCAATTAATTATCTTTGTTCATAAGAAACCCTGTTGGACGGAAGAAAGTTGAGATGTCATATACAAACACTGAAAAAAGGGACTATGAATAATTCTTATGTCCAACAAAATTTTCCTTCAAAATATAAAGAAATTAATATCTTCCTAGATATAAAAGAGCAACAACAAGAAACATGCAAAACTAAGAACATTTAGTTAGAAAAACTGCTATGAATTAGGCTGAATGGAATTTATCAGGCTCAAATCAAAGGACGGCTAGAACGAACTAGCCTTAGTGAATGTAACTACTTAGGGAAACATAAAACACAATCTCATGGAGCTTATGGCTCTGTTCCTTTTATTCTAATCAAATACAGTGGCAAAATGCCTAAAGTTATATTCATAAATCTGTGCTGATAGGATTAAAAATCTATAAAATGTAATTTATATTTAAAAACTACAAATTAGGAGGAGGGAACACAGCTATAAAGAAGCAAAGTTGTTTTGAAAGCTTAAATTGGTGTTAATCTATGCTACACTGTTATAAATTAAGCTGTTAATGATAATCTTTAAGGCTACCACAAGGAAAATAACTTAAACATGCACTGCAAATAAAAGACAAGGGAGTGAAAATGGTACCCCACAAAATAGACGCTTAACACATAATAAAATATATATTTAACACACAGGAATATGTATTTAAAGGAGGAACTGAGCAAAGAAAACAACACAAGATGTAGAAGAAAAGAGAAAATTGGCATTTTTAAAATGTTGCATTAGCAATGCTTCCATGAAAAGTAAACTAATTAAAGTTAAATTAAATTAAATATGTTGAAGAAGTAATGGAAAATAACTATAAACTCTCTGAGTGGAATATGCTGTAGAGCCAAAAACACAAAGCAGGTGAAAAATCAAACAATGCCACCAAGCAAGCATTACAAAAAGACAGAGCGGAAGCACCTATACTAATATTAGGAACAGCAACTATTAAGGTAGATATTATTGATAAAGGCAAATAGTAACTATGTTTTATAACATCAGAAAGATAAGAGTTATAAACATGTTCACCTAATAACAGATCCCCAAAACACATGAAACAATACAGATTTTCTGGGAGATAAACAATTCAAACAGAATTGTTAGTCACTTCAATACCGCACTTTCAGTAATGGATGGAATAACTAGACAGAAAATTAACAGGGAAATAGAACACTCGAACAGCACAATAAACCAATTAGCCCTAGTAGACACGTGCGAAACACTCCACCCAACACAGCCCAGTGTACATTCTTCTCGTGTACACCCAGAACATTGTCCAGGACACCATATGCTAAGCCACAAAATGACTTCAAAAATTCAAAAGGATTTGTGTCTTATATAGAATTAGAAATGAAAGAAATGAAGAGTAGAAGAATCATAAGTATATGAAGTTAAATAGCCTGCTCCTTCCACATGGCTGACACTGACAAAGAATCTACAAACTGCGGTACAGGGTTTCAGGGTAAATCCTGAGGGGATTTGACTGACCTTGGCAGATACAAAAGTTACATTTCTTGTTGTTTAAGGCTTGCTTTATCTTGGTCTTAACCATCCAGCAAAAAGCATAAAAATGAGGTATAAAAAGTAAAGCCATAGAAATATGCTGAGCTGTGAAAGGCTCCAGTCAACAACTTCTGACATTGCCAGTCCTATGGATAATCCACTGCTATTATGGATTACTAGACTATATTGGATTACTTTGTTGAATTCACGCACCTACAATATTTAAATGGCAATGAAACACCCATCTCTGACAAAACTAAACAAAAAAGGGGATATAAATGAAGGACCATTTTGTACCTGTATATGCAAAGTAGGATAGATAGACAGCTACTTTCTCTTAATGAGAAGAAAGATTTGTACTAATAGTGTTTGGACAGGATATCATGTCTGCATCTTGTACTATGGATAATCAGTACAAAGACAACAATATGCAATGTAGTAATTATTGAAACTGTCCTACTAACCTGTTTTGAAATGGTCTCATTGCTATTTGTTTCTCAATAAAATTAATAAAAAATAGCATATTCCTTAATAAATAACATAAGACAAAAAGGAAATAAGGATATGCTTTGAGACAAATAAAAAAGAAAATGCAGTATACCAATATTAGAAGATGCCACAAAATAATATTTGGAAGAAAACAATATATGCATATATTGATCTGAATAAAAGAAGATAGGTGAGCAAACTTATCCCCCCTCTTAGAAAATTAAGAGATAAGTCAGACACGGAGAGGCAGGTCGGCAGTCCCGGCCGTGTGTGAGGCTGAAGCAGGAGGACCACACGTTGGAGCCCAGTTCCTTCTGGCCAGCTTGGTGAGACTATCCCTTACAAGAAAACTAGGAGAAAGGCTGGGGATCTAGCTTAGTTTTCCCCAAGCTGAACCATCAGTGCCGCAGAACAAATGTTCCCTGATGTACAGAAAAAAGTTAAGAAGAGTAACTGAGGTTAAAATATACAGATAAATGAAATAACACATATTATAGTATAAATAAATTAATGAATGAATAAAAATCAATAGGTATTTATCCAACAAATGAAAAGCTGGCCATTTGAAAAAATGACAAAATTGCCAAATACATAGGTAAACCAACAACAAAAAAGAGATAATCCAAATGATTGATGTCAGAAATGCTAAAGGCAAGGGCTGACGAGATAGTTCAGCAGACTAAGTGCCTGCTTAGGCAGGTGCAGGGATTGAGGTTCAATCCCTGACACCACATGCTGCACTGGCACTACCCCTTGGTGCACTGACCCGCTGACCGAGTCTGGCTGTGGTGGCACATGCCTGTAATCCCAGCACTGGGGAGGCTGAGAACAGGAAGATTACTAGGAGTCCAAGTTCTGCAGTGGGACCCTGCACAAAACACCTAAATTAAAGGAAGAAATGCCAAAGGAGAAATAACACATTAAACTTTAAACTAACACATAACATATCCTAGAAGAAGAAAAGAGAAATTTTCCATAAAGACACAAATTGCTAAGACTGGCAAAAAATAGAAAATTAATAGAATTATAATAAGCAATGAGATTTGTTAATGATAATTTAAAAAATCTTCTTATGAACAAAAGCTGAAGGCTAAAATATGTTCAAGGACAATCACACTGACGTTTAGAAAGAATGCCAGTCTTTTATAAACTCTTTAAAAGAGTTAGAAAATGAAACTTTACAATTCATTGTATAAGCACATCATGGTTCAGATACCAATAACAAAAGAACACATGCTTTGGGCTGGAGAGATAGCTCAAGC
>NW_004524578.1:925846-928156 GCF_000260255.1 Octodon degus
AAAAAAGAAAGAAATTTAAAAAATATATTGTTCTATCATATTTATGTGTTAATTATTGAAACTGTCCTACCAATTTGGCTTGAAACTGTCTCATTGCTATTGGTTTCTCAATAAAATTATGGAAAAAAATTGCCAACAAAAGGCTAGAAAACCAAATTTAGCAACGTGTGAAGTGTTTATATGCTATATGACAAAATAGTTATTTATCAAAGAAATGCAGGAGTTGTACACACAAGCAAACCAATGTAACTCACCAAATTAGTAAAACAAAATTTAAAGGTGACAGGATCACCTCTATATTACAAAAAAATTTTTGCCAAAATTCAACTAAATGGAAGGATACCCCATTTCTATTGACAGGAAGAATTCATCTTGTTGAGACGGCCGTGCTCCCCAAATTATCTATACAGTCAACAAAACCCTCACCCAGATCCAAGTCTACCTTGCCATTTTCCTTTTTGCAGGAAACGGCATGATGATCTTATAATTATTATGATAAAGAAAAGAATTTATGATAACCAAAAATTTTAAAGAGTCACAAAATTAGGAAACTCATGTTTCCCTGTACCAAAATTTACTGTAACATAAACTGGCCTCTGCCCATTTTCAGCTACTATACCTGAGTATTACAGATTGAATAATTTATGAAGAATACAGTTGATTCAGCTGACAGTTTTGAAGGCTAGAAAGCTCAATATCTGGCAGCTACATAGGTGAGGTCCTTTTCAAGAGGAGGATTATGCAAAATATGAAGGTAGTATAGGTCATCACAAGAGGAATCAGGGCAAATATGCTAACTTAAATCTCTTTTTCTCCTTCCAGTGCCAAAAATGCCATCATGAGAACCCCACCTTCATGGTCTCATCTAATCTTAACTCCTTTCCAAAGGCCCCATCTCCAGACACTACTCACATATGACTTAAGAACAAATTTCAGCATGAAATTTGAGGGTGTGGACTCACCAGCTACAGCAGCAATGAGGAAAGTGTAGTGTTGGCATGTATGTAGTCATTTGGGTCAATGGACTCCAATTGAGATGTGAGGAACAAACTGATATTTGGGGACAGTTGGTATCTACCAAGAAACAATTAGATGTGGAAAAATATAGTCTTTGCAACAGATGGCCTCAGGAAGCTGAAATTTCAGATGTCAACATTCAAATTGGATCTTTGGATCAGAGGGGGTAAAATCAATTACAAATTGACTTTAGACTAAATATAAATACAAAGTCTAAAAACAAAGCAAATGAAGTTGAAAATACAAAACCCAAGAAGTACCTAGATGAAATCATAAATTTACATTTTCCTAACTTTGCGTTAGACAAGGTCATCTATGATCATAGATACAATACAAACTTTAGTGATATAACATTACTAACCTTACTTCATCAAAATTAAGTAATTTTATGATGCAAAGCACACTCTGAGAAAGTGAAAAGATAGTCAAAAGAATAGGAGAAAATAATTGCAAGTATTATGCTTAGTAAGGGTCCAGTAGCCAACGTTTAAAGAATTCTTAAAACTCAAAAAACAAAAAAGACCAGAGAGATGTGGTGGCACACATCTGTAGCCCTCAGTACTTGGGCACTTAGGCACGAGTGTTCTGTGAGTTCGAGTCCAGTCTGAGCTACAAAGTGAGTACCAAGCCAGGCTGAGCTATACAGTGAGACTGTCTCAAAAACCAAATCCAAACTAAGCAAGCAAAAAAGAAAAAAAATAAGACCAATAACCTAGTAAGCATGGACAGCATATTTAAATACACATGTTGCTAGAACAGACATCCAGAATGGCTGATAACTACTGGCAAATACGCTCATTGTGCTTCACTATCCAATAAATGTCCTTCATATTTTTGAGGAGGCCTCCTTTACTCCTGCTGGAATGGCCCAAGTGAAAATGTTGGGCATTAACAAGTGTTATGGAGAAGTTGATCCCCTCTTACCTTGTTGTAGGGAAGGTAAAATGGTTTGAAAACCACACAGTACCACCTGAAGAGCAAAGTGGCTCAGCAATTTCATTTTTATGTACATCCCCCAAAGATTTTAAAACACATATTGAAATAAATTCATGTACAAGGGTATAGTCATAGTAGTACTGATCACAATGCCCAAAAGGTAGAAATAAACTATACACACATTAACTGATAGCATAAACAAAATTTGGTAGTGCACAGTTTAATAATAATGTATCTCCCTGCAGAAAAATAAGTTAAATATTGATACACATTTTAGCATGAATAAATATTGAAAATATCAGGTGAACTGAACAAAACAGGCACAAAAGATACTAAAGGTCAAAGGCTATATATATA